>NC_045548.1:68754748-69054748 GCF_009769535.1 Thamnophis elegans
TGTCAAGCTATGGTCCAAAGCACCTGAAGGCAGGAAGAAAGAAGCAATGGGTGGAAACTAATCAAGGAGAGAAGCAATCTAGAACTAAGGAGAAATTTCCTGCCAGTTAAAAGAATTAATCAGTGGGACAGAAGTTGCCTCCAGAAGTTGATTGAATAGTCCAATAAAAGAGATTGAATAATTATTTGTCTGAAATGGTACAGTTTCCTGACTAAGCAGGGGGTTGGACTAGAAGCCTTCCAAGGTCCCTTCCAACTCTGTTATTCTGTTCTATGACAAAAAAAAACCTAGTTAGTTTTTTTAGGTTAGACATATCTAACATGTTCTGCACATGTGACTTTGGGGATTTATTGAAAACTTTTGCTTCTGAATCAATGAGTATTCATACCCAAGTAAAGAGAGGGTCCCATACCCTTCCTACATAAGGTCAAGGAGAAGCATGGGGCAAGCCAACGACAAAAAAACTGTATTGTGATATTGCAAAGCAGCCTCCACCCTTTTTGCACAATATTGCACAAATCCATGGAGCTTGCCCTGCAATGTCGTTGTGCTTTCCTCCTGTTGTTTGACCAAACCAGGTGTGGGATTCAGCTGGTTTGGACCGGTTTAGGAGAACCAGATGCTAATTTTATATCTGGTTCACCGAATTGGTAGTTGCTGGCCCCACCCAGCACACCCCGCCCCTCCAGGAGTCTCCACACAGCCCATTTTGAATGCCAGGCATGGAGGCCCTAGGAAGGCAAAAAATGGGCCTCCTGGAAGTCTGAAAACAGGCTCATTTCTCTTCCAGAGGCTCAAGGAAAGCCCCCAGAGCCTGGGGAGGGCAAAAACTCTCCCCCAACCATGGTGCAGGAAGCCACGCCCACCGTGGCCATGTCCACCCAGCAACTGGGCAGAGAAGTAGTTGCTAATTTTTTTTTAATCCCACCCCTGGCCCAAACCTCAGGAATCTCTGGATAACTCTGCTTTTAGGATTTGTGTCTCACACATGGAGATCTTTATTAGATCAGAGGGAGCAGATGGTACTAATTAAGTTCATGATTGAACTGGGAGTTACATTGAGGTCTCCCAGAGGTGAAAGGTTAAAACATGCATTGATGCTGCTTCTCTACAAAGAGCATATCTCGGCTTGTCCCCACCGAGGCATCCACAGACATCTCAAGATCAAGTTTCAAGACATTTTAGTTGTCCAAGGCAACCTGCTCTTTATAAAGTAGGAAGGAAACATCTTTAGGTGCAGCTGCAATTTTGCAAAGCTTATGACCCCCCACCTCCCCACCTCCTCCTCCCTGATTCACATTGACCCAGCCATGTTCTCTCCAAAGCAATTAAAATGTTATGCAAATCAAATACGAAAACCCCAGACTACAGTTAATTACATACTTGTTTGCAAGGGCTTCTCTATTTATTGCTCTTCCTTTTATCTCTCCATATCTGTCATGAGTGATCAGCTCCAAATTCCGCCTCTTCTAAATAAGGCAAACCATAAAAGTCTAATGTAGAAGCAGACTTGCACATTCCAGCCCAAAAGCTGTAGTTCTGAAGAATGTTCTTTGCCTTTAGATGCACACTGCATAGTAAATCAGGAAGATACATCTGCTTTGAATGTCCCGGCCAAGCAGATGCAGAAATCAAGACTGTTTTAAGTCTCCAGTTGCTTGCAAATAGTCCAAATTCTCTACTGCTCTGCTGACTTTTGAACCAGTTGGAACATCTTCAATAAGAGATTACATCATAGAAAGTCTGGAAATCTTGTCTCGTCCTGGAGATGAGAAGGAAATAAGCAATTCTTCTGTGAGATATGGCCATATATTCAAGGTCATGTACAAGAACCAGCAAGAGGCTCAACTTCCCCAGGAAGTTAAATTTTACAAATCTCCTAGAAATGACTGGAGATGCATTGAAAATCCTTTCCAGGAATGTTACGGAACCTACTGTAGGAAGTTAGCACCCACCCTCTCCTAGGAAAATGAAATATTTTAGGAATTATTAAAAGGACAGAATATTTCTCCTAAAAGGGAAGCAGAAATTCACACACACCCACCTTTGTCAATGGGCATTAAGACCTGAGCCAATGTATTCTACATAACAAAGATCTATCTCCTTCAGGCAGAGCCATAACAGGAATCCCAAAGTCCTTTCATTACATCACCAGCCAGCAAGAGTCAACCAACTTGGGACTCGGACATCCTACAGAGTTGCCCTGCATGGCCTCATGGGAGTCTGACAACCAATCAGAATACAAGCTCAAATTCAAAAGCCCAGAGAGGGTATAAAACTCAGGCACTCTCAGCATCTCTTCCCTTTTTTTTCTTCAACCAAGATCTTGAAGCATGTGATCCTGTCCACCATTAAAACCATATTTCCAAACAGCCTCCGTGTTTCCAGTGTCTTTTTCCCCACTTGGAACTGAACCAGATGACATTTCTTCCAACACTACCATTAGGAAAACCATAGTAGTTGCGTGAAAGCATAGTAGCATAACTCCTATCATATCCCTAATAGAACAGTACCAGCATTAGTCTGGAATTAGAATAGAATAGAATAGCAGAGTTGGAAGGGACCTTGGAGTCTTCTAGTCCAACCCTCTGCTTATGCAGGAAACCCTACACCACTTCAGACAAATGTTTATCCAACATCTTAAAAACTTCCAGTGTTGGAGCATTCACAACTTATAGCAGTTAGACTTATATACCGCTTCATAGGGCTTTCAGCCCTCTCTAAGTGGTTTACAGAGTCAGCATATTGCCCCCAACAGCGGTCCTCATTTTACCCACCTTGGAAGGTTGTGAAACTAAATACATACCTATTTCCCTTGCTCAGCTGATAAAGGAGGAGAACCTTGTGGCTTAGTGGTTAACACATCTGCCTAATATGTAATACAGCCCAGGTTCAATCCCAGTAAAGGTATGGCGAGCTGATGAGAGCTAAATAGCTTGAAATAGATCTATACTAGTCTCCCTTTATTTATTATCAGCACAAATACAACACAAATGTAACAAAGGCAACAGTAAAAATATTGGGTTTCTGTCTGGATGGTCTCTTGTGACGAGCCGATAGACAGGGAAAGGAAGCAGTAGGCTTCCTCCCACATTTGGGCATACCGGGGGTTGTGACACTAAATACAATACATATATATTCATAGATCGTTTCAACGAAGTCCCACTCATCATCTTTAGGCTGGTGCCTTCGCCTCATGCCTGTGCGAACAAAGCGTGATCAGAGCTGCTGTCCCTCTATAATACTGGTGTGGGTGTGTGGAGTGCTGGCTCTGTTGTGCAAGCAGATTGGTTGGCTATGTTGTTGGCTTTGACCTTGTTATAAGCCAGTGATGGCTAACCTTTTGTCGTTGCATGCCGAACATGTGTGTGCCTGCAACCCATAATGCATGTGCATGTGTTAGATGTGCCTCCTCCAAAATCCAAGAAAGGAAACCCCCAACTCTACTGTTTTAGAGAAAAGGTACTTTTACTGGATATGATGTGAAAGCATCAAAAAAAACAAGATCTGAGGCTAAAGGTGCGAAATTGTACATATTGACAGTTTACCCAAATCCCTCCCCCCCCCAACAACCCCAAGCTAAATGTCCAATCTCCAGCCCTCAAGGGTGTCGTGTGGGGTGCATCTTCAGGTGCCTCATCCAGCTGGTATGCAGAGACGGTTGGTGCATTCGGCATGTGCAAAAGATGGTGATGAGAACAAAACTTCCTCTTCGTCTCAAGGCATCACCTCCAGCACGATTCCCTCCCAAGTACTTAAACCCCCTCCCTCACCGTTACTATGGCAGCTGATAGCAAACAAGCAATATAGAGGCTGATAGCGTGTGACACCCCCTGTGTCACCCTGCCCCCATGCATGCACATGTGCTCCCTGCGCATGCATGTGCAACCCCCCATGCTCCCCCGCGTATGCACCCCAGCTCCCTAGCTCATTTTTGGCTCCCAGGTTGGTGCAGGAGGCTTTCCACACCCAAAACAGGGCACGGGGGACCTCAGTGGTGCCCCACCATGCCCCGTTTTGAGCCTAAAAGTCCTTCTGCACCAACCTAGAAGCCAAAACAGGGGTGCTGCATGACACCCCAAAATGCAATGTGAATGCCCCCCCCGTGCATACCCCCATGCTTGCATGGCAGAGACCCGAAGACCAGCTGGCCAGCAGGAGTTTTGCGCGCATGCACAGTGGAGCTGGGGTGGAGTGGCGGCTGGCATGCCCGCATAGAGGGCTCTATGTGTCACCTGTGGCATGCATCCCATAGGTTCACCATCACGGTCCTAAGCTTTTTATTGGGAAGGTGATCTGGAGTAAACACACACAAGGTATTTTCATTGATAGCTTGCTATCTTGTGGATCTAGTTATCTGCTCTCAGAATCAAGAACTAGGAAAGGGTTTAGCTATAGCCATAGCACTTAGACATACAGTAGAGACCACTCCATAATGCTTTGCAGCACTCTCTGGGTGGTTTACAAGGTCGGCATATTGCCCCCAACAATCTGGGTCCTCATTTTACTGACCTCGGAGGGATGGAAGGCTGAGCTAACCTTGAGCTTTGTCAGGATTGAACTCCTGGCTGTAGGCAGAGTCACCCTGCAATACCGTATTTAGCCACTGCGCCAGAGGTGGGTTCCTACCAGTTTGCACCTATTCGCCTATTTGCCAAAACCGAACCAGTTAGAAGAGGTTCCACCAGTGGACCAGAAAGCAGGCCACACCTACAGAAGAGGTTCCAAAAATTTTGAAACCCCCACTGCCTGCCCCCCCACACTCAGAGAGAGACAGACTGACTGACACAGAGAGAGAGAGAAGAGAAAGGAAGGAAGAAATAAATAAAGAAAAAAGAAAAAGAAAGAAAAGAGTGAAGAGAGATGAAAGAAAAAGAAAAAAGGAACAAAGAGACAAAAGGAAAGAGAGAGAGAGAGAGAGAGAGAGAGAGATAGAGAGAGAGAGAGAGAGAGAAAAAAGAAAAAAAAAAGAAAGAAAAGAAAGAAAGAAAGAAAGAAAAAGAAGAAGAAAGAAAAAAAACATGGCTGGCAAGCCACTCCCACCAGGTCACATGGCCAGCAAAGCCTCCCACAAAGGAGGCCACACCCACAAAGGAGTTCCAAAATTTGAAACCCACCACTGCACTGCGCCACTATGGCTGCAATAAAGCATAAGCTTGCAGAAGCACATTTGAGACTGTAGCAGTCTCAGTGTTTCACCGCATAAATGTTAGTGCTAGAAAAAATTAACAGCAATGTTGATTATGGGACTGAGGCTGAACCATCTAAACGACCGTTGCTGGATTTGGGCATGTCAAGTTGAATGAAAAAAGGACAGCAGGATGACAGCAGTCTTCCAATATCTCAGGGGTTGCCACAAAGAAGGGAGTCAAGCTATTCTCCCAAGCACCCAAGGGCAGAAGAAGAAGCAATGAGTGGAAACTAATCAAGGAGAGAAGCAACCGAGAACTAAAGATAAATTTCCTGACAGTGAAACAATTAAGTGGAACAACTTGCCTCCACATGTTGTCGTGCTTCATCACTGGAGGTTTTTGAGAAGAGAGTGCCCAACCATTTGTCTGAGATGGTAGAGGGTTTCCTGCTTGGGGCAGACGGTGGGACTAAGATCTGCAAGATTCTTTCCAACTCTGTTATTCTGTTACAAAGAAATTCCAAAGCATCTCTTCATTCTACAGCTCAAAAGTGGGTCCGGCTTCTGCAAATGCCGGTTCGCTCAGGAATAGTGCTTTGGGCGTGCGTGCATATGTGCCAGTGGTGGGTTTCAAAAATTGTTCGAACCTACTCTGTAGGTGTGGCCTCCTTTGTGGGAGTGGCTTGCCCCCATGTGACCGGATGGGAGTGGCTTGCCGCCCATGTGACTGGATATGAAGATGCCGACACACTTGTCAGAACTGCCTTAAATTACCTCACACACAGCACTGGCATGCATAAGAATATGATGTAAACTTGTTTTTTTAAAAGGCATCTTTGGTTTGCGTTAAAACAACTTCAACACACGCAATGTTCTGATTGCACCACAAACGCAGTAGTCATCCTTACCTTTCACAGAGGCACTGAGTTTTATAAATATGAGCATGATAATGTAGAATAATCATATCCAAGGACCAGTGGTGGGTTTCAAAAAAATTTTGAACCTCTTCTGTGGTGTGGCCTGCTTTCCAGGTCCATTGGTGGAACCTCTTCTAACCGGTTCGGTAGATTTGACGAACCGGTTTTCCGAATAGGTGCGAACTGGTAGGAACCCACCTCTGTACTACATCTATGATAAACATATTTGCAAATCAATCCAGCTGCTTGCATTTAGTCACGGACCCATTTTATCACGTTTCCGAGCTCTTCTTCCCATTAACTAATACACGCCATTGTATTTCAAGGCACTTAATCCTCACAGTGGGCGGTGGTAAACGACAATATAAAAGTGTTGTTCCTTTTTTAAAAAAAAAAAATCCTGTAGGAAGTGAGGAGATTACTGACTTCCCCGGAGGACCCAGCAAGCGGAGAGCAGAGTTACTCCTCTAGGAAATCCTTCATGAGTAATCAGCTCTTTCCTTAACAGTTCAAGGTCACGGGGGAACAAATAAAGGACATCTGTCAGTGGGTCATTAAACATCTGGCGTAGAGATTAGCCATCCTTTCCCCCACCTCGCCAAATGGTTTGTAAATTTATCCCCTCCCCACAATGTATGTTTTCTTTCATCTTCTTCAGTAAGTCATGCAGCAGATACAAAAATAGGTCCGTGTGTTTTATGGACTGCTGGTGCACTTGAAGCAAACTAAGATCTGAGGCTGGTTATCCTTCAGGCAGTATGACTGCTCTTGAAGACCAGAATGGGACAATTGGCCATAGCCAACTTGCTCTGGCCAGCTCCCCAAGGCCAACTCACCACACAGCCACCTCGCCATGGCCAACTTGCAACCGGGCATGGCTTGTCTAGTGAAGAGAAGGACCAGGGGAGGCAGGATAACAGTGTCCCATATTTGAGGGGCTGCCCCAGAGAGGAAGGGGTCAAGCTGTTTTCCAAACCACCCGAAGGCCAGACAAGGAAGCAATGGATGGAAATTGAACAAGGAAGATTCAACCGAGTGGCGCAGTGGTTAGGGTGCAGTACTGCAGCCACTTCAGCTGACTGTTATCTGCTTCAGCGGTTCTAATCTCACCGGCTCAAGGTTGACTCAGCCTTCCATCCTTCCGAGGTGGTGAAATGAGGACCCAGACTGTGGGGGCGATATGCTGACTCTGTAAACCGCTTAGAGAGGGCTGAAAGCCCTATGAAGCGGTATACAAGTCTAACTGCTATTGCTATTGCTAACCTGGAAATAAGGAGGAACTTTCTGACAGTGACAACAATCAGGCAATGGAACAACTTGCCTTCAAGGATGTGGGAGCTTCTCCCTGGAGGCTTTCAAGAAGCGATTGGACTGCCATTTGTAAAGAAATGGTAGGGTCTCCTGCTTGAGTGGGGAGTTGGACTAGATGACCTACAAGGTCCCTTCCAACTCTCTTAATCTGTAATCATCTATAAACTTGCTGCGGGACACTTATCACAGCTAACTCGCCACTGGACAACTCTCCGCAGGGCAATTTAACAATTCAATTTAATTATTTAAAATAAATAAATAAAATATTTCAATATTTGGCATTCGCAGTTTACTGACATATGGCTCCGGCCCCCTCTCTGCCTCCGACACAGAACCCCCATCAGAGCCTTCCCCAGACTCCAGGACTGGCCCAGGTTCCTCCCCAACCTCCTCACTGTCCGACTCTGCTGCCAGCTCCACTGGCCACTGGTGGGTCACAACACCTGTTAACCATTGAGGAGAAAAAAAATATCCATGCAATTCTCCAAATTCTTAAGGCAGGATTCTTACTCTTCATTTAATAATGGGGCTGTGAGATCTAAGTATGGACAGATCCCCAGGAGATGAATAAAGTGGGGGGGGGGATGAGAAAGGCAATGCTGTGGCTCAGCGTGATGGAGAGTGGGGGGTCAGAAAAATCAACACCATTGTCCGTTGCCATTTCACAACAAAAACTCCAAGGAGCAAAGTGAAATTCTTAAGATGCATCCCAACTCCCTGGAGCAGAGCATCTACAAAGTAGGAGGAAAGACTTTTGGGAAATTGGAGGACAATTTTCAGCACAACCGATGTCTGACGACTGTGGGATCAAAGACACAACTGCGTGGGGTTATTCCGGAAGAGCCTCAGTAGGAAATGACATGTTCCAGGCCTTTTCTGGCATCACTTTCATGCACCTGAATTCCAAAGAAACAAGACTCATCTGGTTTTCCAGGCGCCTATAAATCAGCTCGGATTCACAAATTGCAGTCAGCAACTTGATGAACCTCAGGTCCATATCAGGATCTTGTGCAGCTTAAGATTCCTTGGTTAATGCAGGGAGTCTTCGACTTACAACCGTAGTTTCTGTTGCTAAGCGAAACGTTTGGTCAGTGAATTTTGTACCACTTTACACCTTTCTTGCTACAGTTGTTAAGGGAATCACTGCAGTTGAGAATCAGTAACCTGGCCGTTAAGTGAATCTGGCCTCCCCATTGACTTTGATTATCAAAATCACCAGAGGGGATCACGTCCCTGGGACCTTGCAACCGTCATAAATGTGAGTCAGTTGCCAAGCATCTGAAGTTTGATCGTATGACTATGTGGACGCTGCAACGCTGTTGTAAGTGTGAAAAATGGTCCTAAGTCATTTTTTTCCATCACCAAATGAACTGTTGTAAGTTGAGGACTACCTGTATTTGGGGTTATTCCAAGCAGGAGACTATCTGGGAACATTCTTTCTTTCTTTCTTTCTTTCTTTTTTTCCTTTCTTTCTTTCTTTCCTGCCTGCCTGCCTGCCTTCTTTTCTTCCTTCCTTCCCTCCTTCCTTTTTATTTCTTCTTTTCTTTCTTTTTCTTTCTTTTTTCTTTCTTCTTTTTTTCTTTTCTTCTTTTTCTTCTTTCTTTCTTCTTTCTTTCTTTTTTCTTTCTTCTTTCTTTCCTTCTTTCCTTCTTTCTTTTCTTTCTGTCTCCAAAACAGCAGCTGAATTTTAACCAGCCAAAAGTTCAGAAGCCTGTCCGTTGAGAAAAGGGCTTATCTTCGCGCAAGCTTTGCAGTCACACAATTCGCTCCCCGCGCAAAATCCCATGGTGATTTATTATTTAAGGCTTAAACTCAGTTAGTTTCACACCCACAACCTCCTTTCCCATTGAAAAGAGTTTCTCTGATGTAAAGGAGGGAAGGTTTTCCATCAAGACAAGAAGGTGACCACTAAGAAACCGATTTAGACATGTCTGTTATAATACTTCCCTGGGAGCAATCCTTTGTGAGCCGCGAGCCCCTGAGGCCTGGCTTGATTGTAATATATTGTTTATTTCGGAAACACCAACAGTTGGTGCTTCATCTTTCTGCCAACGCATTCATCTTCTCCAAAAAACATGATCAATCTCTGTTAAATGTGTGCACAGCTGTAGTGTTTGATGACATTGGATGGATTACCCTGTATTAAACATTTGTAATTGTTTTGCATTGGGCTGTGACCTGCATCCTCAAATAACTTAATGATAGTGGGTGCCAACTGGATATCCCATGGAACAGAGAAATGGGCCCAACCAGATCAGGGTCTGTCACATCAATGATGTAGTCATATCAAGGAGGAGGAGGAGAAGCAGGAGGAGGAGAAGGGGAGGAGGAAGGAAAAGAAGAAGAAAAGGAGGAGAAGGAGGAGGGGAGAATCTGATCGTTACCTTCTGAGTATTTCTAATTCCTACTTAACTTCCCATTTCCCCCTGTTCTCTAAGTCATGTTTCTCAACCTTAGCAACTTGAAGATGTCCGGACTTCAACTCCCAGAATTCCCAGCCAGCGAATGCTGGCTGGGAATTCTGGGAGTTGAAGTCCGGACATCTTCAAGTTGCCAAGGTTGAGAAACACTGCTCTAAGTGGATTTGGACTGGACAGTTTTCAAAGAGAGAACTTCTCCACAGTATCTTGCTCCTTTGGTCAAAGTGAAGAGGCAGTGTGGCCGCATTGCACTATAAGCTCTGACCCTCCTGTGCCTGTCTTTGTTATTATTGTTGTTATGCTGCCTTTCTTGTCTCCCCGCCCTCCCCCTCCCTCACCTCCAGGCTTCACTGGGGTCATCTTAGCAGAGGATTTGCCTTCCCCTTTGGGAACCCTCCCTTCTGTTTCCTGCTTTCTGCTCCTTGACCTTGTGTTGATACCTACGAACCTTGACAGTAACTGCCGCCTAGATTGGGAGCCAGGACGTAGTATCCCTCAGACAAACATATATTGTGGAAAATGGAGCATGGGAAGTGGGATTTCCAAGTTTGTACACCAGCCCCTTTTAAAATTGTATATGTATATCAGAGGCGAGTTCCTACCGTTTGGACTGGTTCAGACCGTTCAGACCGGTTCGGCTGAACCAGTAGTAACTTGGCAGCCTGGGTCGCTGGAACCGTAGTGACCCAGGCCTGTCATGTCCCCAAACCGGTTCATTCTCACGGGCCACATCTGGCATGTGCACCGCCCTCTGTGCATGCACATTGCTCGCGCATTACATCGGGCCAGGTGGGTGGAGTCTCCTGCAGCGACTGTTACCGGTTGCCCGAACCGGAGAGAACCGGCTGAATATCGCCTCTGGTACATGAATATGAATACAAATACGAATAATATGAATAATGTAATAATATGAAATATATGTATATATGAATAATATGTGTAATTGTATATGTGTATATGTGTATATGTGTATATGTGTATATGTGTATATGTGTATGTGTGTATGTGTATGTTATGTGTATGTGTATGTGTATGTGTATGTGTATGTGTATGTGTATGTTATGTATGTGTATGTGTATGTATATGTATATGCATATGCATATGCATATGCATATGCATATGTATATGTATATGTATATGTATATGTATATGTATAGTATATGAATAGGGCATGAACTTGTAACTTCTAGCCTGCTTTTTGTGATGTAAAAGTGTAGCCAGATGGCCTCCTACAGCACTTTTCTGTCCAAAATGTTTTCAGCCTCCTCGGCCCCTGCAGCACTCTGCTGGCCAAAAATGGGCCATATGGGGGCCTCTGTGGGGCCCATTGTAGGCCAGCAGAGTGCTGCAGGAGACCGTGGAGGGCAAATTTCTCCCCCTGCAGCCCGTTTTCACCAGGAAGGCACTATGGGCCAATCCATTGATATTTCAGGCCTCGCCCATGGGCCAGATTTAAGCCCCCTGCGGGCTGGATCTGGCCCACGGGCCTTGAGTTTGACACCCCTGATCTAAATGTATATCGTATTTATATAATCCATATGTATAGTATTTATTTGTATCTCTATCTCTATATGAAAGGTACTCACAAATGATCATTCATTTGTGAGCGTGCGAGGAAAATCCATCCGACTTCCTTGATCCTATTCCTCTTCTGTCGTCTCATCTTTCTTACCCCAACAGCAAAGTGGATTTCCTTGAGAATTGCATACTCAACTACCTCCAAGCAGAATTAATATTCAGCTACATTTCCTTAGTTGCGTCTGGCCAATTTAAGTTGTTAATTACCGTTTAGGCAATACAGAATATGCACACAGTGCGCTGAAATGAAGGCAGAAGTTCCTACAGTATAATGTAATATAAAGTGGTATGTATAATGTATGTAGATTAATCTTTATCTGTTGGACCAGACAGCGGTTCAGACTGCATTCCAATGCTGTCTGAAATGCAAAAAGGTTAAAGATGTTCAACCTCTTTCTACTTTCAGTTTGGCTTTTTTCATGCTCAAAACCATGCCAACAAAATTAGCCGTTTTTGCTGCTAAATTTCAGTAGTGCAATCTTAGTCTTAGGTATGTCCCAAGTTAGTTCAGGGCTCCCTATATCTGCTATATTGAAATGCCATTTGGTTTAATAACTAGCCTGGTGCTACTGTGGTACGAAATAACCAGGAGCCGAGGGTGGGTCAAAGCATCATTAGTTTGGAATCGTTACATTCCCAGTTTTGAGTCATTATATTCCCATTATAAGCCCGCCCTGAATTCTATTGATCCTTAACTAGCACTTATTTGACTTGACCATTGGTAGATGAGATTCTTTTTTTATTATTGAAAGTTTTAATAAATTTTACAGATATTTCCCCTTCCCTTTCCCTGCCTCCACCCCAACCCTGCCACCCCTCCAATCCTGCCTCCACCCAACTTCCCAGAGCAAAATACAGGTATAAACATTTAACAATCATACACTAACAAAGCTAACTAACTATCACATCTTACCTCCCTCTTGTACTTTAACTCCCCTTTTATCAAGCTAATTTAGATAAATTATAACTCCCTTGTTCATTCATAAGCTAATTGAAGTTCGTTAGTCCAATGTTTATTTTGAATGTAGTCAATCCATCTTCTCCATTCCAACTTGTGTTTCTCATCTGAATAATCTTTCCAATATGCTGAAATTTTAGCCATGGTAGATGAGATTCTGGTGTATGGGCAGCATAAAATAAAATTTCAATGCTTTAAATTCTACTCCTGTTCCTGGTTTCTCGCACCTGAAATTGTACTGAGGATGTAGCTACTGATCGCTGTGGCAGAACGTGGTATTTGGAAACTATTGGAACTCAGCCAGTGGATCCCAAAGTTGAAGGATTGGCTTCAATGGGGAATTGGATTTATTAAATAGGAGGGTACAGGTGGTCCCTCTGCTTAGTAACTGTTCAAGTTACAATGCCCTGAAAATGTGACTGATGATCATTTTTCACACTTAGCAATAGCAATAGCAGTTAGACTTATATACCGCTTCATAGAGCTTTCAGACGTCTCTAAGCGGTTTACAGAGTCAGCATATTGCCCCCACAGTCTGGGTCCTCATTTCACCCACCTCGGAAGGATGGAAGGCTGAGTCAACCCTGAGCCGGTGAGATTTGAACCGCCGAACTGCAGCTAACAGTCAGCTGAAATGGCTGCAGTACTGCACTCTAACCACTGCGCCACCTCGGCTCTAAAAACCTTTGTACCATCCCTATGATCATGTGATCAAAAATCAGCTGCTTGGCAACTGGTTCATATTTATGCTCTGTCCCAAGGTCATGTGATCACCTTTTGCAAACCTTCTGACAAGCAAAATCAAGGGAATCCCGATTCACTTAACAACCAGGTTACCATCTTATCAACGGCAGTGATTCACTTAACAAGTGTGGCAAGAAATGTCATGAAAATGGGGCAAAACTCACTTAATAACAGAAATTTGGGGCTCAATTGGCCATAAATCGAGGACTACCTGTATAAATCAAATGCATCCAATGGTTGCTTGCTTCCAAAGGAAATTAACCTACAGGTTTTAGGCAGAGATAAGCATGGGTTTCTCAGATATGTATCTGTGAAGTAAATCAGAACAGAAATATCAAAACTTATCAGGTCACTGGGGCATTTCCAGCTTCTGGAGGGCCTCTGGAGTACCAGGAAGGCCATTTTTGCCCACCCCATGTTTCAGGAGGTGGGGGGGGTCATGTGTACATGCGTGGGGGGCAGGGCAGCAGGGGAGTCATGTGCACATGCACGGGGTGCATGGGTTGAATTATGGGTGAGGGTGCGCGCATACACGCTATCACCTGCAAACATGCTTTTGACACCCGAGCCAAAAATGGTGAGCCATCACTGCTCTATACAGTTTCGAAATAATAGAAGAAGAAGCTCTATACAGTTTCGAAATAATAGAAGAAGAAGAAACAGAACAGAGTAAGAGTTGGAAGGGACCTTGGAGGTCTCTTAGTCCAACTCCCTGCTCAAGCAGGAACTCGTATCATTTCACATAAATGGTTGTCCAATCTCTTCCTCAAAACTCCGGTGTTGGAGCACCTACAACTTCTGAAGACAACAACCCCTTCCACAGATAGTTCTCACTGTCAGAAAATTTCTCCCTGGTTTTAGACTGGTTCTCTCCTTGATTAGTTTCCATCCATGGCTTCTTGTCCAACTTGTGATCTCTTCTTAAAAACCTCCTTCACTGCATAGAGAGCCGGGGTAGTGCAGTGGTTAGAGTGCAGGACTGCAGGCTACTTCAGCTGACTTTTAGCTGCAGTTCGGCTGTTCAAATCTCACCGGCTCAGGGTTGACTCAGCCTTCCATCCTTCTGAGGTGGGTAAAATGAGGACCCAGATTGTTGGGGGCAAGATGCTGAGTCTTAAACCGCTTAGAGAGGCTGAAAGCCCTATGAAGCGATATATAAGTCTAACTGCTATTGCTATTGCTATTGCTTTTCTTTCCATTGTTTCCCAATTCCTCTATATTTCTCTTCTTCTGGCTTCTCCTTGGTCAAGTCCTGTCCATGAGCTGTGCCATCGTATGGTCTTCGGTCTTGATTGCCCGAATTGCCCAACTGGCTTGATACAAACCGTGGCCATGACCTAGCACTGACCCCACCCTATAAACTAGCCTGTTGGACTAACAGTGTTATTATATCTGGATTTACTAGCAACTCAGGATTCCTCCAGCGCCAAAGTATATAGCCAACAGGTCTTGCCAAGGTTGGAGGAAATACCATTGGGTAGAGTAAGAATCGGTTGGCTTATGGCTTCAGGGAAAGCTGTTTTCCTCTATGGGAATCTCCTTTGTTCAATAGGAGGGCCTGCATGTGGGATACACATCCTGTTTTCAGGCGCCGGTTGCTAGGAAGTACAATGTGGAAGGGCAGGACCTTTGCTTGACTTCTCTTTTGAATCCTATTCATGGCTTAAATAACAGCTGATGCATCGTCATGCAAAAAGAAGCCACAGGATAGTCACCAAAGAGCCAAAAACATCTTCCACCTCCAGCATTCTCCATCCAAGGGGACTGGAACAAGCAATAGATCAATTATTATTTTTAATGGAAGCAGTAATAAATAATAAAGTCAGTAAACACGGATGCAAGGAAAGGAACTGGTTGAAGGGATATCAGTTGGAAAAGATTATGTGTGGGTGCTGTCATCAGCACCTCCCCAAACCAATTGTACGAAAGAATATAACAGTGTTATCTCTGGTAACACTGTATTGCTAACTAGAGCATATAAAACCTTTGCCAGACCAATTCTTGAATACAGCTCGTCCACCTGGAACCCACACTGTACATCGGACATTTACAATTGAACAAGTCCAAAAGTATTTCACGAGAAGAGTACTCCATTCCTCTACTCACAATATAATACCCTATGCCACCAGGCTTGAAATTTTTGGTTTGGTCAATCTGGAACTGCGCCGCCTGTGGTCGGACCTAAACATAGTACACAAAATTGTCTGCTACAATGTCTTGCCTGTCAATGACTCTTAGCTTCAACCACAATAATACTCGGGCAAACAATCGATACAAACTCATGGTAAACCACTTCAAACTCAATTGCAGAAAACAGGA
Organism: Thamnophis elegans; assembly: GCF_009769535.1. Classification (NCBI taxonomy): domain Eukaryota; kingdom Metazoa; phylum Chordata; class Lepidosauria; order Squamata; family Natricidae; genus Thamnophis; species Thamnophis elegans. The sequence continues at coordinate 68,770,127 of NC_045548.1, forward strand.
TTTTAGCAACAGAATGGTCAATGCCTGGAATGCTCTACCCAACTCCATTGTTACATCCTCAAACCCCCCATGGCTTCAACCTTAAACTGTCTACTGTGGACCTCACCCCATTCCTAAGAGGTCAGTAAAGGGGGCATGCATAAGTGCACCAGCATGCCTTCAGTCCCTGTCCTACTGTCCACATTTACCTTATTTACTCCTTTGTTCATGTTTATCTTCATATCTATACTTGTTATCTTGTACATGTTTGACAAATGAAAAAATAAAATGAATAAAAAAATAAAATAAATGAATAAAATAAAATGAATAAAATAAAATGAATAAAATAAAATGAATAAAATAAAATGAATAAATATCCAAAGTGATGTATTAAACAAAGGGCAATTAGAGCCATTTTGGTGGCACAGTGGATAGAATGCAATATTGCAGCAAACTCTGCCCACTGTTAGGAGTTTGATCCTGACCAGATCAAGGTTGACACAGCCTTCCATCCTTCCAAGGTCGTAAAATGAGGACCCGGTTTTTGGGGCAATATGCTGACTTTATAAACTGCTCAGAGTGTACTGTAAGCACTATGATGTCTAAATGCTATTGCTATTATTATTATTGCAATTGAATAGGGTGTTTTTTTGCATTTATTAGAGAATCTTTTTATATTAGTTGGCTAGCTCTTTGAAGACCAGTTAATGAAAAAGTGTGGGATGCAAAAAGCTCAAAGTGAAAAGAAAAAACATGATGTGGGCCTGAAGAAGGATTGGTCAAGAAGGAAACTTCCAGCAATTTCAACATGACCTGCTTTATTTTTCTATTTCTCGATTCCGCACTTCCTTATTCTCTGGAGTTCAAAGAAAGATGAGCACATGTCCAAATTCAGCAATATTTCCTAGTTGTGTTGGCGGCTTCGTGATGAGACAGTTTCCATGCTTCTAATGCAACTTTCTACAGCATGGACATTCATGCACATGTACAATTTGTCCACGTAGAGTGGAAAACCTCCAGCTCATAGAGCAGTCATCCCATGTGGAGCTAAGTTCCCCATTGTGGAATAGACCTGTTTTAAGCATGGAAACCAGGGCTAGGTTCCTGCCAGTTCTAACCTCTTCTATAGAAGAGGTTCCACAAATCTACAGTGCCTTTTAGAACCGGTTCCAGCTCCCTCCCCCCCATCCTTCCGCACATCATCAAGATGAAGCGAGAGGAATTCTGGGAGTTGAGTCCACAGTCTTAAAGCTGTCAACTTTGAACACCCTGGGGTTTTTTTTCCCTAAAGGGTTAGGGATGCAAGGGTCTGTAACTTGACAGCTTTAAGACTTGCGTGCTTCAAATGTCAGAGTTTTCTGACCAACATTTTAGTTGCTAAGCAAGCGTTGTTAAGTGAGTATCCCCACATTTTACAAGTTGGCCACGCCCACCCAGTTACATGGCCGGCAAGTTACAAGACCCTTGTACCTCTTACCCTTTAGAAAAAAACCCCAGGGATGGATGTTCAAACTTGACAGCTTTAAGATTTTAAGGTTTAGACAGGACTCTTAAAGGCGGCAGGGCGATTGGTAAACCAGCCAATCAATAGCGGGCGGACGGGGCAGGGTGGTGCGGATGGGTGGGGGGAGGAAGCTGGAACAGGTTCTAAACAGCACGGTAGATTTGGGGAACCTCTTCTAGAGAAGAGGTTAGAATTGGCAGGAACCTACCCCTGTTTGACTCCCTCTTCTTTGTGGCAACCCCTGAGATATTAGAACACTGCTATCATGTCAGGTGCTATCATGTTAAGAGCCAGGTGGCGCAGTGGTTAAATGCAGCACTGCAGGCTACTGCTAGATCAGCAGTTCAGCGGTTCAAATCTCACCGGCTCAGGGTTGACTCAGCCTTCCATCCTTCCGAGTGGGTAAAATGAGGACCCAGATTGTTGGGGCAATATGCTGACTCTCTGTAAACCGCTTAGAGGCCTGAAAGCCCTATGAAGCGGTATATAAGTCTACTGCTATTGCTATTGCTATTGCTATTGCTATGTCTCCCCTAGTCCTTCTTTTCATTAAACCAGACATACCCAGTTCCTGCAACCGTTCTTCATATGTTTTAGTCTCCAGTCCCCTAATCATCTTTGTTGCTCTTCTCTGCTCTCTTTCTAGAATCTCTACATCAGTTTTGGTGACCACGATGTAAAAGATGTAGAGACTCTAGAAAGAGTGCAGAGAGAGCAACAAGATGATTAGGGAACTGGAGGCTAAACATATGAAGAACAGTTGCAGGAACTGGATATGTCTAGTTTAATGAAAAGAAGGACTGGGAGACATGATAGCAGTGTTCCAATATCTCAGGGGTTGCCACAAAGAAGAGGGAGTCAAGCTATTCTCCAAGGCACCTGAGACAAGAAGCAATGGGGAAACTAATGAAGGAGAGAAGCAACTTAGAACTGAGGAGAAATTTCCTGACAGTTAAAACAATTAATCAGTGGAACCACTTGCCTCCAGAAGTTTGAATGCCCCAATACGGAAGTCTTTTAGAAGACTTATTGGGTAGCCATTTGTCTCAAATGGTGTAGGGTTTCCTGCCTAGGCAGGCAGTTGGACTAGAAGACCTCCAAGGTCCCTTCCAATTCTGCTTGTATTGTATTATATTGTATGTATTGTATTGTATTGTATTGTATTGTATTGTATTGTATTGTATGTATTGTATTTCAGTCTCTGGTTAAATAGGAAAAATCTGACATGAGAGTTATCTAATGTTTACTAAAGAAGGAAATGAGCAGCGATGCAAATGCAGGTTAAAAATGGATTGGTAACTTGAGGTCTGTGGCAAGGAATAAAGATTAGTGAAAAGGGAGTGTGTATCCTTGTATAAAATCATGTTCCATGTACTTTTGTATGAAAGTGAGACCTGGCAGGCCAGAATATACAAGTCAGTTTACCTTTATGCAAATGAGATATTTAAAAGATAAGTTTGGTAAAACAAGAAGAGAGAGAGTCAAACAGGAGAGAGTCAAACATGATTGTGGATGGGACATAAAAGGCATTGACTAAGGTGAAGGTTTTTTGGGTCCTATAAGAAAGAATGAATAAGGATTGCATCACAAAACAAATATGCGAAGGAAGAATGAATGAATTTAGAAAAGGGGAAATATTGAGAAAGTCATGGATGAATAGAGTTGAGACATTTAAAGAACAAAAAGCAAATATGAGAAGATAATCTCCCTAATCCGATGGTCCTGGGAAAGCATCTTTAGCTTTAAGAACTCTTTTATTTCATTGAAAATCAACTTTCCTACCTATTTATGATCTACAGGCAGTCCTCAACTTACAACTGTTCATTCAATGACCTGTCAAAGTTATGATGGCACTTAAAAATAATGACTTATGACACAGGTGAAATTCAGCAGGTTCTGACAGGTTCTGGAGAACCATAAGCGGAAATTTTGAGTAGTTCAGAGAACCGGCAAATGTCACCTCTGGCTGGCCCCGCCCCCATCTATTCTCTGCCTCCCAAGTCCCAGCTGATCAGGAGGAAATAGGAATTTTGCTGTATCCTTCCCCTGCCATGCCTACCAAGCCACGCCCACAGAACCGGTAGTAAAGAAAATTGAATTTCACCACTGCTTATGACCATTTTTCAGACGTAGACCATGGCAGCATACCTTGGTTACATGATCAATTGATCAGAGGTGGTATCCAGCGGTTCTCTCCGGTTCGGAGAACCGTAGCGGTGGCTGCAGAGGCTCCACCTGTCTACACCGACATAATGCGTGAGCACTGTGCATGCAAAGAAGGCAGTGCCCATGCACAGACGAGGCACGTGCGCTCACCCTGCGAACCGGTTGGGAAGGTAAGTGAATCCCAACCTCTGACCTGACTCCTATTTATGACGGTTGCCGTATCCTGGGGTCTTGTGATCCTCTTTTAGGACCTTCTGACAAGCAAAGTCAACGGAGAAGCCAGATTCACTTATCAACTGTGTTTCTAGCTTAACAACTGCAGTGATTCACTTAACGGCAGTGGCAAAGCCAGGTCGCAAACTGGGGCAAAGCTCATTTCACAGCTATCTCACTTAGCAATAGAAATTGTGGGCTTAATTGTGGTTATAAGCAAAGGATGACCTGCATTCACTTAATCTATGACATGTTGTCACTGTTGGCCTTTTCTGGTGTCACATTTGTATTGTTCCATCAATTTTTCTCCCCTGGAATTGATTTTCCTGGGATTTTACAACATAATTCATGCACTGCTTAAAGAATTCCTTTGGGAAGCGTTTCATAAATTAATTAATAAAGCATCAGTATTGTGGCTCAGCCTCTTAATTACTTCAATTGGGCCCTTAGCCAGTAGGTGTCTCTGTTAATCTTTTTTTTTTTTACAAAAAGATTGCTCTTGCAATGGACCAGGTGAGAGGCACCAGAGTTTGGGTAAGAAATAAGTTTACTTGCTCAAAAACAGAATATATAGCATTCTGGCTTCCCAGAATGGTCAAGCTATTTTCCAAAGCACCCAAAGGCCAGACAAGGATAATGGATGGAAACTGACCAAGGAGAGATTCAACCTGGAAATAAGGAGAAATGTTCTGACAGTGAGAACAATGAACCAATACAACAGCTTGCCTTCAGGTTGTGGGAGCTTCATCACTGAAAGCTTTCAAGAAGAGATTGGGCTGCCATCTGTCAAAAATGGTGTAGGGTCTCCTGCTTGGGCAGGGGTTGGACTAGATGACCTACAAGGTCCCTTCCAGGAAGTAGGAGATAAGGAGAGAGGGAAGGGGATAGAGTGGAGCAGGATGGAGGAGAGAGAAAAGTTGAGAGAAGAGGAGAAGGAAGGAGAAAGGGGAAAGGAGAGAAGGAAATGGACGAGGGCAGAGGGTAGGAGAGAGGAAAGAAGGGAGAAGAGAGAAGAGGGAGAGAAGGGAGAGGAGAAGGAAAAGGAAGAGAAGGAGAGAAGGAGTAGAGAGGAGAAAGGAGAGAGATTAATATATGGAATGTTATGGTGCAATTATGAAAATAATGCCTATAACTATGTACACATTATGTATTTAAAGGAGACTATAAATATATGATTAAGAGAATATTGGTATAATCAGGGTGTATAAAACTATGTATATCAAAAAGGACTGGATACAAGCAAACTGAAAATGTGATGCATTATTTAAAAAATGTACAATAAAATTTAAAAAATACAAGGTGCCTTCCAACTGAGTTAATTTAATCTAATCAATGTAGCTTGTAGAGCACCAAGATGAGCCTTGCTTCATTTCTGGCTAGAACTAACAAAGACAAATTAGCCCACTTGTCAAAAGATAGCATGTGTGCAGAATTTAAGCCATGAGCAAGCAGGTCATTGGACAATAATCAGGATCTAATTGACTATGCGTTGATCATGGAGAGCCACAAGGTCTTTTGATGCATTTTTAGTCACCGGCTTCAAGATGGTTTATACGGAATCTTTCGGCACTCAGTTTTCATCTCATAAAATCTTGTCAAGAGCCAAGGTGCGCAGTGGTTAAAATGCAGCACTGCAGGCTACTGCTAGATCAGCAGTCAGCGGTTCAAATCTCACCGGCTCAGGGTTGACTCAGCCTTCCATCCTTCCGAGGTGGGTAAAATGAGGACCCAGATTGTTGGGGGCAATATGCTGACTCTCTGTAAACCGCTTAGAGAGGCCTGGAAGGCCTAGAAGCGTATATAAGTCTACTGCTATTGCTATTGTCAATGATTGAAGGAATTCAGCCCTGAGCGAAATCTGATTTCAAACCTAATAAAAAACTGCTTTAGAAACCACACACGAAATTTAGAATTAGGCTCTGATTTACATGCCATAGGTTCTTCTATTTGAAAGAAGTGGTCTGTATTTCTGATTGCAAATCTGCAGAAATGTAAAATTCTTACCAAGTTCTTTTTTTTAAATAGCAGTTCTTCGGAGCTCTCTGTATCATTCACTGGCATGAGAATCTGGTGGGAACCCCGATAAGACAGACAGACACAGACACAGACACACAGACACACAGACACACAGACAACAGACACACAGACACACAGACACACAGACACACAGACTTTTTGCTTTCATTTTAAAAGCACCTTACCAGTAGGGTAGATTGGATTAGCTCTGTGTAATCAAGGCAAGGTCACGAGAACCTGGAAACTTGAAACATTGCTTCTCATGATGTCAAGTGGCTTTCAGGCAGCTCAATGAGCATTAAGATTTATTGCAAGCTGAAACTCTCTACAAGAATCTGGCCAACTAACAGTCAAAGGAAATGAGCGCGAGATAAGAGGCAGTCAAAGTAGACCGACTGAGGTTTTTTGTGGGTGCGCAGGCACACGTCACTTATGACACATTTGACTTCTCCCCTGGCTCAACCTGGTCGTCTCCTATACATGATTTACTAAAGGTAGTCCTTGACTTACAACTGTTCGTTTGTTTGAAGTTACAGTGGCACTGAAAAAAAGTGTCTGAAGACCATTTTTCACTTACAATCATTTCAGCATCTTCATGATCACGCGACCAAAATTTGGGTGCTTGGCAACTGACTCATATTTATGAGGGTTGCAGTGCCCCAGGGTCATGTGATCATTTTTTGTCACCTTCTGACAAGCAAATCAATGGGGATGTCAGATTCACTAACAACCACGTTACTAACCTAATGATTGCAGCCAGAAAACTTGTACAATTGGACAAAATGCACTTAACAACCGTCTCACTTAGCAAAAGAAATGTTGGGCTCAATTGTGGTCATAAGTCAAGGATTAACTATACTAGGCTCTTCTTATATACCATTACTTTATTTTGGCCAAGTCCTTGAGAATCACATCCTTTTTTAAAAAAAATCTAGTGTGAAGCTACAAGGTAAGGTACAAAGCACCTTACTGAATAATACAAGCTAAAATATATAACTGGGTTGAGCAAAATCACACTATAATCAGGTGATATTCAGCCTGTTCTGACAGGTTCAGAGAACCGGTAGCAGAAATTTTGAGTAGTTCGTAGAACCAGCAAATAGGCTGGCCACGCCCCTGCTGCCTCCCAGCTGATCTTCTTTTGTTGCCCTGAACAGAACGGAGTTGGAAAGCAGGTTAGTGGGGTGGGGAGGGAATGGGGATTTTGCAGTATCCTTCCCCTGCCACACCCACAAAGCCATGCCCACCAAGCCACGCCCACCAAGCCACGCCCACAGAACCGCTAGTAAAAAAAATTGAATCCCACCACTGGCTATAATCCAATGGTCCTTTTCGATATTGAGAATAATCTTATCCTTTTCCAGGTCTCCCGTTCTGTCTCCTTTTCTCCCCTGCGAATGAATGCTTGCAATAAAGAATATTATCGCCCTTCCAACTCCACATTAAGATCCTCATCTGCAGCCCTCCCGTTTAATTCCAGCAGGCAAATGAGCAAATCCATCGATTTTTAATGACTGCTCAGGCTTATTTTCAGTGAGCAAGCCGCTTTAATCATTTGACAGGAATGTCAGAGCCACAAAGAGGGAAAATGTTTTCCACTCAAGGGAAGGAGGGGAGGAACATGGGAAAGAAGAGTTTTTGAGACTAAAAATTACAGCCTCGGGGCTGTCATCAGCATTGTTGCAAATGCAAAGTGAAATTTGCTGGGACCGTTTCCTCTGAATTTTTAGCAGCAATCCTCAAAGGCACTCACTCCAATTAGAGATGAAATGCTCGGAATATCAGGTATTGTTGTCAACCACACAGGCTTATAGTAACACAGTCTCCTAAGTGGTAAGACACAGACTGAGGTCGGGTTGATTGAATTCCCCTAGGAGAAAAATACCAACAAGGTCTCCCCAGGTTCTTGTGATGCAGAAGATCCCTGACAGAGTCCCAAGGATAATTCTTTTGTTCTTTTTCTTACCAAATTACCAAAGAAATCCTGAAAGGTTCTTGCACTTATGAGTTGGCCCAAACGTATGAGTGAATGTTCAGTGTTTTGTGGTACAATCTCCTTCCCAAATTTGTTGAGTGCAAAGAACTTATTTTGTTCTTTTTCTTACCAATTACCAAAGAAATCCTGAAAGGTTCTTGCACTTATGAGTTGGCTCAAAGGTATGAGTGAATGTCCATGTTTTGTGGTACAATCTCCTTCCCAAATTTGTTGAGTGCAAAGAACTAAGGAACACTGAGTTCAGAACATTGCTCTGAATGTTATTATTGATGTTGTTAGTTGCGAAGTCATGTCCAACCCATCGCGACCCAACGGGCAATGTTCCTCCAGGTCTTCCTGTCCTCTACCATCCTCTTGCATCCATTTAAGATGAAGCCTACTGCTTCAGTGACTCCATCCAGCCACCTCATTCTCTCTCATCCCCTTCTTCTTTTGCCCTCCATCGTTTCCAGCATTAGGCTCTTCTCCAGGGAGTTCTTCCTTCTCAATAGGTGGCCAAAGTCTTTGAGTTTCCTCTTCAGGATCTGGCCTTCTAAAGAGGAGTCAGGATTGATCTCCTCTAGACTGAACGTTGGATCACCTTGCAGTCCAAGGGACTCGCAGGAGTCTCTCCAGCACCAGAGTTCAAAGGCCTCCATTCTTCGGTGCTCAGCCTTCCTTAGGATCCAACTTTCACAGCCGTACATTGCGACTGGGAAAACCATAGCCTTGACTATACGCACTTTTGTTGGCAGGGTGATGTCTCTGCTTTTTTGTATGCTGTCTAGATTTGCCATAGCTTTCATCCCCAAGAGCAAGTGTCTTTTAATTTCTTGGCTGTAGTCCCCATCTGGAGTGATCTTGGAGGCCAGAAAAATAAAATCTGTCGCTACCTCCATTTCTTCCCCATCTATTTGCCAGGATTTGAGAGGGTCAGATGCCATGATCTTAGTTTTCTTAGTTGAGTTTCAAGCCAACTTTTGCACTCTCTTTCTCCACCCGTATCAAGAGGCTTTTTAGTTCCTGAATGTTATTATTGCTACCTATATACAAGAATCTGGTGTCAACCCTGAAGCTGGCCTGGCTGAAACCATCTTGGAACTTCAATGCTGCCATACTAGAGCTGAGGGATAGGGAGGGGGGATTTTTTTTTTTTTTAGCAGTAGACTTTATACCGCTTCATAGGCCTTTCAGGCCTCTCTAAGCGGTTTTCAGAGAGTCAGCATATTGCCCCCAACAATCTGGGTCCTCATTTTACCCACCTCGGAAGGATGGAAGGCTGAGTCAACCCTGAGCCGGTGAGATTTGAACCGCTGACCTGCTGATCTAGCAGTAGCCTGCAGTGCTGCATTTAACCACTGCGCCACCTTGGCTCTTGGGATTAGAGATAGCTGGGGTTGTGCAGTCAAAATAAAATACTTTCTCTTGGGAACCAAATGTTCTCATGGCTGGCCAGAGGAAGGAGGAGAGATGTCATCAGACAAATGGATGCTTCCTTGTTTGGGCCATGTGACTGATTGTTTGGGATTGGGGTGAAAATGTTCACTTTTAATAAGGGGGGCGGACATCGGAGTCGGTTGTCACCAGATATGTGCCATTATGATATTTCCAATAAAGCTATTCTTTAAGGAATCTACCTGCCTCTGAGTTTTTGCTTGCAATGGATCTATTACTTGGAACCCTGATATCTGGTCTAACACAGCTAGCCCGCATCTTGCAACCACAATTGAGCCAAAATGCCTCTCTCTGTTGCTAAGCGAGACATTTGTTAAGTGAGTTTCCCCCTTTTTATGACTTTTCTTGCCACAATAAATGACTGCAGTTACTAAGTTAGGAATTTGTTCAATGAATCTGGCTTCTCCTTTGCTTGTCAGAATAGAATAGAGTAGAGTAGAATTACAGTAGAATTACAATAGAATGGATGGGAATGGATGGGATGGGATGGATGGGATGGATGGGGGGATAGGATAGGATAGAATAGAATAGAATAGAATAATAGAATAGAATGAATAGAATAGAATAGAATAGAATAGAATAGAATAGAATAGAATAGAATAGAATAGAATAGAATAGAATAGAATAGAATAGAATTCTTTATTGGCCAAGTGGTTTGAACACACAGGAATTTCTCTTTGGTGCATATACTCTCAGTGTACATAAAAGGACAAGATAAGAAGGTCACAAAAGGGGATCACTTGACCCCAGGACATTGCAACCATCATAAATATGTGTCAATTGCTGAGCATTTAAATTTGGAAACCGATCATAAGTCACTTTTTTTCAGGGCTGTTGTAAGTTTGAATGGTCACTAAATGAATTGTTGTAAGTTGAGGGTTACCTGCAGATCCTAAATAGGTAGAGAAGCTGATTTTCAATTAAATGAAAGAGTTCTCAAACACTGTTCTTTTCCTACAAAAGTTCTCTAATCTTTAGATTTTGCATGTTTCCATTAATCCACAAAGGAAGATGACAAGATGCAATTCCTCCTAGGAGGGAGGGAGGAGAGAGAGGAGGGAAGGAGAGAGAGTGGGAGAGGGAGAGGGAGAGGAGAGGGAGGGAGGAGGAGAGAGGGAGGGAGGGGGGAGAGAGAGAGAGAGAGAGAGAGAGAGAGAGAGAGAGAGAGAGAGAGAGAGAGAGAGAGAGATTTTTCTGGGGAATTTTTCAACAGCCCTGCTGTTGTCAAGAGGAACTTCGCTCTTCATGAATAGTTGGGGAACTTTCCTTGGAGGCATTTGGAGAAATACTTCACCCAGTTTCTCTACCAATATAATAGGTGAACATTTATAAAAACTTATTTGCTCCGAACTGAGTTCTAGAGCAGCTGTTCTCCTTTCAAACAAGCTGCAGAGTGCTGAACTGCGTTTCTCGTAAGAGCGCTCGCTCGACAAACAGATAATTATAACTTGGCTTTTAGCCCAACCCGGCATGTATTGCCCAAGTTTTAAAAGATCCCAAGTGGAATGTTAAGCTCCTTTTCCTGGCACTTACACGGTTTGGTTTTGTTTGGTTGAGCTGAGGATGGCAAAAGGAAGGATATGGTGGTTTTTTGTGGGTTGTTTATATGAGATTTTTGAGGGGCTGCTTGCTTTTGTTCTTTCTGTTTTGCCCTAGCTTATATCCTTTGCGAGTCTGCCCAGAAATATTTGAAGTGTGTGCATTATACAAGAAAGAAGCTGGGAGCAAAGAGGCAAGATATTGTGATTGTGAATTGTTAAGACTGCAGAAAGAACAATTGGAAACAACATGTCTTCCATAGAAGACATGTATAGTGCGTGGGTTAGAAGGAAAGGAGGCTGAACAATATCTATAGACCCGCTCACATCCTGGACATAAACTAACAGATTAACAGTTGGGAGGGACCTTATAGGTCATCTAGTTAAACCTCTGCTCAAGCAGAGACCCTACACCATTTCTGTCAAATGGCAGTCCAACCTCTTCTTGAAAGTCTCAAGTGATGAAGCTCCCACAACTTCTGAAGGCAACTTCTGTCCCACTGGTTGATTGTTCTCACTGAACAATCACCAATGATCAGCAACAATCAGATATTAACAGTCCATATATTAATCTCTCTCCTTTCCCCTCTCTCCTTCCTTCTCCTCCTCCTTTTTCCTCTTCTCCTCTCCCCTCCTCTCTCCCCTCTTCTCTTCTTTTCCCTTCTTTCCTCTCTCTTACTCCTCTCCCCTCGTCCATTTCCTTCTCTCCTTTCCCCTTTCTACTTCCTTCTCCTTTCTTCTCCTCTTCCCTCAACTTTTCTTTCCTCTCTTCCATCCTCCTCCACTCCCTACTCCACTTCCCTCTCCATCTCTCTACTTCCTGGAAGGGACCTTGTAGGTCATCTAGTCCGGTTCCACCACAAACTGCGGTAGACAAAAGCGCGCTCGACGAAAGCGCGTACGTGACGTCATCACAGCGCGACGAAAACATCACACTGTGAGCGGTAAATTTAAAATTAAAGCGAAAACCTTACCCTAAACCCCCCAAACCTAACCCTAAACCTAACCCTAAACCTAACCCTTAACCTAACCCTAAACCTAACCCTAAACCTAACCCTTAACCTAACCCTTAACCTAACCCTAAACCTAACCCTAAACCTAACCCTTAACCTAACCCTAAACCTAACCCTTAACCTAACCCTTAACCTACCCTTAACCTAACGCTAAACCTAACGCTAACCCTTAACCTAACCCTAAACCTAACCCTAAACCTAACCCTTAACCTAACCCTTAACCTAACCCTAAACCTAACCCTAAACCTAACCCTTAACCTAACCCTTAACCTAACGCTAACCTAACCTAGCTAACCCTTAGCCTAACGCTAAACCTAACCCTAACGCTTAACGTAACCCTAACCTAACCCTAACCCTTAACCTAACCCTAACCCTACCCTAAACCTAACCCTAACCCTTACCTTTATGTGAATCGGCTTGCTTTAATTTTATTTTAATTTCAATTTAATTTATTTTTAATTTTTTTCGTCGCTGCTGATGACGTCAGGTACGCGCTTTCGTCGAGCGCAGTTTTGTCTACCGCGGTTTTTGCGGGTCCGATCTAGTCCAAACTCCTGCCTAAGGGAGACCCTACACCAAATGGCAGTCCAACCTCTTCTTGAAAGTCTCAAGTGATGAAGCTCCCACAACTTCTGAAGGCAACTTCTGCTCCATGGGTTGATTGTTGTCACTGAACAATCACCAATGATCAGCAAACAGTCAGAGTGAAAACATAAGTAAACAGTATATAAAATTCATAAAAAATTCACAACTTTTAGTAATAAAGACATTTTACTGTCATTTCCAAAGGGCCAGAGCGGCTATATAAATTTCGTAGTAATAACTAACATATGGATCTCCATCCCTCTCTTCTTCTCTCTCTCATCTAGATTTCTCTTAGTGCTGAAATGAAATCAACATTGGCCAAATCTTAAAAAAAATAAATAGTTTTAATTTTTTTGGAAAATAAAATAAACCTCAGAGAACACTTTTATCAAAAACCTAAATTGTGAGTTTGGTCCATTTCATGGGCTATTTATAGTCGGAAAATATGCTTCTGGGTTATGAAATTGATTGTTTTCTCTTAACGTCTTCTGGAAATTATATGCCTTGAAAGACTACTTGAACAAGAGAAAACACTTTTAAATGTTTAAATTCTAATTCGGTTGAGAGGAAATGGCCTGAGAAGTAAATAAACGCTAACCTCTACAGGAAATTTCAGTCACAGGGCAAAATTTAAAATAATACCAGAAACATCACGGTGAAGCTATTTTGGTCCAACCACTTCATAAGGCAGTTTGAAGAACTGATGTTAGGATATCATCACAGGTTTAGAGGAGGACTATTTTCCACCTTGTTTACATTACACAAAAGCTTTCTGATGAAGGTAGGAAAATCTCAATATCTCCTCTCTCCTCTCTCCCCTCCCCCTTCTCTCCCCTCTCTCCCTCCCACCTCCATCTATCCCCTCTCACTCCCCCTCTCCCTCTCTCTCCCTCTCCCCCTCTCTCCCCCCTCTCCATCTATCCCTCTCCCTACCCCATTCTCCCCCTCTCCCTCTCTCTCCCTCTCCTCCCTCTCTCCCCCTTTCCCACTCTCCCTCTCTCTCTCCCACTCTCTCCCTCTCCTCCCTCCATCTATCCCTCTCACTCCCCCCTCTCTATCCCATTCTCCCCCTCTCTCCCTCTCCTCCCTCTCTCCCCCTTTCCCCTCTCCCTCTCTCTCTCCCCCACTCTCTCCCTCTCCCCCTCCATCTATCCCTCTCACTCCCCCCCTCTCTATCCCATTCTCCCCCTCCCCTCCCTCTCTCTCCCTCTCCCCCCACTCTCTCCCTCCCCTCTCCATCTATCTCTCTCTCCTTCCCCATCTCCTTCTTTCCCCCTCCCCTCTCTCACTCCTCCTCTCCTCCTCCCCTTCTCCATCTATCCTCTCTCTCCCTCCATCTATCCCTCTCTCCCTCTCATTCCCTCTCTCTCCCCCCTCTCTCCCCCCTCTCTCCCCCTCTTCCCCTTTCCATCTATCCCTCTTCCCCATCTCTCCCCCTCCCCTTCTCTCTCTCTCCCACTCTCTCCCAATGTTACTGGGCTGTCTCTTTTAACCTCCTCTGATACCAATCATGTGAGGTCCTTGGTTGCCTCTGAGCTTTATTGTTTTCTTGCAGATGTTTTATTACTCACTAGGTAAGTCAGCTACCTATCACATCATGCTAGCACTGATGACGTTACCTAGTTGGGTATGAATGCCTGCAAGAAAACACCAACTCCGAGATCATCAAGGAGCCCAAAGATCAACAATGAGCTACAAATAGTTGCTTCTATTGATACCAATCATGATGGATGTGGAGGGATCATGGGGGCTACCTTTGGTCCTTCCTTTGTGCCACTAGCCAAAGTTTTTACCACTGTATTAATGCAGGAGCACCAGGCAGGTTTCAAATAGAAAGAAGAGTAAGAGATAAGATCAATACCTCTTTGGTAAAGTTCTGAATACCATCAAGAAAAACTCTTGAGAATTTTATATAGATATAAATGGTTATGTGTGTATGTTCCAGCATAACTCTGGAATGCCTTGAGCAATTTCATCCAAATTTGGTACACAGATGACTTACTCTCTGGAAAAAAATACTGTGGGGGTAAGACACCCCTAACACCCCTCAGTGTGCGTGTTCTGTTAAGATACAGTCTGTTGTGCCTTAAAATGGCTTCTACTGTGCAGCGCAGTGGAATTGCCATGGTAAAGACTTCACAGTACTCCACAAGGGGGCTCCCTCTGGTAAGGGGGGAAAAAATCCAACATTAGACATTACATTTGGTCCAGACATTTTCCCCCTATAAATAAATATCCGGGCAACGCCAGGTTATTGGTTAATAATATAAAATCAGTGGAGCCTTTTTTAGAGTGGAGGATATTTCTGAAAAAAATTCAGAACAGGTACAGGCTTAGCCAACAAAATTCCAAGTTACACTGGCCGATTGAGATGACAAGAGATACCTTCTTCATTCATCACTGGAGAGAAGAGAGAGAGAGAGGAAGGAGAAAGAGAGAGAGAGACCGAGACCTTCCTAATTTGTCACAGGGGCATTCCCAGCCACCCTAAATGTCGACGGAGAATTGTCCTACTCTGCTTTTAAAATCCCCAGCCCAGCCAGGTAAAAGAAAAGTGATCAGTTTCAAAGCTAATGGCAGGAAACAATGAATGTGTGGGCACATTTCTGTCGTTTGAAAGTACAAAGCTTAGAAGAGTCACACAACACAGGAAAGAAAGACTTAAAAGTCTTTCCGTTGAAAAGCAACTATTTTTTAAAAAACTTTCTTTCAATCTACTTCAGCCACACTTTCGTTTTCCAAAACCCCTTTGCTTGCTTCTTGGTTTGATTAGCTGATTTTCCCCCCTGTTTAATAGCATCGTACGTACTTTTTTTCATTGACACACTGAGCAGTTACCTGAGTTATTATTAGAATGCTCTGGGGAAACTTCAGCCTGGCCATTAGGAAATTATGCACCGAAGGTTATAACGTTGACGCCTTCTTTCCCGCTTTCCTTTCCTTTTTTAGTCGAAGCACACGTTTTTGGAAACTGCCAGGGACTTCCCTGTTTCAAGCCTTCAGATGACCTTACACCTATTTTTCTTCTTTTAAGATTGAGGGGGTGGGGAATGAAGGGCATTTTTAAGCTGGGTCCAGTTGATTAGGCTAAAACTGGGTTTCCAAGTTTGCCGTTGAAAATGTTGCTTGAATAAAACTGCTGCATTGAATCTAATGATTGGCTGGAGGTGGTATTCAGCCAGTTCGGACCAGTTCTCTCAAACCGGTAACACCGAACTGTGGGTTTTACGCTTTGTCTTGCCTTCAGTGCTTTGTGGCAGCCCCTCAAATATTAGAACAATGGTATTGTGGCAACCCTCAAATATTGGAACAATAGTATTGTGAAGATTCCAGGTATCACTCCTAGCCCTTCTTTTCATTAGACTAGACATACCCAGTTCCTACAACTTGTTCCTCATGTGTTTAGCCTCCAGTCCCCTTATCTTTGTAGTTCTTCTCTGCACTCTTCCCAGAATCTCACATCTTTTTCATATCATAGCAACCAAAACTGGATGGATTCAATATTCCAGGTGTCATCGTACCAAGGTATATAAAGCATACTAACACTTCATGTTGATTCTATAGATATTTGTAGCTCAGGGATGATATGAGTGGTCCTTGGTGCTCTCTGAGCTTGATTGTTTTCTTGTAGACCGTTCATTGGACCTGCCATCCTGGGCCCAATGTTTTAAGCCAGGCTCTGCCTGTCACAAGCCAGGAAAAAGGGTGAGTGATGGAGGAGTAACACCTCCTTAAAAACCTTGGTCCAGCTGGCCCGGCTGGTAGCACCTCATAATGGCTGGTTACAAGAGAAGAGGGTCAACTGTTTTGAAGGTGGAGGAGGGCTCTATGCCCCAATGGTAGGTAAAGTGTAGAACCATCTTCTAGGAGAAGGGAAAATCTGATTACAAACCTCCACTGCCTTGTGGCTATATCCACGTTCCACCACAAAACCGCGGACGACAAAATCGCGGTCGACGAAGCGCTCATTTGACGTCATCACAGCGCGATGAAAACATCGCGCTGTGATCGAAAATGTAAAAATAAAGCGAAAACCTTACCCTAACCCCCCCAAACCTAACCCTAAACCTAACCCTAAACATAACCCTTAACCTAAGCCTAAATCTAACCCTAAACCTAACCCTTAACCTAACGCTAAACCTAACGCTAACCTTTAACGTAACGCTAAACGTAACCCTAATGCTCTAAACCTAACCCTAACCCTTAACCTAACCCTAACCCTAAACCTAACCCTAAACCTAACCCTTACCTTTATGTGAATCGGCTTGCTTTAATTTTTTTTTTTCAATTTTTAATTTTTTTCGGCGCGCTATGATGATGTCAAATGCGCGCTTCTGGACCACGGTTTTGACGGGTCACGTATATCCACTACTGGAAAGGCTTCAGGAGTCAACTTCGAGGCAAAATCCGGAGCTGGAGTCAGTTCGTGACTGTGTACAACCATGTTCTGGTAACTCCTGCGATGCAGCTGGAACCAATTGTATCGACTGCTGTTCCATTGGACTATCTCAGTGACATGAGAGAGGGGATCTGCTGCTTGGGTAACAGTCTATCTTCCATATTAATCTACCCAGGCCTCGTGCACACTCCAGCTTTACCTCTTTCCTGAGCACAATACCATAGCCTTGAGACTGATGGATGCCAATGCAATGTTTCATTACCCAAGCTAGATAGCATTATCAGTGCTAGTAGGAGTGAGAGCAAACCCCACTCCCTACTATCACTGATGGCGTTACCAGGTTTGGGTGATGAAATGTCTGCAAGCAAGCAACCAAGCTCAGAAAGCACCAAGAACCCATCATTTTTATGCTGTCTTTATCAGATGACTACCATTTAGCCAAAGTTAAGCCCATTTAGGCTCCATCAAGCTCAACTAGCATGACACCAAGCCTAAGAGGCAGGATGCAGAGAAGGTTAATTGTACATTGCTCCAGTAAAACCAGTGGCAGTACGCGGACTCGCCAGAACAGTTGGATTCACACAGCATGCAAAGTTATTATTAAACTTCATCATCCTTGAGTTAGCTTCAAGGGTTGCATGAACCTCACTTGTTTCTTACATTCATGCAATGTGTTTGGAGTCCTAGAAAACGCGAACCAGTTAAACAGGCAAGAAATCATACCTTAATGAAGAAGCAACCATTCTTTTTTTTCAATATGAAAAAAAAAGAAATGAAAATTTAAAAATAAATAAAAATGAGGTTGGGTTGATTGAATTCCCCAAGGAGAAAAATACCAACAAGGTCTCCCCAGGTTCTTGTGATGCAGAAGATCCCTGACAGAGTCCCAAGGATAATTCTTTTGTTCTTTTCTTACCAAATTACCAAAGAAATCCTGAAAGGTTCTTGCACTTATGAGTTGGCCCAAAGGGATGAGTGAATGTCTAGTGTTTTGTGGTACAATCTCCTTCCCAAATTTGTTGAGTGCAAAGAACTAAGGAACACTGAGTTCAGAACACTGCTCTGAATGTTATTATTGATGTTGTTAGTTGCGAAGTCATGTCCAACCCATTGCGACCCCATGGACAACGTTCCTCCAGATCTTCCTGTCCTCTACCATCCTCTTGCATCCATTTAAGATGAAGCCTACTGCTTCAGTGACTCCATCCAGCCACCTCATTCTCTCTCATCCCCTTCTTCTTTTGCCCTCCATCGTTCCCAGCATGAGGCTCTTCTCCAGTGAGTCCTTCCTTCTCAATAGATGGCCAAAGTATTTGAGTTTCCTCTTCAGGATCTGGCCTTCTAAAGAGGAGTCAGGATTGATCTCCTCTAGGACTGAACGGTTGGATCACCTTGCAGTCCAAAGGACTCTCAGGAGTCTTCTCCAGCACCAGAGTTCAAAGGCCTCCATTCTTCAGTGCTCAGCCTTCCTTATGGTCCAACTTTCCAATCTCCTTTCCAAATTTGTTGAGTGCAAAGAACTAAGGAGCACTGAGTTCAGAACACTGCTCTGAATGTTATTATTGATGTTGTTAGTTGCGAAGTCATGTCCAACCCATCGCGACCCCACGGACAACGTTCCTCCAGGCCTTCCTGTCCTCTACCATCCTCTTGCATCCATTTAAGATGAAGCCCACAACCTCAGGCCCCGGCCCCATCAGAACTGGGCTACAGAAGTGGCAATCAAGCATACACCCAGTTCCATTTGCACGAGTAGTGAATGCGTGTGCCCCACAGCTTTTGCAAATGGAGCTGCACGCATGCGCCCACCTCCCCCACCCTGGCGTTGGCCCAGAACCATCCCCCTCTCCCCTTTTGCTGGTCTATGAAGCCAGAAAGGTTGGGGAAGGCTGTTATAGGGTCTCTTGCTTGAGTTCCAAGGTCCCTTCCAGCTTGATTCTGATTCTGATTCTTTCACTGTCCTCTGCTTTTACTGAAATCTTCTTATACAACATCTGTACAAAAATGGTAAATTTTGTACCCTATCTTCTTGTCTTCTTTTTTTAAAAAAATCTCCCTCCAATGCTCCTTCGCCCCCTTTATAAGAAAGAAATGGGATAAAGGAGTGGAATGCCCCTGAAATTTCACTATCAATACTCAGTTGGGAGGGAAGTTATGAAGGGGAAAAAAAATGCAAAATCATATGACCTACTCCATGGTTTTCATCCACTTCAAAGGTTCCCACTCGGCATCATTTCAGTTTAATTGTGCCCTTAGGTTTTCTAAAATTCTCTAGGGATGTTTGCTAGGGACCCAACATTTAGAGAGGGAAGGTGGAGTATCTCATTACCCCTGTGTTCAGTTACACTCAGCTCTATTGTGTATGCTATTTTGAGACATTTCAATGCTGTGCATAAGCTTTGCCCAGAATTACTGGTTTTAATTGCTTTTTATTTATAAGGGAAATATTGCAACCTAGATATGTGTCAGTACTGGTAGTCCTTGACTTATGACCATTCATTTAAGCGACCTAAAGCGGGGGGAGCACAGGGGGGGGTCGCGTGCAGGTGTGCCACACCCATAATGCTATGCGCCTGACCACAGCATGCCTGTGCGCATGGCCAGCGCTTCACCCCATTTTTGGCGTGCTTTTTTCACCTTCCCAGGCTCCAGAGGCTTTATAGGAGCCTGGGAAGGGTGAAAACAGCCTCCCCTGACCCCCGGAGGCCCTCTGGAGGCTTCAGGAGTTTCCCTGAATTCTCTGGAGCGTGAAAAACCGGCCCTACAGTCAAACCAGAAGTTCAGGAACAGACTTCTGGTTTGCTCATAGGGTCTATTTTAGCCCTCCAGAGCCTTCAGGTGCCTCCAGGATTGAGTAGGGGCTTGGAGTAGAAGACCCCCAAGGTCCCTTCCAACTCTGTTATTCTGTTGATTTACATAAATATGGTTTTGTTCCATACTTTCAAGCATTATTCCTGTCTGTGTTGGGACTTGATATTTAGATATCCAAAGCTTCCTTGCTGCAGACAACTGGGCTGAAAAAATGAAAACTAAAAATGGGAAGAGCTCCTTACATCATTTTCCAGGTTGGATTGAAACTCCCCAAACCATTATCTGAATAGTGTAATGATCTCCAGATCTCAAATATGTGGATATCAAACTGAAATTAGGCAGCTACCAATAAATACTTAGGCTCTCTTTCTGATCTCCAGCCGGAGATATTGGACTGTCATTCTCAACCTCCCTTACCTCTAACTTAGGAAGATGGGAGTTGTAGTCTCAAGCTCCTGGAGGCCAGGGGAAAGAGATTAGTAAAAAGAATTGTATGATCCCAGTGGTGGGTTTCAAAAATTGTTCGAACCTTCTCTGTGGGTGTGGCCTCCTTTGTGGGAGTGGCTTGTCGCCCATGTGACCGGATGGGAGTGGCTTGCCACCCATGTGACCGGATATGAAGATGCCGACGACACTTGTCAGAACCACCTTAAATTACCTCACACACAGCACTGGCATGCATAAGAATAGGATGTAAACTGGTTTTTAAAAGGCATCTTTGGTTTGCGTTAAAACAACTTCAACACACGCAATGTTCTGATTGCACCACAAACGCTAGTCATCCTTGCCTTTCACAGAGGCACTGAGTTTTATAAATATGAGCATGATAGTGTAGAATAATCATATCCAAGGACCAGTGGTGGGTTTCAAAAATTTTTGGAACCTCTTCTGTAGGTGTGGCCTGCTTTCCGGGTCCACTGGTGGAACCTCTTCTAACCGGTTCAGTAGATTTAACGAACCGGTTCTACCGAATAGGTCCGAACTGGTAGGAACCCACCTCTGTATGATCCCCATGAAATGATTCAGTGCATGGAAATCTTTCCTGAGAAAATGATTGAAAGATTGGTTAATGATGACTCATTATATCTACAGTGGGTGAAAATGGATGGCATCATTAGCATCAAAGATATTTGTGCACAATTTTCCTTGGTCAATCACACTCAATCACACCAACCTTAGAAAGAAATTTACATAACATAGTAACATTGATGGAACACAGCTGATTTCCCCACCAACACCGCAGCCCTTCCCCAGCTGCTTCACAGCTTCCTTCTCTTGGTTAAAACATGCATAGCGAATAGCATCAAGATATTATCTTCTTCTACTACTTTCCTGTTTCCAAAGGAAGTGAAATCACTTCAGGGACAAATAGAGCAGCTTTCTAGAAGTTTGAGCAACTGCTGCACGAGATCACACTGATCTCAAGCAAGGCCAATAGGTGTGCTCTACCACCACGAAAGTTTCTGACAAGTTTAGTTTGCAGCCATCTCTGTTTCAAAACTGAAGAGCCAGCGCTGTCTGAAGACGTCTCTGTGGTCATATAGCCGGAGACGCCAAAGGCACATGAAACACTGTTATCTTTCCACCAAAGGTGGCTCCTATTTTTCTACTTGCATTTTACATGCTTTTGAACTGCTAAGTTGGCAGAAGCTGGGACAAGTAACGGGAGCTCACTCCATTATGTGGCACTAGGGATTCAAACCGCCAAATTGCCGACCTCTGTGATCGACAAGCTCAGCATCTTAGCCACTGAGCCACCGCATCTCTGTATATAAATACTTGTCATTTAGTAAAAGCAATGGCCTTCCATCTTTCTGAGGTGGGTTAAAAAATAGCCTTTTTGGTTAGCAGCGTTATTGGTTGGTTTGACCACAAAAGACCTGCCTATTCCCAAGAATCAAGATGGAGGATAATAACATTAGCTCAGCCTTCTCCAATCTAGTCCTCTCTGGAGTTTAAAGGTTAATTCTTGAAATTCCCAGGTAGTAGGGAATAAAGGATGGTTGGCCACTGACAGTCGTTCGTGTCCCACTCATCTATAGCTGGATGAGATATCATCTCCATCTGCTGCTCGGTTTCTGTGAATAGCAACAATCTTTCATTGGCTTCCAGAAGATATCCAGGCTTTCAATCCTAACGATAAAGGGAAACTGTCCTTCTCCAAAATAAAGCTGAGGGGAAGAGAACTGAGGTGGCGCAGTGGTTAAATGCAGCACTGCAGGCTACTTCAGCTGACTGCAGTTCTGCAGTTCGGCTGTTCAAATCTCACCGGCTCAAGGTTGACTCAGCCTTCCATCCTTCCGAGGTGGGTAAAATGAGGACCCGGATTGTTGTTGGGGGCGATATGCTGACTCTGTAAACCGCTTAGAGAGGGCTGCAAGCCCTATGAAGTGGTATATAAGTCTAATTGCTATTGCTATTGATGTAAAAAAGACTATAAATAGTCTTGAAAATAATATATTTACAACTTCATTTAGTCTACTGTACTATTTGGAATCCTCTTTCCCAGTCCGTTTTATTTGCTCAATATTTTGTAGCCTTCCAAACAAGAGGGAAATTCTCACTGCTTAATTTCTATTGTTCCTCTCCCGTTTCCCCTTCCCACCCAATCTATGGTGTAGCGGTGCTGACAGCATTTGTGTTTGACTCAATTACTTTTGGAATCCATCAGGTGGTTGTTCCTGAACCCATCCAGAAGAAAGTGTGGGAGAAGGGAAACGAACTAGCTCCCCCCTCTTCACATACGCACAAACGCAAACCACAATTCTTTTATGCAGGGACAATCGGTGAGAACTGGCTTGATCTGAGACCGTGGAGCTGGTTCATTATGAGACCATTTTTGACTTCCTCTAAAAAACAAAAAAAACATAAAACCCTCCTCTCTGTTTGCTTTCCTTTCTATGTGACGGATCTGGTCTGTGAATGTAAATAACCCAAAGTATGCAAGGCATGCCAACAGGAAGTCAGTTGGCGAATAAGACTCAAACTCCTGACTCCAATTCAGAGGAGCTTAGCCACAGCTCCCTTGGATTGAAGTCACTGTACAGGCATTCTCCAAACCATTTACAGCACAGAAGGCAAAGGGCAGAAGAAGAAAAATATACTAGCTGGTACCATTCTCCAGAGTTATATTCCTTTTCACCTATGTGCAAAATATGGAGGATTTACACAGCATTATTAACATGAAGCAAATCATTGCAGCCTGGAATTCCACTATAGGTAGTTCTTGATTTAGAACTGCTCATTTTGCAATTGTTTGAAGGGCAACAGCTGTTTTCAACAAGTGATGTACAACCGGTTTCTCTGTTGTGGTTCTCCAGTGGCCAACAGAGCTGGCAGCAGAGTCGGACAGTGAGGAGGTTGGGAGGAGCATGGGCCAGTCCTGGAGGCTGGGGAAGGCTCGAATGAGGGCTCTGTGTTGGAGGCAGAGATGGGGCCAAGGCTGTCTGGCAGTGATCAGTTGCCTACGGAGTTTGTCAGCAGTGAGGCAGAGGAAAAACTGGACCCTGTTCCCAGGGAGCGCATGCGTAGAGCTGCCAGAAGGAAAGAACAAGTCAGAAATCAGGGCCGACTGGGAGTAGAGTCACGGGTGGAAGATGATTAGCCCCTCCCACAGGAAATAAAAGAGGAGCAAAAGGGGAGTGGGCTTTTGCAGGAACAATCATTTGTTCGTTTGTTAGATTCATTTCAGGAGTGGTGAAAATCTGTCTGTGAATCTCAGAGACTCAGGGTGAGTTCCTGCCAGTTCTAACCTCTTCTATAGAAGAGGTTCCACAAATCTACAGTGCCGTTTAGAACCGGTTCCAGCTCCCTCCCCCCGCCCGTCCGGACATCATCAAGATGAAGAGCGAGAGGAGGAATTCTGGGAGTTGAAGTCCACAAGTCTTAAGCTGTCACGTTTGAACACCCCTGGGGGTTTTTTTTCCCTAAAGGGTTAGGGGTGCAAGGGTCTTGTAACTTGACAGCTTTAAGACTTGGACACTTCAATGCCAGAGTTTCTGAGCCAACATTTTGGTTGCTAAGCAAGAGCGTTGTTAAGTGAGTTTCCACATTTACAAGTTGGCCATGCCCACCCAGTTACATGGCCGGCAAGCCACTCCCACAAAGCAGACCACACCTACAGAAGAGGTTCTAAAAAAAATTGAAACCCACCACAGTGCTGTGCCCAGTCTTTCCTTGCACAGCACCTCATCTGGAAAACATTTACATGGCAGCTTTCCAAGCTAGATAAGGTCTGTATTTATAATTACTCCTTTGAAAGACTATTTGCCAGGCCTTGCTGAATGTGAATGAAGGGAATTCACATTCGTTTAATAAAAGGGGTTTTATTGGGACCAGGGACTTGCTTCGTGCTTTTTAGGGAAGCCTAGGTCAGAAATTATCGCGCTTATAACCATTGCACATTCCCCACAGTCACATGATCAAAATTTGGGGACTTGGCAACTGACATCTACTTATGACAATGACAGCATCCTGGAGCCACATGATCCCATTTGTGAGCTTCCCAGATGGCTTCCAGTCATCAAAGTCAACTCCTGACCCAGTTCTTGTTTTTAAGCAGTTCATTACATGCCCTTTTGTGTGTTTCTAAAGCTGACTTATCCAACCAGATACTTTCCAAGCCTTGCTGTATGTGTCCATTCCATTAATTCCCAGCCCACACAGTCATTTTCTCCCCCGAAAATATGGGAAAACATAACAGTGAATGTGGAGGAGAATATCTAGGCTAGGGAATCCATGACAGCTACATTTATGAGCCATGGTAGTGGTGAGAATTCAGTACTGCAAGCTACTTCTACTGACTTGCCGGTAGACTGCAGTTCGACAGTTCGATTCTCACTGGCTCAAGGTTGACTCACCCTTCCCTCCTTCCAAGGTGGGTAAAATGAGGAGCCAGATTGTTGGGGGCAATAGGCTGACTCTGTAAGCCACTTGGAGTGTGCTGTAAAGCACTGTTAAGCAGTATATAAGTCTAAGCGCTATCGCTATTTAGAAGAGGATGTCAGACTAGAGCAGGGGTCTCCAAATTTAAGAGTTGTGGACTTCAACACCCAGAATGCCCAGGCAACTTGCTTAACTTTGGCAAGTTTAAGATGTGTGGACTGGCTGGGGAATTCTGAGAGTTGAAGTCCAAACATCTTAAAGTTGTCAATGTTGGGGGGGGGGGGGGGGAAATTGCTCTGAGCAGGGGTCTCCAATTGGCAACTTTAAAACTTGTGGACTTCAACTCCCAGAATACCCCTGCCAGCATGGCTGGCTGAGGAATTCTGGGAGTTGAAGTTCACAAGTCTTAAAGTTGCCAACTAGACCCCCCTCCTCTAGAGGGTTCCATAACTCATTTCCAGCAAGTCAGTTCCCGTGACTTTTTGTTCTCATGTTCAGTCACTGGACTTTGGTCCTGGTTCCCTAATGACCCAGAAGAGGAAGATACTTCTTGCCTCATAATGCTGAGCCTAGCTCCTTCTCTCTTGCCACTTTGTATTGTTCCAGTGTAAAAAAAAACAGCTGATTTGGCTATCTCTAAGTCTTGCAGTCCATTTTACATCTATACTTCAGGTTCCTTTTCCTGGGTTGTAATTCTCATTCAGCACAAGTCTCCAAGCATGGATACTTAGAGAAGTCAGATGTGGCTAAAATTCAGAATGGTAGTGAAAACAAAAAAACGAGAAAGAGGGGGGAAATTGCTAAAAGCGGAGCGTTCCAGTTCTCCTGTGCTTTGTTCCCCATTACACGCTTGACAAGTGCTGATCACTTGTTCTTGGAGAGAGAGAGAGAAAAAAAGAAGAAGGTAAAACCGAGATTTCATTATGCAATTGTCTATAATGAGGGATGACACCAACAGCTGGTTGAAAAAGATACAAATTTCAATGACACAAGAGGAACTTCCATCCTTCTACTGCCTAAACATATGAAATGGAAAGTGGTGATAAGGGACAAATTCATTTCATCTGCATTTGAATACTAATGTACCTAATTTTGCAAACCAGCACTCAAACAATAACGTATCATACAGAAGTCACCGTTCTCCGAATTTACAATGCAACTTGCCAATCATTTGGGGGGGGAGGGCTCTATCAAAGACAAGTCTACAAAAATGGACATGTTCATGAATGTAATGTTTGAAAAATGCATTTGAAGAGAATAAGAGAATAAGAGAACAACAGGGTTGGAAGGGCCCTTGGAGGTCTTCAACCAGGAGACCCTACAGCATTTCAGACAAATAGTTATCCAACATCTTCTTAAAACCCCTTGTGTTGGAACATTCACAACTTCTGCAAGCAAGACATTCCAATGGTTAATTTTTCTAACTGTCAAGACATCTTCAGACAGCGCTGGCTCTTCGGCTTTGAAATGGAGATGAACACCGGCCCCCTAGAGTCGGGAACAACTACTAGCCCATATGTGTGAGGGGAACCTTTACCTTTATCTAAAGCCGGTACTAGAAACCTCAACATTATCTTGATTCTATCCCCAATTACTGCAGTCTAGTATTGCATTGGCCTTTTTGGCCTACTGCTGCACAGTGTTGATTCCTATTTAAGTGATTGTCCAGTATGACTCTAAGTTCCCTCTCAAAGTTACTGGCATTTCACCTAGCTTAACAGTTGGTTTTTCTTGCCTAGGTGTGAAACCTTACTTTTATCTACACCAAAAGCAATGCTTAGACTTGGTGAATGGAAACTTCTGATGTTCTTTCTTATCATCTGTGTGCTCTTACTGAAGCGTGAGCTGAGATAACTAACCATTTTTGCCAACCGTCTCCATTCATGATGGAATCACTAAGAGCTTCGCTGATGTCCTCAGCCTAGCTGATTTCAAAAGGTTGTGATTGTGGTTGAAAGGAGGAGGAAGTGCAAGATTTGCCATCTTGAGCTCCTGCAGAAAAAATAAAATGTGCATCAAGAATCCAATAGACTGGAAATTTTTTTTTAAAAAAATCTGTATCTTCCAAAAACCAAAAATGCCCTATGGAGGAGAAGAGAACCAAAAGTGATGTTTAACATCTGAAGTGGATTGAAAGGACCACTGCATCCAATTATATTATCCAACCTTTTGTTGATTAAATCAAATAGGAAAAGAAAGATTGTAGCATACAAGGAAGTAATATTCTTCAGAAAGAGGAAATATAATAAACGTTCTGTACTTTAGCTCAGTGCTTCAATTCAGCAAACTCTGTACAAAAGACATCAACTTCAGAGGTTTCCCTTTTTTAATAGAAGTTGGATACTCAGTGAACTGATATA
The DNA here is from genome assembly GCF_009769535.1 of Thamnophis elegans. Taxonomy (NCBI): domain Eukaryota; kingdom Metazoa; phylum Chordata; class Lepidosauria; order Squamata; family Natricidae; genus Thamnophis; species Thamnophis elegans. Next base: position 68,797,025 of record NC_045548.1, read on the forward strand.
TAAATTTATATATGTAGCTGCTTATCTGCTACTTCAGCTGTTGCCAGCTTATATATCTGGTTACTATAAAAAATATTAAACATAGCATACATAAAAATACTGCCTCTCATTATATTGCACCAAGGAACAGCAAACCAAAACATATTACACTTCCTCAACTGCCCATGATGGTCATAAGCCATGATGGTCACAAGCAGGTCATCCACATGACTGACCCGATTTTAGCTTTTTTGAAGCAGAACTTAAGCAAAATCACCATGGTTGTTAGGAGAAATGGTAGTATTTCCCCCACAAAAAAAACCTGGAAGTCAATGCTGAATTCTCTCCAAAATGTTGTAAATTGTGGTCAAGTAATCATTGGCTACTTGCCCAAATGCAATCATGTCACCCCAGGGTTGTCAGAACTTTGGAATCAGGTTGTAAGTACCTTGGGGGGTGGGCATCATAAATTTGAATAGTTGCTAAGCGACTACAATACAACAGTAATGTAGCCCCATTACAGGGAACTTCAACCAGGCCACCCACTCTAAACCTTAGGCAGTATCCAAGTCTTGATGACTTTTTTAAACCCCTACAATGTCGGTGTCAGACTGTCAGAGTGTGTACAGTGTGACTACTATTTTGAGACAACCCAGGAGCAAAATCAGTACACAGAGGGTTTTGTCTTTCAAACACTGGTTTATTTACCACGCATGCGCGTGCGCGCGCACCACACACGCACACACACAAATATATATACATCTAGATCTATATCTATATCTATATCTATAGCTATAGCTATAGCTATAGCTATAGCTATAGCTATTATCTAATCATCTATATCTATATCTATAGCTTCCATCTCTGTCCTGCCAAAGAGCAGAAATCAGGTTCGTTTCCTTAGGAAACAGTGAGTCAGAAGAGGTGAAAGAGTTAAAATGTTCCTTTTTAAAGAAGGAACAGCATTCATTCAAAAAACTGGGAAGTGGCGTTAATTTCTTGTAAAGCCACAATAGCGGTGCTCTCCCTTGAAAGGAAACTGCTCCCATGGGTAAGATTTCATAAGGCTCTCTAAAAATTGGCCCTGTGCCAGATGGTGACCCTAGCAGTTTAAGAAGCAGAACCTATATTCTAAAAAGTATGCTTCTGACTTGCACGGCTATCTATCAGGGGTGGGTTTCTCGCCCCGTTCCAACCGGTTTCAGTTGGAATGGGCCGGCGGCGTCCGCATGCATGCGTGCCATGCACGCATGCGTACTAGCGTCTGCGCGATGCTCCAGCTGCTCCTGGAGGATCGCGCAGGGTGCTGTATGCGTCCTGCACATGCGTGGAAAGCGCAGAAACTCGTCAAAACCGGGTACGGACCGGGGCAGGCGGGCGCGCCCTTCGCCGTTCCCGGAAGGTACTTACTTCCGGGTTCGCCGACAACCGGTTCGCAGGGACCGCCGCGAAACGGTTGAAACCCACCCTGCTATCTATCCATTCATGATTTGTTTTATTATTTATTTAATTGTTTCAACCTCCTACCCTCAAAATGTGGGGATAGAGGCTATAGAGCAGTGGTGGGTTTCAATTTTTTTTGAAGCTACTCTGTGGATGTGGCCTCCTTTGTGGGAGTGGCTTGCCGGGCCATGTGTCTCTCTCTCTCTCTCTCCTCTCTCTCTCTCTCTCCTCTCCTCTCTCTCTCTCTCTCTCTCTCTCTCCTTCCTTTTGTCTCTCTGTCCCTTTTCCTTTTTTTCTTTCATCTCTCTCTCACTTTTCTTTCTTTTTTCTTTTTTTATTTCTTTCTTTCTTCCTTTCTTTCTCTTTCTCTTTCTGTCTCTGTGTGAGTCTGTCTGTCTGTCTGTTGTCTGTGTCTGTGTGTGTGTGTGTCAGTGGTGGGTTTCAAAAAAATTTGGAACCTCTTCTGTAGGTGTGGCCTGCTTTCCGGGTCCACTGGTGGAACCTCTTCTAACCGGTTTGGTAGATTTGACGAACCGGTTCTACCGAATAGGTGCGAACTGGTAGGAACCCACCTCTGCTATAGAGCACTGCACACCAAGACAACTAGACACAAGCAATCATTTTTCCTGAACGCCATCACTCTGCTAAACAAATAATTCCCTCAACACTGTCACTAAGGCTTCATTACTAATTCTACTAGTCTTCTCATCGTTCCTATCACCCATCTCCTCCCACTATGACTGCAGGACTGTAACTTTGTTCTTGTATCCTTACGATTTATATTGATATTGTTTCCTGATTGCTTATTTGTAACCCATGACTATCATTAAGTGTTGTACCTTATGATTCTTGACGAATGTATCTTTTCTTTTTATGTACACTGAGAGCATATGCACCAAAGACAAATTCCTTGTGTGTCCAATCACACATGGTCAATAAAGAATTCTATTCTATTCTATTCTATTCTATTTTATTCTAGCAAATTTTATAAATTAAAAATACAGTGGGAAAAAAACAAAAGCAAACTGAATACACACACACACACACACACACACACACATGTATGCAAAAAAAAAGGAAAGAAATGACAAAAACGGATTACAGGCTATCTCTATATATCTCATATCCATCAAATTTTAAACAATATTTAAAAGTTTCTAACCTTTAATTAAAAAGAATAAATTATAATGTTCTATTGTAGAAACTGTCAGGAAATCCATGCCAAAGGGAAACATATTGCATCAATTTTTTTTATAAGTAGATAAAAATGCCTTTTCAAAACACATAAATTACACATTTCTTGAATCCAAGCCTTAATATCTAGCATAATAGTATTTTTCCAGTTTCTTAAAATAATTCTCTCAGCTATATCCCAGGAAACGGTTGTAGTCATAACTCTTCAAGAATAGTCAGATTCCAAAATTTAGGGACACGATTTAACATAAAATTCATATCTATAATCCCTAAAAAGATTTCCCTATAAATCTACTGGTGCAGATTAAAATAAAATTCCAAACTGATTTCCATGACTCACAAAACCAAATCCTGTGACTCAATGACCTCTAATATTCTTTTGTCAACAGTAAAGAAATTTGATGCTTATCCTTTCAAATTCATTCCATGAGATGTAGCCTCACGTTGCGATAAACAAGGACGTACATTCAATTTGCAGCTACCAAAATTGTTGGATGAGCAGGCACAAAAACAGCCAATATGATATTTTACTCTTGTTCTCAAAATAGAGTTGAATATTCCATCTTGTGCATCTTTCCATGTTTATTTGCCTTTACAGGGAGAGACAGTTTGGCTATTTGTACTTGTATGTTTCCCCTTCCCGTTTAAGTTGTTTGCCACCCCGAGTCCCTTTAGGGAATAGGGCGGCATATAAATAAAATGAAACTTAAAACTTAAACTTAAACTTCTTTGATCTTCTCCTGTTCCCAAATATTTATTTACTCTTTGTGGGAAAAAACAAACTGCCTGGCAATTCCGATAAATTAGCCATCAACATGTACATAAAGATAAACAACATCTACCTACCATTCCAAAGAGGCAATCAAAAAGCCAAAAAGGAAACAAAAAGACTCAGATATCTCCCTCACCAGCAGTCAACACTTAGATAAGCAGAGATACACACCAAGATTAATTCTGAACTAATTCTACACTGCAACCAAGCTGTAAACAACACCCCAATCAAAGCACTCCCCACTCATACAAATAAGCTAACACTAAACAACAGCCTAATCACAGGAACCATCAAGAATATGCCACCAATACTGACAGGGCAAGCCATTCATATATAAATAGAGAACTTTTAGCACTGATGATGTTACCTAGTTGGATAATGAAATATCTGCAAGAAGATCACCAAGTTCAAAGGGCACCAAGGACCCCACAGTTCAACCAGTGGTGGGATTCAACCGGTGTAACAACTGATATGGTAGGCACTCAGTATGTTTGAAATAGCTCTAAAAACTTATATTCTACAGCAGCCCTGCAGTGGTGGATACAACTAGTACGCCCAGGTATGGCATACTGGTGCCTGCTGGAGCACCAGGTACCGTTCCGGTACAATGCCTATGGAGGGCCCACCCGCCCGCCCACCCTCCTTACCTGTATTTGAGCTGATCGGGGCTTACGCACACGGAGTGCAGCTGGAGCATCACAGAGCATCGTGGGTGGTAAGTATGCATGCACGCACTGCGTGGGTGCTGCACATGTGCATGTGGTAGAAGCCCGGCCCCGTTGCACCGTACTGGTTGCCACGGGATCCAGAACCCACCACTGCAGCCCCAGTAAGTAAAACAGCTGAGGCACAGCAATCCACTCTGCCATGCCTATCAGCTGGACTTCAAACAAAGGAAATATAAGACAGACTAGCACAGGGGCAGGTGGTGGGGCCAACTGATCGCTAGAACTACTGCTCACCTCGAACTGGTCCAAACCGGCTGAATCCTACCCCCTGAGTTCAACCCTGTGCTACAAATAATCTTTTTCATTGGCAAACTAACCGGTTGTGTGGGCGTGGCTTGGTGGGCATGGCAGGGGAAGGATACTGCAAAATCTCCATTCCCACCCCACTCTGGGGCGAGCCAGAGGTGGTATTTGCTGGTTCTCTGAACTACTCAAAATTTTTGCTACTCGTTCTCCAAAACCTGTCAGAAACCTGCTGGATTTCACCCCTGAAAACTGCCCCACTTGGCATAAGAATCCCAATGATTCTCCATCCTCATTTCTTTTTATACTGAAACTGGATTAAAGGTAAATCCAACCTGGATGAACTGAGCCAATGGTGGTTTATAAAGATCGAGCAATCCGCGGTTGAGTTAGAATCATCTATGAAGTTGATCATCAGCTCCAAGATGGTTGATTGACAGTGACATTTGGCAAGAGCCACCACCTGTTTTACCATTGTGGTTTCTGCCCCCTTAGCCAAATCTCCCTTAGTCAATGATATTTAAAAAAAACAGGTAGTCCTTGACTTAAAAACATTCATTTAGTGTCTGTTTGAAGTTACAACGCACTGGAGAAAGATGGCTTATGACTACTTTTCACACTTGTAACCACTGCAGCTTCCCCGTGGTCACATCATCCAAATTTGGATGCTTGGCAAAGGATTCATGTTTATGATTAATGTTCTAGGTTTATCAGGGTGGGTTCCGGCTTCTGCTACTGCTGGTTCACTCAGGGACGCGCTCAGTGGTGGGTTTCAAAAATTGTTGGAACCTACTCTGTGGGTGTGGCCTCCTTTGTGGGAGTGGCTTGCCACCCATGTGACCGGATGGGAGTGGCTTGCTGCCCATGTGACCGGATATGAAATTATGAATTAGTACTTAGGTCGGTCCAAGTAGCTATTCAGACGTTAGTGGTTAGAAGCAATCATAAAGCAAGATATGGAATAAAACCAGAAATATTTTGTTGGCTATTTGAAAGGGAGTATAATACATATTTAATTTTACACATGTTAGCTGCTGGAATTGTGTTTGCACAACAGTGGGAAAACAGAGATATGTAAATGAATAAATATTACAATGTGCAGGAATAAAAAAATTGACAATTAAAATCAAGAAGGCTTTGAATACTTTTCACGTGGGATTGGTTTAGCAATTGCCAGCTAACGGAAACAGAAATTAGAAATCCAAAGTATGAAAGAAACACCAATTATGTAAGGAAAGGTCCCTAAATGTATAAGGAAATATTACTAGATCATTATTAATGCGTAGATAACTGCATGACATTACACACCCACACACAAACTATGACAGTGCCACAGTGGTGGGTTTCAAAAAATTTGGAACCTCTTCTGTAGGTGTGGCCTGCTTTCCGGTCCACTGGTGGAACCTCTTGTACCCGGTTTGGTAGATTTGACAAACCGGTTCTACCGAATAGGTGCGAACTGGTAGGAACCCACCTCTGGACGCGCTTCGGATGCGCCGGCACACAGGTACTTGATAAGTGTTATGTGCACATGCACAGTAGTTAAAAAATGCTTCTATGCATGAGCAGAAGCAAAAAAACAAGATAAAACTGGTTTAGGGGAGTGGCAGGCCAAGTTACTACCTACTCGGCCGAACCGATCCAAACTGGTAGGAACCCACCTCTGAGTTCAACCTTCGGACAAGCAAAGTCAACAGGGAAGTCAGGTTAACTTCGCAAAGTTGTTATTAACAAAACAACTGCAGTGATTCACTGAACAACATTTTACGAAAGCTCGTAAAATGGAGCAAAACTCACTAACAACTGTTTTTGCTTAGCAAATGCAATTTTGGAGTCAATTGTGGTCTTAAGATGAAGATACCTGCATATCAAAAAGGCCAGATATCCTATTTTTATGCTTAGCTCAGACAAGAGGAAAGGTACCAATTCTTTCTCTGGCCAAGAACTGTCTTTTCTAAAAAAATTGACACTGAATCACGCAGGAATTGTATAAAGAATGAAATCCTTCTGGATTGGGTGGAAGGATTTCCAGCTGAACTCTTCATAAATCTAAATCTTCCCTGCGTTCACACACAATTCCTTGCTAATCATCCTTGCATATTTGAGCAGGTGAATCACTCAGTTTCCCACCAGTCAGTACTTGTACTTGCTCAATTCCATCCAGGTTGGATTCGCTATCGTCTTAAGTATGCCATCCCAGGTTTTAAGATCAATGACTGAGCAACTGACAGGCACCGAATGGCAGCTGGTAATATGAAACGGCATCGCATGCTTGTCAACGCCACCGTTGTCCACCGTTGTCATTGCTCAACCGCTGGGCTTATATTTTGCTAGTGACACACCAGAGCAGGGTGTAAAAAGTGCCTTGGAGGGCATTCTTGAGTTATATTTGCACATGCTGCCACAGTTGCTATCTCTTTCCAGATATTTCAGCTGGGATCGGCGGTTGGCGCCCAATCTCGTTTAGACAGAAAATGGGGTAATTACTGTCTTCAGCGGATGAACTCGCTTAAGGCTGCAGCTTCCCTGACATTTAAGACCTGGACCAGTTAAGATTTAGACTTGGAGACACAGACAATTGGATCCACAATCTTAGTTACGTAGAGCTTTATTAATTAAAAGAAAGAAAGAAAAGAAAACTAGGGTGCTGGAAAGAATTTGAAAAATGTCAACTAGACCAGACTGCCTGGTTTTAACCCAACAGGTTTCTCTGCATTGGAAGCTTATAAATGGCCTTCTCCATCACAGGAGTTGCAGAGGACATCAAACTAGCAATAGCAATAGCAGTTAGACTTTATATACCACTTCATAGGGCTTTCAGCCCCTCTCTAAGCGGTTTACAGAGTCAGCTAAATTAAGATAGCAATTAGCACTAGCACTTAGACTTGTATACTGCTTCATGGTGCTTTTACAGCCCTTTCTAAGCAGTTTACAGAGTCAGCCTATTGCCCCCAACAATCTGGGTCCTCATTTGACCCACCTCGGAAGGATGGAAGGCTGAGTCAACCTTGAGCCGGTGAGATTTGAACTGCTGAAGCGCAGCTAGTAGACAGCTGAAGTCGCCTGCAGTACTGCACTCTAACCACTGCACCACCTCGGCTCTTATTGAGATGGTGGTTATAAGATGATGGTTACATCTATGAAAGAAAGGTGGGGCTTCAATTGTGCAGTTGCGTGGCCCGACAAAACTGCGCTCGTCAAAATAGCGGTGATAAAACCATGTCGCTAAAGCCGCGACATCATCACCGCGATGTCATCACTGCGGCAACAACAGCGCGGCGACAGAAGGGCGCTTTAAAACAGCGCGGGCGGCAGAAAGCTGATTTAAATTAAGGTAAGGGTAGATTAGGTTAGGGGTTTGGTTTAGGGTTAGGTTTATGTTTATGTTTATGTTTATGTTTATGTTTAGGTTTAGGTTTAGGGTTAGGGTTAGGGTTTAGGGTTAGGGTTAGGGTTAGGGTTAGGGTTAGGGTTAGGGTTAGGGTTAGGGTTAGGGTTAGGGTTAGGGTTAGGGTTAGGGTTAGGGTTAGGGTTAGGGTTAGGATTTGCCCTCCGCGGTTATGTCATCGCGGTAGGGTCGCCTTTTCCTTAGCGCTTCGGACAGCGCGGATTTGCCCTCCGCACTTATGTCGGTGCGGATAAGGGCTTCGCAGTTTTGTGGGTGAACCGTGCAGTTGTGGTTCTTATTTTGAGATTTTGACAGCCTCTACCATGCCTCTGCCACAGACGTCTTGGGATTTTGGAAACAAGCGGCCACCAAAGGTCAACTCACAACACCTTGGGTTATAACACAATTTATTTGGTTTGATATCACTTTATAATGCTTTAGTAAGACCATACCTGGAATATTGCCTCCAGTTTTGGTAAACACAATATAAAAAAGCTGTGAGACTCTAGAAAGAGTGCAGAGAAGAACAGCAAAGATGGCAAGAAGAACTGGAGGCTAAAACAAAGAATGGTTGCAGGAATTGGGTATGTCTAATTTAATGAAAGAAGGACTGGAGGTGACAGGATAGCAATGTTCTGATATCTCAGTGGTGGCCACAAAGAAGAGGGGGTCAACCTATTCTCCAAAGAATCTGAAGGCAGGACAAGATGTAATGGATGGAAATCAACCAATGAGAGAACCAACCTAGAATTAAGGATATACAGTATTTCCTGACAGTTAGAACAACTAATCAGTGGAATGACCTGTCTCCAGAAATTATGGGTGATCCAACATTGGAGGTTTTTAAGAAGAGATTGGACAACCATTTGTCTGAAATGATGTGGAATTTTCTGTTTGAGGAAGGGGTTGAACTAGAAGACCTCCAAGGTCCCTTCCAACTCTGTTATTCAGTGTGAAGCAGCCATTGTGGTGAGTACATTATGGAGTGTGGCTTAGCATACTGGCTAAACCCAGCTAGCTAGGGTTTCTTCAGCAAATCCTGGTTAGACGAACTGAGATCTATCTGATACGTGAACACAGTATATACATGGGAGCTAATCCGAGTTGGTCATCTGATGTCCTCTTAATAATCACTTCAGTCTTAGGTCACCGAACAATTTGCCTGAATGTTTATAGTCATTGATGTCAGTGTATTTTTGTCATAACTCTCTCTCTTGCTCTCTCTCTCTCTTGTTCTCTCTCTCTCTCTCTCCACACACACACACACACACATGCAAATTGATAGCAAGTCTACGGGAAAGAGCTGGCAGAGGAAAGAATCTGGGAGGAACACCATGTCTGGATCATCTTCAAAAAAAGGATAACATCTTTAAGTTGTTACCCGCCCCCCTCAATATTACAAAACACTGTTATTGCAAAGTGTATATCTTGAATCTTTATTTGGAAGGAAAATGCAAGAATACACACACACACCACACACACACACACCCCACTAGTCTCTTGGGGATAAACAACATTATGCAGAGCACAGAGAATGGAAAAAAAAAAGAAATAATAAGCCAAAGAAATTAACAACATAGAACAAGAAGAAAAAGAACGTAAAATTTAACCCTTTTCTAATGCTTCTCCATTTTGCTCTATCTTGCAAAACGTTCAAGTTAGCAAGAAGGCAGAAGCAACATCACAAGACAGAACAATGCTCTGTCCACCATCACACCAATTTTGATCCTTCACACACCCCCGCAAGCCGTGGAAGCTACAATTGTGAGTGGCCCTTGCTTTCAACACATGCAGACACAGTTTCGCACAGTGCCTATTAAGAACCTCCTGTCTGTGTGTCAGTGGTGGGTTTCAAATTTTTTTAGAACATCTTCTGTAGGTGTGGCCTGCTTTGTGGGAGTGGCTTGCTAGCCATGTGACCGGGTTGGGAGGGCTTGCTGGCCATGTGACCAGGTGGGAGTGGCTTGCCAGCCATGTGACTGGGTGGCCGTGGCCACCTTGTAAAATGTAGTGAAACTCACTTAACAATGCTCTTGCTTAGCAACCAAAATGTTGGCTCAGAAACTCTGGCATTTGAAGAGTGCAAGTCTTAAAGCTGTCAAGTTACAAGACCGTTGCACCCCTAACCACTTAGAAAAAAAATCCCCAGGGGTGATCAAACTTGACAGCTTTAAGACTTGTGGACTTCAACTCCCAGAATTCCTCCTCCAGTCATGTTGGCTCAGGAACTCTGCCATTGAAGTGTGCAAGTCTTAAAGCTGTCAGGTTACAAGACCCTTGCACCCCTAACCCTTTAGGGAAAAAAAACCCAGGGGTGTTCAAACTTGACAGCTTTAAGACTTGTGGACTTCAACTCCCAGAATTCCTCCTCTCACTCTTCATCTTGATGATGTGTGGATGGCCGGGGGGAGGGAGCTGGAACTGGTTCTAAAAGGCACTGTAGATTTGTGGAACCTCTTCAATAGAAGAGGTTAGAACTGGCAGGAACCCACCTGTGGTGTGTGTCATTGTGCCACATCGACCTCCTAATTGATGGGATGCTGAAAACAATATATCAGCTGACAGGTCATTCCCTGGAGTAATGATCCTCGCTTGCATGGAATAGTGTGGCCATGCTTGGGGTTAAATTGAGTTTTGGTTGCTGTTATCACCTGAAGTGGGGTTGCCCTAAAGAAGAGGGGGAGTTGACTTATTTTCCGAAACCCCTGAAGACAGGACAAGAAGCAATGGATGGAACTTAATCAAGGAGAGAACCAACCTGGAACTAAGGACAAAATTCCTGACAGTTAGAACCATTAATCAGTGCAACGACTCCCTCTTACGGATGCTCCAATATTGGAAGTATTTAAGAAGAGATTGGACAACCATTTGTCTAAAATAACATGGATGGCTTTTTTGTTGTCGCGTGCCCGCACCCATAATGCAATGTGCATGCAACACCGCCCCATGGGCCCCGTCCCCTGAGCATGGAACCACCAGTGCTCCCCCTCCCACCCCATTAATGTGCACCTCCGTGCCCCGTTTTGGACTTAGCGGGCCTCTCTGCAGACTCCTGAGACGAGAAACGGGCCACGGGGGGGGGGGACCGTACCCACCGCCCTCATGCATGTGCCCTCACCCCCTGTCCCCGCACATGCACACTTGCATCCCGCCCACTGTGCACATGTGCATGCAACTCCCACATGCACTCTGCCCCCCACGCATGTGCGGTAGAGACCCCAAAATCAGCTGGCTGGCAGGAGGCGCAGGGGCGGTGGAGCTGAGCTGGGGCGATGGCTCACATGCCTGCAGAGGAGGGTCTGCATGCCACCTGTGGCACACGTGTCGTAGGTTCACCATCATGGCTATAGGGTTTCCTGCCTGAGTAAAGGGTTGGACTAAATGACCTCTGAAATCTCTTCCAAATCTATTAGTCAGTTGTAGCAAAGCAATCAACGTTGGTTAAAAATGACTTGTGGTGCGTTTTATTTTGGGGAGAGAATTTTCTTCTGGCTCAGGTACAGCGAAGGCTGCACCCTCTTACTAAAAACAAGATTTATTTATTTGTCTTGTCTTGTCTTGTATGCCGCCCACTCCCGGAGGACTCCGGGCGGCTCACAAAAGACAAGGGAAAAGGGAGGAACAAGACAAAGACAACATATTAAAAACAAAACCAACATTCACAATTTCTATGGAGGTAGATGCTTCTCAGCTTCCCCCAGCCTGCTGGAACAGCCAGGACTTGGTGGCTTTGCGGAAGGCCGGGAGGGTAGTAAGGGTCCGGATCTCAACAGGGAGCTCGTTCCAGAGGGCCGGAGCTGCAACAGAGAAGGCTCTCCCCCGGGGAGTCGCCAGCCGACATTGGCTGGCAGATGGAATCCGGAGGAGACCCAACCTGTGCGATCTAATTGGTCTGAGAGAGGTAATCGGCAGGAGGCGGTCTCTCAGGTACCCAGGTCCGATGCCATGTAGGGCTTTATAGGTAGCAACCAGCACCTTGAAGCGGATTCGGAGACTAATAGGTAGCCAGTGCAGCTCGCGGAGGATAGGTGTAACGTGGGTGTACCTTGGTGCACCCACAATCGCTCGCGCGGCTGCATTCTGGGCTAATTGGAGTCTTCGAACACTCTTCAAGGGCAGCCCCATGTAGAACGCAAGATTGAAGAAAGATGTTTCCTTCGGCTCAATTTTATATTTATTCCCTAAAAACATCATCAGTGCTAGTAGGGAGTAGAAAACAAACCCTATTCCCTACTAGCACTGATGATGTTACCTAGGCTGGGTAATAAAATGTCCGCAAGAAAACAACCACGCTCGGAGAACACCAAGAACTCCTAAGAAGCATCCTTGTCCCTTTTGAGCACAACAATCCCCATTGGACAGCAAACCTCTGCTAAACCTCTGGGACAATGTCAGCCTAAGTTCTTTGAAGACCCTCTTTTAGGTCTCCTTGGATGTTGTGGGAACAGCCAGCAGAAATCTGTTCCTCCAGTGACAGGCAAAGCTCAGAAGAACCGTATGAGCAGATGTGAAGGGTAGAGGGAGTGGCCTTGAGGGACAGGAGAGGAGTCACTACCAAATAATTAACAGTCAGATAAAAGAGGCCTGAGTCTGGGGTAGGAATGTAATCTGAGAAAATATCTCAACAAGACTTTCCCTGGTACTTGGGAAGATAAGGCTAGGAAAGGCATTCAAGATTCTATTAGTATATATTTATCCTAAAAGTGATATTTGCCTTTATGGTTTCCAGGTTGGATCTACCGAGAAGGGATGACAACAATTGTGTGTGAAGCATGGGGGGGGGGGGGGGGGAAGGAAAGGAAATGAAACAAACAATGATTTTCTGGGGAGGCTGTTTGCAATGCTCCCTGAAGCATAGCACCTCTTTGTTTCTTTTCTCCCTGAGAGCATCAACACAGCAAAGGATGTCACCATATGGGCTTGTTACAATATGTTAGCCATGTATAACTGTGGTAATTAATGAACCGTGGATCAAAATGCTAATGCCAGTACATTGTCATTAGTATTGATGCCAATCATTATGGAGTGGCATCGTCGAATGCTAATGTGGAGCTTCGTGCTACAGAGTGATGGATTGTAGGAGCGATGGGCGTGTAGGAGGCCTACTCAAAGCAGACCACAAAGGAAGAAAGATTTGATCAAAAAGGGTTGCAGTTTATGCTACATGTGAAAGACTACTAGAATGAAATCTGGGAAGGGGATGTAACAAGACATGATTCCTGGAACTGCAGATAATTTCTAGAGGAATGGAATAGAATAGAATAGAATAGAATATGGAAGTAGAATAGAATAGAATAGAATAGAATAGAATAGAATAGAATATGGAAGTAGAGTGGAATAGGATAGGATAGGATAGGATAGGATAGGATAGGATAGGATAGGATAGGATAGGATAGAATAGAATAGAATAGAATAGAATAGAATAGAATAGAATAGAATAGAATAGAATAGAATAGAATAGAATAGAATATGGAAGTAGAGTGGAATGGAATGGAATGGAATAGAATAGAATAGAATAGAATAGAATAGAATAGAATAGAATATGGAAGTAGAGTGGAATAGGATAGGATAGGATAGGATAGGATAGGATAGGATAGGATAGAATAGAATAGAATAGAATAGAATATGGAAGTAGAGTGGAATGGAATGGAATAGAATAGAATAGAATAGAATAGAATAGAATAGAATATGGAAGTGGAATGGAATGGAATGGAATAGAATAGAATAGAATAGAATAGAATAGAATAGAATAGAATAGAATAGAATAGAATAGAATAGAATAGAATAGAATAGAATAGGTTGTTTTGAGGACACAGCATGCTATGTAAACTATAGCTCTTTGGAAGATGCCACAATGACTTCTTGAAAGCTTTCCATGATGAAGCTCCCACAACCTTTGAAGGCAACTTCTGCTCCATTGGTTGATTGCTCTCACTGTCAGAAAATTTATTTCCAGGTTGAATCTCTCTTTGATCAGTTTCCATTCATTATGCCTTGTCTAGCCTTCAGGTGTTTTGGAAAATAGCTTGATCCCCCGCTCTCTGTGGCAGCCCTTCAAATATTGGAACATTACTATCATGTTGCCCCTGGTCCTTCTCTTCATTAGACTAGCCATGCCCAGTTCCTGCAATTGTTCATCGTATGTTTTAACCCCCAGTCCCCTAATCGTCTTGGTTGCTCTTCTCTCCACTTTTTCTAGAGTCTCAACGTCTTTTTTATAGTGTGGTTACCAGAACTGGGTGCAGTATTCTAGGTGTGGTCTTACTAAGGCTTTATAGAGTGGTATTAGTACCTCACTTGATCTTGATTGTATCCCTCTGTTTGTTTTTTATTTTTTTATACATTCTTCTAGGAGCCAAGGTGGCGCAGTGGTTAAATGCAGCACTGCAGGCTACTTCAGCTGACTGCAGTTCTGCAATTCGGCTGTTCAAATCTCACCGGCTCAAGGTTGACTCAGCCTTCCATCCTTCCGAGGTGGGTAAATGAGGACCCGGATTGTTGGGGGCAATATGCTGACTCTGTAAACCGCTTAGAGAGGGCTGAAAGCCCTATGAAGGGGTATATGTCTAATTGCTATTGCTATTGCTATTCTAATTTAGAAAATGACCTGTCACATGTGCCTCAATGTCATTGTGCAAATGATACAAAGTCAGTAAATTATCTGTACCCTATGCAAATTGATACTAGGTTATACATGGCATCATTTGCCACCCCGGTGCCTGTAATTATATTTGTTAACCTGGGTTTAAATAAGGTGTAGAGTCCTTGGTGCTCTCTGAGCTTGGTTGTTTATTTGCAGATGTTTTATTGCCCAACTACAGTAGGTAAGATCTTCAACATAATGGAATAGTGTTCCTCCCAGAGTTGTGGTTGCCCCAACACTGAAGGTTTCCCAAAATAGACTAGATAACCATTTGACTGGGATGGTATAAAGTCTTCTGCCTTGAGCAGATGGTTGGACTAGAAGACCTCTGGGGTCCCTTCCGGCTTTATGACTCTATCTTGTATGCTCTAAAAGGTCTTCCATCTCTTGCCAGCAGTTAGCTAATTATTACTACTGTAGTTTTCAGCGGGCATTAGAAGTGACCTGTTCCTTGATCTTCATCTAATGACCCATCAGCTGGGGATAAACTATAACCTCTGCAATCAATATTAAGCTTTTCTTTCTTTTATCTAAGTTATCTGAAACTGAAATTCTCAGGAAGTCATTAGAAAGAACAGAGCGATCTTTTACAAATCTGCTTGGGAGCAAGTCCCATTAGGTAGTATCACCTGATTGTTAAGATTGCCAGCCTGGAATGCCAATCAAACAAATCCAGACACATGTCAAGGACTGCCTGTGTCTGGGGGGTACCAGACACAGGCAGTCCTTGACATCTGACCACAGCTGGGACCAGATTTTCCATTTCCAAGCCAGATGGTTCTTAAGCAAGTTGCTCCTGATTTTATGACTTGTTGCCTTGGTTGCTGAATGAGTCATGTGGCCGTTCAGCTTCTTGCATTGATTTTACTTGTTGGGAACCAACTTGGAAGGTCACAAATAGCGATCACAACATTGTTGCAATCATTGTATGCCAGTTGCACACACCAGTTGCCAAGTGTCTGAATCTACACTGTGAGAATGCTGCAATGGTCATAAGTGGAAAGATTGGTCATAAGTCACTCTTTTACTGCCATTTTAACTTTGAAGACATCACCCTGCCAACAAAAGTACATATAATCAAGGCTATGGTTTTCCCAGTTGCAATGTATGGCTGTGAAAGTTGGACCATAAGGAAGGCTCCCCGTGGAGATTCGAACCCTCACCACCCTCCAGGCCTTCCGCAAAGCCCTTAAAACCTGGCTGTTCCGACAGGCCTGGGGCTAAAGAGCTTTTGCCCCACCTCTCGAATGGTATGGTTGTTGTATGCTTTTAAATTGTGTATTGTTTTGTTCGTCTTTTTTATCCCTTATCTGTATCCCCTTCCCTGACTTGGATTGTGAGCCGCCCTGAGTCCCCTTCAGGGAAAAGGGCAGCACATAAATGCAATAAATTCAATTCAATTCAAGGCTGAGCACCAAAGAATGGGGGCCTTTGAACGCTGGTGCTGGAGAAGATACCTGTGAGTCCCTTGGACTGCAAGGCAATCCAACCGGTCAGTCCTAGAGGAGATCAACCCTGACTGCTCTTTAGAAGGCCAGGTCCTGAAGATGAAACTCAAGAGCCTAATGCTGGGAAAGAGTGTGGGCAAAAGAAGAAAGGGACGACAGAGAATGAGATGGCTGGATGGACTCACCGAAGCAGTCGGTGTGAGCTTAAATGGACTCCAGAGAATGGTAGAGGACAGGAAGTCCTGGAGGAACGTTGTCCAGGGGGTCACAATGGGTCGGACATGACTTCACAACTAACAACAGGGTGGGTTGACGTGACATATTGCATTCAGAGTTTAGCATTTACTTTAATTTTGACTAAAGGTAGATATAGATACAGATTAACAAGAGTGAAAGGGATCTTGTAGGTCATCTAGTCCAACCCCCTGCCCAAGCAGACCCTACACCATTTCTGACAGATGGCAGTCCAGTCTCTTCTTGAAAGCTTCCAATGATGAAGCTCCCACAACCTTTGAAGGCAACTTCTGCTCTATTGGTTGATTGCTCTCACTGTCAGAAAACTTATCCTTATTTCCATGTTGAATCTTTCCTTGATCAGTTTCCATTCATTGTTCCTTGTCTGGCCTTCAGGTGCTTTGGAAAATAGCTTGACACCCCCCCCTCTCTGTAGTAGCCCCTCAAATATTGGAACATTGCTATCATGTCTCCCCTGCTCCTTCTCTTCACTAGACTAGCCATGCCCAGTTCCTGCAATTGTTCATCATATATTTTAACCTCCAATCCCCTAATCATCTTGGTTGCTCTTCTCTGCACTCTTTCTAGAGTCTCAACATCTTTTTTATAGTGTGGTGATCCGAACTGGGTGCAGTATTCTAGGTGTGGTCTTACTAAGGCTTTATAGAGTGGTATTAGTACCTCACTCGATCTTGATTGTATCCCTCTGTTTGTTTTTATTTTTTAAAATACATTCTTCTAATTTAGAAATATGCATCTCTTCTTTCCTTTCACCTTTGCAGGTTTACTGCAGGAAAGGTTAACATAAAATGAAGATAAAGGCTAAATCTCTATGGAGATTCTCAATCATCATCCAGGTCATGGCAGTCCCAAAGGTGCTTTTATTTTATTTTTTACAAAAAGCAACTGGACTTTCTTGGGATGGGGGAGTTTCTTTTTGAAAAGTTAGTTAGAACCGAAGAAGCTTCTTGGATGAGAAATGAAACATTTTCAAAGGACAAAAAAACCCCATGAAATTCCAGTCCCCTTTTGAAAAAACAAACAAACCCAACTTTGGAAGGTAAAGGCTATTTGCACATTTCCATTAAAAATCAATGCATTTCTCCCTGTTGTCTGTAGGATCTCAGCCCATCAGGTTTATTCCGAACTCAACGAGAAGTTTGTGAATGACCTGGATAGCTGAAGCTTACCTGGATCCTAGAGCCAATGTTTGGCTCCTTATCGTAAGAACAATGCTGACACATAAGGAAGGAAAAGGCTGTGTTCAGAGTCAGAAAGTGAAAAGTGTTTAAAGAATGAATCACACAGGGAAAGGATTTCTTCCCAACTAACAAGGCACAGAGTGTACTGAGAAGGAACAATTACCTGTAAAGGCTGCAAAGCTGGACTGTTGTTGTTTCTTTGTTTTTAGATTTATACTGCAAGCTGTTTCGTGCAGGGATCTGTTTAGCAAAACAAATGCACCCTGTATTTTATACTGTAGCTATTACCTAGATTTCTCCTTTATTGCTATATATACAGGCAAAGGTTCCCCTCAGACATACATGCTAGTCATTCCTGACTACAGGGGGCGGTTCCCATCTCCGTTTCAAAGCCGAAGAGCCAGCGCTGTCCGAAGATGTCTCTGTGGCCATGTGGTCAGCATGATTAAATGCCGCAGGAGCATGGAACACTGTTACCTTCCCACCACTCCCGATTTTTCAGCTTGCATTTTTGCATGCTTTCGAACTCCTAGGTTGACAGAAGCTGGGACAAGTAACAGGAGCTCACTCCGTTATGCGGCACTAGGGATTCCAACCGCCAAACTGTTGACCTTTCTGATCCACAAGCTCAGTCTTAGCCACTGAGCCACCGTGTCCCTCCTTTATTGGTATATTACCTAAATAAATGAATAGATTTGGCAATGCGTGCATTAAGGATGGGGTGTCAAATTCAAAGCCCGCGGGCTGGATCCGGCCCACAGAGAGCTTAGATCTGGCCCACGGGGCTGCCCTGGAAACAGCAAAGGATCAGCCCACTGTGCCTCTGCCAGCAAAAGCAGAGCTCAGGAGGGTCGCACGTGGCCCCCTGGGCCCCATTTTCGCTGCCAGAGGGCTAGCAAAAGAAACTAAAAACAAAACAAAAGGAGAATTGTTTCCCCTTTTCCATTTGAGCATGCAAGAAGGGACGGGAAAGGAGAAAGGGAAAGAGGAAAGACAAAGGAAAAGAAGGGAAGATGGGAAGAGAGCAAGGAAGAAAAAATAAGGAAAGAGAGGGAGGAAGAAGAAAGGAGAATGAAGAGGGAAGGAAAAAGGAAGGAAGGAAGGAAGGAAGGAAGGAAGGAAGGAAGGAAGGAAGGAAGGAAGGAAGGAAGGAAGGAAGGAAGGAAGTAGGTTATAATGAGAGGGAGGGAGGGTCAGAGGGAAATCCTGCCTTAGCACTTGGCCACCACAGGTGCCCCCGACACAAGACATTGAGCTGGCCATGCCCACCATGACCAGGCGCCCCAGCCCCCTGAGGTCAAATGCAACCCTGATGCAGCCCTCAATGAAATCGAGTTTGACACCCCTATATTAAGGTTATAGGAAACATCATCAGAAGGTGTTAAGCTCTATGCCTGGGATGCAAAGTTCCACAGTTGGCAGAATGAATGTTTGCAATGAAAGTCTCACAACTTGCAAATGTTTGAGTCATTTGCCTGTTAATACTAGATTAATAAGGTACAATAGGAAGGTTACAGATCATTCCTAAGAATTATCATATTTAAACAGATTTCTTATTTAATTAAAACATTAATTTTAATGTTATAGTCTTGCCTTAGTCATGAAAGCTAAGTTCTAGTCCTGCCTTAGGTGTGAAAGGTAGCCGGGTGACTTGAGCCAGTCACTCTGTCTCAGTCCAGCTTACCTCGCAGGGTTGTTGTTGGAGGAAAATAGGAGGAAGGAGTATTAAGTATATCTGCTGCCTTGATATATATTTGCAGCAAATACACTTAATACTTCATAATATATAATATACTCTATGTATTCATATATACTATACTATAGATAGATAGATGATAGAAAGAAGAAAGGAAGGAAGGAAGGAAGGAAGGAAGGAAGGAAGGAAGGAAGGAAGATCAAGGCAGCAAATATATATAACAAACATTGTATCCAGTGTTGTGCTTCAAACATTTTTGGCATAAACAAATGATTTAAAAGTAAATTGTAAAGATATCAGAATTCCCACCCCCTACTCCAAACAACTTAACCATATTCTTCTTTCTTTTTGACTATTTCCTGCCCCATTCAAAATAGGTAGTCCTCGATTTACAATCACAAATGAGACCATTTCTGTTGCATTATCACCATCATAAATGCAAACCAGTTGCCAAGCAGTTGAAATTTGATCACGTGACCATGAGGATGCTGCAACAGTCGTAAGTCTGAAAAATGGTCTCCAGACACTTTTTTCAGTGCCGTTTTAGTCACTAAATGAACTGCTCTAAGTCGAGGACTATCCATACAGTTCTTTGGGGGTAAGATAAAGGTAAAGGTTCCCCTTGCACGTATGTGCTAGTCGTTCCCGACTCTAGGGGGCGGTGCTCATCTCCGTTTCTAAGCCAAAGAGCCAGCGCTGTCCAAAGACGTCCCCATAGTCATGTGACCGGCATGACTAAACGCCAAAGGTGCACAAAACACTATTACCCTCCCACCAAAGATGGTTCCTATTTTTCTACTTGCCTTTTTACATGCTTTCGAACTGCTAGCTTGGCAGAAGCTCGGACAAATAATGGGAGCCATTCTATCCTGTAGCACCAGGGATTCGAACTGCCGAACTGCTGACCTTTCTGATCGACAAGCTCAGCGCCTTGGCCAACCCTTGGTTTATCTTTATGCGGCCCGTTTCAAAGCTACCAGGAATTATTTACGTGGCACGACAAAACCGCGGTCCACTAAAGCGCGCCCGATTAAAGCGTGTACCTGACGTCATCAGCAGCGCGACAAATAAAATTAAAAATAAATAAAATTAAAATTAAAATAAAATTAAAGCAAGCCGATTCACATAAAGGTAAGGGTTAGGGTTAGGGTTAGGGTTAGGGTTAGGGTTAGGGTTAGGGTTAGGGTTAGGGTTAGGGTTAGGGTTAGTTTTGCATCTTGGAGCGAAGGGAAGGGGACGCGACAAGCGGGTATGCAACAGCAACCTTTATTGCGAACAGAGTGACTACGATTCAACGTGGCGTGGTTCGCGCCAAACATTTATACCCCCGGGTTTGAACGAGGAGCCAATGGGGCATCGACTAGCTCGACCAATCGGGGCGAGGATTGAACCGGCTCCGCCCGGGAACCAATCAGAAGGGGAGTCCTTTATCCCCGCGCTTGTATTTCCCGCGCTAGTATTCAACACCCCTCCCCCCCTAGACAAAGAGTTCCCTTAGGAAGGGCAAACATAGTCTTGTAAATAGGTGGGACGGCGACGTTCTCGTCCCGACCTTCGTAGCTCCCCGGCGGTTGTCGTCGGGGGGGGGGGGGGCCGCCGGCGGAGGTGTGTCTGTGGCGGGGCGGTGAATCTGCGACGCGGCCTCGTGAGATGGCGCTGGCCCTCGGCCCCGTGCCCAATGTCCATTTGTCCGGGGTGGCGTCTCCGTGGCAACAGGAGTGTCCGACAGCGGCCCCGCGCAGTCTGGTTGGGGTGTAGGTTCAGAGTCTCGATAAGGGCTTCGAGGAAGGGAGTAGCCGGGTAAGGCGCGTCTGTCCGAAAGGTTCGTATCGGCTGGTCCCCCGTTCCCCGGGTGGAGGCGGTCCGTTGGGGGGGAGGTCATCGAGGGTGGCTCGTGCTGAGAGTGGGTGTCTGAGAGGCTCGGGCCGTCTGTTTCCGTGGAGAGGCGTCGCCTTAATTGGTCCACGTGGCGCCTCCATTGTGTTCCGTCGGCCAGACCGACCCTGAAGGAACAGGGGCCGGTCAGAGCTGTGATGGTTGCGGGAACCCACCGTGGATCCCCAGAAAAGGAGCGGGCCCATACAGGATCCCCTAACTTAAACGCGTGGGAAGGGATGGCCCCCAGGTTGCTCGGCAGATCCCCTGCGTAAAGTGGATGGAGCCTGTCTAGGGAGGTTCGCAATCTCCTACCCATCAAGAGCTCCGCGGGACTTTTATTAGTCGTTGGGCAGGGTATGGAGTGCTGGCTCAAGAGGTAAGCTGCCACTCTTTCTTGCCAGTCGCCCTGGTCCATGCGGCCCAAGGCTTCTTTGGCTGAGCGAACTGCGCGCTCCGCCCGGCCGTTACTAGCTGGGTGATAAGGGGCTGTGGCTGCGTGTCTGATTCCTTGTTCGGCCAGGAATTCTTGGAACGTGGTGGAGGTAAACTGGGGCCCATTATCTGAGACTATCACATCCGGTAACCCATGGGTGGCGAACATCTTACGAAGGGCCCTCACTGTACTCTCTGCTGTGGTGGAGGTCATGATTACCAGCTCCACCCACTTGGAGTAAGCATCGACTACTATCATGAAGTTTCGGCCGTGGAAGGGGCCGGCGAAGTCAATGTGTAAACGGGACCATGGGCCTCTAGGGATTTCCCACTCCCGGGGGGCGGCTGTGGGGGAATTCGGCCTAGAGTTTTGGCAGATCCTGCAGCGGCCTACGTAGTCTGCAATTTCTGAATCTAGCAAGGGCCACCACACATAGCTACGGGCTAAGGCTTTCATTCGCGCTATGCCTGGGTGGTTTTTGTGGAGTGCGGGCAGGATTCGTGCCCGCAGGGCTGTGGGGATCACTACCCTGTCCCCCCAGACAAGACAACCCCCGTGTAGGGCGAGTTCTGCTTGTCGTGCTTTAAATGGTCGGAATCCTTCCGCTACCTTTTCCGTGGGCCAACCCCTCAAGACCCATGAAGCTACTTGGGATAGGACGGGGTCGGTCTTTGTGCAAGCTGCGACGTCCGCGGCAGAGACGGGGAGGTCGGATTCGGCGATGGACAAAATAGAGAGAGCGGGCACGTGGGCTGTGTCCGTCTCTGGCAAGGGGCAACGGCTCAGGGCGTCTGCGTGCCCTAGCTGCTTACCCGGACGGTATAACAGCGTATACGAATACGCCGTTAGGAACTCCGTCCAGCGTGTCATGCGGGGAGACAAAATGGGGGGGGTTGGCTTGTCGCCTGCCAGTAGCCCCAGGAGTGGCTTGTGATCCGTGACAAGGGTGAAATTCCTACCATAGAGGTAGTCATGGAACCGCTTAATGCCGGACACTGCAGCCAGGGCTTATTTATCGATTTGGCTGTAGTTCCGCTCCGTGGAGGAGAGTGTCCGGGAATAGAAGGCTATGGGGGCCTCTGAGCCGTTCAGGAGGGCATGGCTCAGGACCGCCCCTATGCCATAGGGAGAGGCGTCGCAAGTCAGAACTAGGGGCATCCTGTCGCTATATTGAATTAGGACTGCCGACGAGGTCAAAATGTCTTTTATAGCCGCGAACGCGTGCGCTTCACGGCTACCCCATTGCCAGGCCGCTGACCGGTCAAGCAGTCGGTGTAGCGGCTCAGCTAGCGACGCCTTGTGGGGAATAAACGGGGCGTAGAAATTTAAAAGCCCCAGGAACGCCTGCAATTCCGCCCTAGAGGTGGGTGCAGGTGCGTTTTTGATGGCGGCAACTTTGGAAGGAGTGGGGTGGATGCCTTGGGCATCAATGAGGAAACCCAAGAATTCTACTTTGGGAACAGCAATTTCGCATTTGCTGCGCTTTAGTTTCAGTCCTGCCTCCCTAAAACGTGTGAGGACCTCCCGCAGCATTTTCAGGAGTTCCGAGTGGCTGGGGGCTGCGACCAGGACGTCGTCGAAGTAGGGAACGACGCCTGGGAGCCCGTGGAGCAACCGCTCCATGAGGCTCTGAAAAATCCCCGGGGCAACCGAAACGCCGAATTGGAGGCGGCGGCAACGGAAGGCCCCGCGGTGGGTGACGATGGTCTGGGCTGTAGCCGCATCGTCGTCTACGGGAAGCTGCTGGTAGGCCTGTGTCATATCTAGCTTGGCGAAAATGCGGCCTTGCCCTAAGGAGTGGAGTAGGTGTTGCACTACGGGGACCGGATATGGATTTGCCTGCAGGGCCAAATTGATGGTCGACTTATAGTCGGCACATATTCTCACCGATCCGTCGGGTTTGACCGGGAGGACTATGGGGGTTTCCCAACGGGCGTGATCTACGGGCTCGATTACCCCCTGCTCTATAAGCTTATCAAGTTCAGCGTCTACCTTTGCTCTCAATGCGAAGGGGACCCTGCGTGCCTTCAGCCTGATGGGAGCGACCTGGGGATCGAGGCAGAGGGAAATGGGGGTGCCCTTATAACAGCCCAATTTCCCATCGAACACATCTGCGAACTCGTCTAGAACGCTATCTACGGTGAGGGGAACTACCCTGTGCACCCCCTCTATGGTGAGGCCCAAGGCGGGAAACCAATCCAACCCAAGGAGAGCGGGCAGATCGTTCCTGACGATTAGAACTGGGAGTTTCCCCTTAAAGTCTCCGTATTCCACTCGGATGTGGAATATGCCTGCCGTGGGAATCCCCTTTCCCTGGTAGTCTAGGAGGGAGACCCCGACAGGGCGCAATTTGCTCTGGGGAACCCCGGGACAAAGGCGGGAAAACAGGGCCCAAGATAGGAGAGAACGGGAAGACCCGGAGTCCACCTCCATTCGACAAAGCTGACCTTCGAGACGGACGGCGGTGCTGATTTTGCGATCGCCGGCGGGAACGTGGGAAGCCTGGTGGACCACGCAGTCGGCGCTGGAGGGCTGGTAGGTTGAGTGGCAGTCCTCAGCTCGCCTCGCAGGACGTGGCTGTTGGCGGCGTTGCGGTGCCTGGCGCTGGTCGCTGGGCTGCATGAACGATGGGGCTGGCACGAGAGCCCGGCAGACCCTGGCGAGGTGTCCTTCTCCTCGGCAGCGGCGGCAGACGGCAGAACGGAACGGGCAGGATGTGCGGCTGTGGCGGCCGCCGCATCCGCGGCAAGGTGCGTTTGAGGCTGGCTGAGCTGGCGTCGGTGGTTGCTGGTGTGGCCTCCGCTTCGGCTGCGTCCTCATTTGTCCGACGGTTTCCTCCTCCTCGTCTTCAGCAGGAGAGAGGTCGTCGACGAGGTTCGTCTGGGTGGAAGGCCCCGCGGCGGTTTGCGCGGGGGTTTTCAGCTGGAGGCGTTCGATGTCGGCCGTGGATTGTTCGGAGAGCTCCACTGCTCGCGCGGTCTCCACGGCTTGCACCAAGGTGATTTTGTGGTTCCGGAGCATTCGGCTGCGCAAGTGCGCGTCGCGGACCCCGCATACAAACTGCTCTACGAGGTTCTCCTCCAGGTCTGCAAAATCGCACTGGGCGGCCACGGTGCGCAAAACCTCTAGAAACTGGCTGATGGATTCGTTGGGCTTCTGCACTCGGCGGCGGAAGGTGAAGCGGCGTGCGATCAGAGAGGGTGAGGGAGCGTAGTGGTTCCTCAGCCTGGACATCAGCTCGTCCCACCCGAGTTTGTAGGCTGGCCTCGGGGCGGCCAGGGCTCTCGCAGAGGCGAACATGGAAGGCTCACAGCAAGACAAGAAGAAACTGCATTTCTCCTCGTCGGTCTGTGCCTGGTTCCTCGATGCGATTAAGTAGCACTCGAAACGCTCCATGAAGCCGTCCCATGATTCTCCGGCGGATCCGAATGGCGCGAAAGGAGGAAGCGCTGACGCCATCGTGGTGTGGAGCCAGAGAGGGGGAGGAAGAGGGCGGAGAAAATTTTGCGTTCGCTGCCGGAGTTCTCAGCCTGAGATAACGTTCGTGCTGATTCAGACGCGGTGGCAGCTGGCTTGTTCTACTCCGTGGTCGCGGGAATCGGAATCCCACCTTCGTCGCCAGTTTTGCATCTTGGAGCGAAGGGAAGGGGACGCGACAAGCGGGTATGCAACAGCAACCTTTATTGCGAACAGAGTGACTACGATTCAACGTGGCGTGGTTCGCGCCAAACATTTATACCCCCGGGTTTGAACGAGGAGCCAATGGGGCGTCGACTAGCTCGACCAATCGGGGCGAGGATTGAACCGGCTCCGCCCGGGAACCAATCAGAAGGGGAGTCCTTTATCCCCGCGCTTGTATTTCCCGCGCTAGTATTCAACAGTTAGGGTTAGGGTTAGGGTTAGGGTTAGGGTTAGGTTAAGTGTTAGGGTTAGGGTTAGGGTTAGGGTTAGGGTTAGGGTTACGTTAAGCGTTAGGGTTAGGTTTAGGGTTAGGTTAAGGGTTAGCATTAGGTTTAGTGTTAGGTTAAGGGTTAGGTTTAGGGTTAGGCTTAGGGTTAGGTTTAGGGTTAGGTTTGGGGGGGTTAGGTTTAGATTTACGCTTTAATTTTAAGTTTACCGCTCACAGCATGCTGTTTTCGTCACGCTGTGATGACGTCACGTACGCGCTTTCGCTTTCTACTGCGGTTTTGTGGTGGAACCATTATTTAATGGCCACAATGTGGAAAGTCATGTCACAACATGAAGTTAATGCAGAGTATGACAATCAGCTGTGGGTTCCCTTCTTTTATTTTAATTTTTTAAAATTTTACATTGAATTATAGCTGATATCAGTTCAAGTATAAAACTGTCTTTTATACAAGAGACCGGGTGGTTACAATTTTAGAAACTCTTGACCTAAAATACTACTCCCCCCCCCCCTCCGTATCCTCTTACCTTGCCAGCCAGGTGTGATTTCATTGCCATATCATTTGTTCTTTCAAGTGGTCTTTAATACTTTCACTTTTCTTCTGAATGAAAGGCAAGATGAAAAGGATGTTGGAAGATAAATAATTCTCCTGTTTGTTATCTTATTAGGAAATGCTTCCAGCAGTTATTCCAAGAAGCCAATGTACATTTTATCTCACCAATCTGGCGGAAGTGGATCGTAAAACTCACATTCGCATTTTATTATTTCCAAACCAGGTTCAAAGGTGACATTGGATTGGAGAACTTTGCTTTCTGGAGAAAAAAAAATGTATGTATAATTAATACTTGCACACCATCGGCCTGTGTGCACACTGTGTGTTTTTTACCGCACAGCTTTAGAGACCATTCAAGGGAGGTCAGAAGCTGAATCTGTTTAATTGTTTCAATTCATTGTGTATTCTGGAGGCCTGACAGCAGAATTTGTTGAGATGGGAAAGATGTTTGAGGAAGACAAAATGATAGCCCCATGCAAAGGGAGCCCCATTTTAAATTCAGAGGATCCATGGCTGTGATTTGATTGCATGTTATTTATTACTGCACTGAGCTATCTTGAATACACATGCCTAAGATTGTCTTGTAACATAGTTAAAAACATGGTTTTCATCCGATTAAAGAAAGCAGATTAGCTGAATGAACATAGTCTGCATATTTGCACTTTGGCAGATGAGAAATAAATAGAGGGGTCGGGGGAAGAAACAAAAGCAGAATTTATAGTTGATTTAGAGCAAGTGTTTTAGGCCAATTACAATTGGCTGCAAATCTGAGATTCCTTTTTGGTGGTGTGGAATTAATTTCATGGATTAATCTAACAAAACCGTTGGGTAAAATGTTAAACAGCCTTGGCTTCAATTAAAGGGATGTGGCCTATACAAACATCGAATATAGAATAATAGAGTTGGAAGGGATCTTCAAGGTCCTCTAGTCCAACCGCCGGACTGAGTAGGAGACCCTATGCCGAGGAGAAGAGCCGAGCTGGCGCAGTGGTTAGGGTGCAGTACTGCAGGCCACTTCAGCTGACTGTTATCTGCAGTTCAGCGGTTCTAATCTCACCGGCTCAAGGTTGACTCAGCCTTCCATCCTTCCGAGGTGGGTGAAATGAGGACCCAGACTGTGGGGGCAATATGCTGACTCTGTAGAACCGCTTAGAGAGGGCTGAAAGCCCTATGAAGCGGTATATAAGTCTAACTGCTATTGCTATTGCTATGCCATTTCAGATAAATGGCTGTGCAGTCTTTTTTTTTGAAAGTCTTCAGTGATGAAGCACTCACAGTGTCTGAAGACAAGCTGTTCCATTGGTTGAATGCTCTCACCGTTATGAAATTTCTCCTTCTCCTTTTAGGTTGCTTCTCTACTTGATTACTTTCCATCCATTGCTTTTTGTCTTACGTTTTAGTGCTTTGGAAAATAGTTTGATCCCCCGCCTCTCAAATCTTAAAACACTGCTATCATGTCTCCCCTTGTCCTTCTTTTCACTAGACTAGACATACCCAATTCCAACAACTGTTCTTTATATGTTTTAACCTCCCGTCATCCTCATCATCTTTGCTGCTCTTCTCTGCACTCTTTCCAGAGTCTCGATGCCTTTTTATGTTGTGCTAACCAGAACTGGGATACAGTATCCCAAGTGTGGTTTTACCAAGGCATTACAAACTGGTACTCAGAGAAACCTTGCACCAAGTAATTGTCTAGAATTTCATATCTGTTTATTTATTCATTTATTTGTATCCCACTTTCATTATGTTTACAAATAATTCAAGGGAGAGAACATATCTAACTTCTTCCTCCAATTTTCTCCATAAGAACATGAAGAGAGGCTGAGAAAGAATGACTGGGCAAAAGTAAGCCAACCAGTTTTTGATGCCTAAGGCAGGTCTAAAACTCACTGTCTTTTGGTGGCCCAAAGTCATCCAGTTGGCTTTCATGGCTAAGGCAGGACTAGAACTCTCAGTCTCCCAGTTTCTATTGTAGCCTGGTGTCTTAATCACTAGACCAAACTGGATCTAGAAGGCTACTGTATATCAATATCTGTAGCTTTCTCCATGTGCACATCCATATCAGTATCCAATTCATATCTATCTTTCTTTATTAGATGCAGAGAGGAAGAATATAAGGCAAAGGTTCCCCTCGGGCATATGTGCTAATCGTTCCTTACTCTAGGTTGGAAGTTCTCATCTCTGTTTCAAAGCCAAAGAACCAGTACTACCCAAAGATGTCTCCGTAGTCATGTGGGCAGCATGACTAAATGCCGAAGGTGCATGGAACGCTGTTACTTTCCCACCAAAGGTGGTACCTATTTTTTTGCTTGCATTTTTACATGCTTTCAAACTGCTAGGTTGGCAGAAGCTGGGACACGTAACGGGAGCTCACTCCGTTACATGTCGCTAGGGATTCGAACCGCCAAACTGCCGACCTTTTTAATCGACAAGCTCTTAGCCTCTTAGCCACTGAGCATCTTGGCCACCGAGCCACCGCATCCCCAACAGGAAGAATATACCAGTTTTTAAAACAATTTTTGAAGCAGATCTCAGAAACTGCATCAGGACCCACCGTTTAACCTCTCTTGGCTCATCACCAAAGAAGAAGACATGGAATCTTCAAGGATAACAGAGGAAAGTATACATGCTCTTTGTTGAAGGTGATCCCATGGATAACCAAACACTTTAAGCCCAGGCTCATAGCAGTGAAATCTTTTGGTTTCAGAGGAATCTGCTGGCAGGGACAATGGACCCAAGATGATTTTTGTGTATGGGTGTTTTTCTTGGGTCTTGCTCCCTAGTTTCCATAAGAAATAACCCTGCACTTCCTAGGTGAAACATGGGCCTCCTATGTACATATGCTCTATTTGGGAGAAGGGTGTGCTAATCACATAACTATTTAAAACAGCCCTTCCCATTACCTGAACTTGAGCTTGGAGCCTGTAATTTATAACTTTCCCACCCACACACATGTTGAAAGGAGATGAATGTTCTCACAGGAGGCAAAGCTGCCTTCGCACAAGTCCCAACAGTGCTCCCCAAACGAAAGTAATGCACAACTATTTTTACAAAAAGAAAAAGGGAAGAGGGCATGTGGTGCCCTAGATTTGGAAAAAGCCAGAGAGATGAAAAGGTACTTGCTGCCTCTTTGACCTGCCAGGAGTAAAACATCCACAAGAGACTCCAAAAATCTCATACTCGCTTTCTTTTGGGCCAATCTGTGCCCTGTCCTTGTGCAAATACCTTTATCTTTCTCACACAGGAGTGAACCGTACCACAAACAAAGCATTTCCATTTAGATGGGATCTTTTGGTGCTGGCTAAAAGCCCGACGGTGAGTTGAAGTAAACCACAAATCCAGGAAGTATTTGAGTATTCCCTTTCTGAAAATCTAGCACACCCATGTCCTGGAGAACACAGGGGGTTTTTTTTAATGCTTTGGGTCACTTATTTCAAAGTGATTGTGCCTTTTGCGGTTCTCCGTCGGATTATCAGAAGGAGTGATTACTCAAAGGTGACCTTGGGTACTTGAGAGACCGCCTGCTGCCAATTACCTCCACTAGACCGATTAGATCCCACAGACTAGGCCTCCTCCGAATTCCATCCGCCGGCCAGTGTCAACTGGCGACTACCTGGAGGAGAGTCTTCTCTGTGGCTGCTCCGACCCTCTGGAACGAACTCCCCGTGGAGATTCGAACCCTCACCACCCTCCAGACCTTCCGCAAAGCCCTCAAAACCTGGCTGTTCCGACAGGCCTGGGGCTAAAGAGCTGTTGCCCCCGTCTCGAATGGTATGACTGTTGTGAGTTTTAAATTATATATTGTTATGCTTGTTTTTTTAAATTTTTGTCTGTATCCCCCTTCCCCGGTTCGAGTTGTGAGCCGCCCTGAGTCCCCTTCGGGGGAAAAGGGCAGCATATAAATACAATAAACTGAACTGAACTGACTCTGCGGTCAGGTCCTTAGACCTGTGGTGATGTCCTTTAGGTCGTGTTGCCGTTGTTCACAAAGACAAACCACAATGGTGTGACCGCTGGACATGCCGTGCAGCCTGTCTCAAGCCAAGATTGGATTTATCAACGTCATGTGGTTTAATGGTGGTTCAGGGTGCCTATAAACCC
This sequence comes from Thamnophis elegans, assembly GCF_009769535.1. NCBI lineage: Eukaryota > Metazoa > Chordata > Lepidosauria > Squamata > Natricidae > Thamnophis > Thamnophis elegans. The sequence goes on from NC_045548.1 coordinate 68,826,867, forward strand.
AACCATGGAACTTTCCAAACTGGGTTTGTGGCTAGGGCTGCTGTGGTCCCTGTAGCTTAACCAAAGAGTCACAGTTTAAGGCCAAACCATAGGTGTTTTCCATTGTTAGGAAAAGATCTCCCATCCCTTACTTGCTTGTTGAAACTTACATCCCCTAGAACGGTGATGGGGAACCTATGGCACATGTGCCACAGGTGGCATGCAGAGCCATATCTGCCGGCACTTATGTGCATGCTGGCCAGCTGATTTTTGACCTTCCAGAGGGCGAGGGGAGGCCATTTTCACCCTCCCCAGGCTCTGGAGGATTTCTTGGAGCCTTTTCTGTAGGTGTGGCCTGCTTTGTGGGAGTGGCTTGCTGGCCATGTGACCAGGTGGGAGTGGCTTGCCAGCCATGTGACCAGGTAGGAGTGGCTTGCCAGCCATGTGACCAGGTGGGAGTGGCTTGCCAGCCATGTGACCGAATGGGCGTGGCCAACTTTTAAAATCTGGTGAAACTCACTTAACAACCAAAATGTTGGCTCAGAAACTCTGGCATTTGAAGCACGCAAGTCTTAAAGCTGTCAAGTTACAAGACCCTTGCCCCCCTAACCCTTTAGAAAGAAAAAACCCAGGGGTGTTCAAACTTGACAACTTTAAGACTTGTGGACTCCAAGTCCCAGAAATCCTCCTCTCGCTCTTCATCTTGATGATCCGTGGATGGGCGGGGGGAGAGAGCTGGAACCGGTTCTAAATAGCACTGTAGATTTGTGGAACCTTTTCTATAGAAGAGGTTGGAACTGGCAGGAACCCACCCCTGGTTGGAAGGGACTGGAGGTCTTCTCATCCAATTCCCAGCTCAAACAGGAGACCCTCTAGAGACAACTGGTGGTCCAATTTCTTCTTTAGAAACCCCAAGTCATTCCACTGCTTATTTCTTTTTCTGTTAGGAAACTTCCGCTTAGTTCTAAGTTGATTCTCTCCTCCATCAGTTTCCATCCATTGCGTCTTATCCGGCTTTTAGGTGCTTTGGAGAATAGGTTGAAACCCCCCGCCCACCTCTTCTTTGTGGCAGCCCTGCCCACATCATATGAATTCATGGGGTTTGAATATTCACATGATACAAATGGCTCCTGATCAATCAAGCCATTGTTGCAACTTTGAACAGTGCAACATGACTTGTAGGAAAGAATGATGAACTGCACCATTCATCTTCATTAGCAGAAATATGTACACACATACATAGATGGCTTCTTCCAGGTTCGTTTCTCAACATCAATATTTCACTTTTATTTATTTATGATTGCCGGTGGGTCCCGCCCACTCTCTGAAAACTTTAAGGAGGCATACTTCATTCTCTGCTCTCTTGGTCCTTGCAAAATGACTATGTAAAAAGGAGTTGAGCTGAGTTGAGTTGTTAGAAATCTTTCTGGGTTCAAATGGTTTTTTTTTTTTAAACTTGGATTCTCTCCCAAACTAGTCCAGCACTTAACCTCCACATCTGTCCAGCTGATAGCTTTGATGTTTCCTTTCATATAAGCACATTGTGTGCATAAAGAAAACATCTCTGGAAAAATTCATAAGAACGAGCAGCATAGTAATAAGAAGAGGAACTCAATAAAACAGAAAACACTGACCTGTAATTCAATAATATTGCACTCTATATACCCACATACACACACATTTACTTCCTGCCCTTCCACACAACTCTAAAGCAAAAAAAAACCCTACATAATATCTTAGGATTGTATTTTGTGCACGGGGGAAAAGCAAAATAATGATACAAGATTGGAAGAATTACAAAGAAGGGAAATTTTGATGTATGTTTTTTCTCAAAATAAGGGCTCACTCTCTTTTGACAGATGAGTAGGGAAAATAATTTTTCAACAAATGGTCAAATTCCTTTGAGATGTTCTGTTGTTACATATTTTCAGGCGTTGTTTCTTTTTCTTTCTTTTTAGGTCTTAATGATTGAACGTGGGCTTTTTGTAAAAGTTCTGATAATTTAAATCATATGATTTAGCAGCATTTGAAATGTATTAAGTCTTGACATTTGTATCTTTATATTATTTTTCGCAGGCATTAGAGCAATACTGCATTGTTTTACTTTAATAAAGCAGTGTATATGTTTATACACATACAGTACATCATTAGTCTGGGAGAAGAATCATTTATATGGTCAGAAAGTGAACATTAATTTCATCTTCATCTGTTTATCATCTATCTATCCATCCATCATCGTCTGTCTGTCTATCCATCTATCCATCTATCCATCTATCCATCTATCCATCTATCCATCTATCCATCTATCCATCTATCCATCTATCCATCTATCCATCTATCCATCTATCCATCTATCCATCTATCCATCTATCCATCTATCCATCTATCCATCTATCCATCTATCCATCTATCCATCTATCCATCTATCCATCCATCCATCCATCCATCCATCCATCTATCTATCATCTGTAATCTATTGATCTTGTGTCTGCCTGCTTTATCCTCCTCCTCCTCCTCCTCCTCCTCCATCTCCATCTTTCCATGATCTCTCAATCATCTGTCATATATCAATCATATGTCTATCTATCTATCATCTGTCAATCATCTACCTGTTTCACTGGGACACCTTTATCATTCTTCTCCGTGCAAAATGAACTAACTATCAGGAACCAAATGTTGAAGCAAATCATGTTTGTTTGCCTTATAATTCCTTCTTCTTGTTGCCTCTTTCTTCCTTGTTAACTGGATAATCCTATTGCCCTGCATAATTACATACTAGCATTGGGTGAACATGGGCTTTCTAACTTTATAAAGAGCCAGAGGTTGGAAGAGAAAATAAATCTGAAACTTTCTGTCCATCCTCAAAGAAAAGGATCCAATACTATGGTTGGTTTCTAGAAACTTGCCTGTCATCCACAGGGTTGTCACATCCTAAAGACCTACAGGTTTGGGGGCTAAAACAAAGAACTGTTGCAACAATTGGATATGTCCAGTTGACTAGGGGTGACAAGATAGCAGGTTTCAAATATCTAAGGTGTTTCCACAAAGAAGAAGGGGGTCAACCTATTCTTCAAAGCAACTGAAAGCAGGACAAGAACCAATGGGTGGAAACTAATCAAGGACAGAAGCAACTTAAAACTACTAAGGACAAATTTCATAACAGTGACAATTAATCAGTGGAACAGCTTGCCTCCAGAAGTTGTGGGTGCGCCATCGCTGGAGGCTTTTACTGGATTTCCTAGTAAGTATGTCAAACTACCTCTTGTTATTGTGGGGAAAGTAGAAAGAGGAAGTAATATTAGGTGCATTTCCACTTTGAGTTATGTATCAAAAATAATAAAGGCAGCAGAGGTGGTATTCAGCTGGTTCTGACAGGTTCTGGCAAAGCAGTAGCGGAAATTTTGAGTCATTTGGAGAACCGGCAAAAACTATCTCTGGCTGGCCCCGTCCCTTATCTATTCGCAGCCTCCCGAGTCCCAGCTGATTGGCTGGGTCTTCTTTTGTTGCGCTGCACAGGAGAATGGAACTGGAAAGCAGGTGAATGGTGTAAGGAGGAAATGGGGATTTTGCAGTACCTTTCCCCTGGAGTGGAGTGGGAATGGGGATTTTGCAGTATCCTTCCCCTGCCACACCCACTAAGCCATGCCACGCCCACCAAGCCATGCCCACAGAACCAGGAGTAAAAAAAATTGAATCCCACCACTGAAAGGCAGGATATATATATCAATAAATTCAACAAGACCAAAGCCATTTGTGATAGAAATACTTCATTAACTCTCACAGATTTGGACATGAGATGGCAGCAGAGAGTTAGCACCATCCATAGTTCTTTTCTGCCCCCCTGTGGCCATCCAGCATTTTGCAGCTGTGCTCTCACAGCTCTAACTTCATATATTCTTTGTATTGCCAGATCTAGTTCATACTCCTCCTTAAAAAAGGGGGGGAAAAAGTGGGGGAAAAGGTTGCATAAGATGACGAAAAAACGCCAAGACAATTGTGGGAATTGGATGCTGCCTTCCAGGAACTCCAGCACCTGCTCTGCATTCTGATGCAATAAATATAACCAGCCACAACAAGCATTGCCACCATGCTATGTTTACCAAGGTGTTTCATGCTGGCAGCGTCCCAACAGCAGCATTCAGATATACATTAGGCCCCATGGCGATGGTTTTACTTAGGTTATATATATATATATATATATATATATATATATATATATATATATATATATATATATATATATATATATATATATATATATATAGTGTCACAACCCCTGGTATGCCCCAATTATGGGAGGAACCTAATTGCTTCCATTCTCTGTCCTTCGGCTCGTCACAAGAGACCATCCAGACAGAACCCAATATTTTTTTTATTACTGTTGCCTTTTTGTTACATTTGTTATATTTGTGCTGATAAATAAATAAAGGGAGACTAGTATAGATCTATTTCAAGCTATTTAGCTCTCATCAGCTAGCATTCCCAGTAAGGGTATGGCTAGTTGATGAGAGCTAAATAGCTTGAAATAGATCTATACTAGTCTCCCTTTATTTATTCATCAGCACAAATATAACATACATACATACATACATACATACATACATACATACATACATACATACATACATATATAGTAGTTCGGACAACCTCTGGCTGGCCCTGCCCTCATCTATTGTTCTAACTGTCAGGAAATTTCTCCTCAGTTCTAAGTTGCTTCTCTCCTTAGTTACTTTCCATCTACTCTCTGCCTCCCGAGTCCCAGCTCATCGGGAGGGAATGGGGATTTTGCAGTAATAGCAGTAGCAATAGCAATAGCAGTTCGACTTATATACCGCTTCATAGGGCTTTCAGCCCTCTCTAAGCGGTTTACAGAGTCAGCATATCACCCCTACAGTCTGGGCCTCATTTCACCCACCTCGGAAGGATGGAAGGCTGAGTCAACCTTGAGCCGGTGAGATTAGAACCGCTGAACTGCAGATAACAGTCAGCTGAAATGGCTGCAGGAGAGCACTCTAACCACTGCACCACCTCGGCTCGCCCTGGAGTGGGGAGGGAATGGAGATTTTACAGTATGCTTTCCCTGCTACACCCACTAAGCCAAGCCATGCCCACCAAGCCACACCCACAGAACCAGTAGTAAAAAAAAATTGAATCCCACCACTGGATTGGAGATATTTTAAACATAAACAACAGCAGCAGCTATCAAGAGCATATCTAAGGAAAGCCTGGGGGACTGAAATTTTAAAAGAAGAAAATAAAGCTTTTCTTTTTTACAGCTTTTAAAAACAAACTGTGAAAAAAGACAGTCAAACATCTCTTGGGAAGGATTTCTTAAAGCGAAGGTCGGAAACCCTGGAAGAGATGGAGAAATGGTTTATTTTTATTTACTTCTTCGATTAAATTTGTACACATTCTCAGTGAATCAGTGACATTCCTAGGCAAGGAAGGAAGACAAAAAAAATGTGATGTGGTGGAACTGGAGAAAATCGCAAAGACCTGCAAATGGAAGTAGAAAGACGGTGTCAACAGAGAGCAAAGATAGCACCAATAGGGATAGGAGCCTTAGGGTGCAATGCCAAAAGATCTGGAGCACCACTTGAAAACTGCCAGCACTGATAAAATCACCGTCAGACAACTGCAAAAGACAGCTATACTAGATGATTAGGGGGCTAGAGCAGGGGTCAGCAATCTTAAACACTCAAGGAGCCACAAAGGTCCTAACCGGAAGCCCCCCCTTTAGTTCTGGAGCCAACTGGAAATCCGGTTTCCCCACCATAGAGTTTCCTCCTAGAACGGCATCCTTTTTCCTCTATCTGTCCTAACCAAAAGCCATATCAATTGTGAAGCTGACCAGAAAACCCTCCTCTTGCCATAGAGTCTCCTCCTGCTTTCCCCCCCACTAACTGGAAGCTCCTCTCAAAATTGTGGTCCCTGGTGACAGGGAGCCGCAGCAGAGGGATGAAAGAGCCACATGCGGCTCCAGAGCCGCAGTTTGCTGAACCCTGGGCTAGAGGCTAAAACATATGAAGAACAGATGCAGGAATTGGGTATGTCTAGTCTAGTGAAAAGAAGGACTGGGGGTGACATGATAGCAGTGTTTAAACATTTGAGGGGCTTCCCAAAGAAGAGGGAGTCAAGCTATTCTCCAAAGCAGCTGAAGATAGGACAAGAAACAATGGATGGAAACTAACCAAGGAGAGAAGCAACCTAGAACTGAGGAGAAATTTCCTGACTGTTAGAATAATTAATCAGTGGAACAGCTTGCCTCCAGAAGTTGGGAATGCTCCAAGAATGGAAGTTTTTAAGAAGACGTTGGACAACGCTTTGTCCAGAATGGTATAGAGTCTCCTGTTTGTGCAGGGGGCTGGATTAGAAGCTCTCAAGTTCCCTCCCAGCTGTATTATCCTGTTATTCTGCAGAGACCTTTAATGCTATAAAACAACATCATCTCAGGCCTGTGTCAAATCCTTGGGATACACTTGATAGATAGATAGAAATATGCCCAATCCAGTCTAAGCATCTGGCTGACTACATATTAACCAAACATATTAACACTAGCTTGCTTCAAGACTGGCTTTAAAAAAAAAAAACTCTCTCCGTTCTCAAATTCTATTTTAAAAATCTGTCTTTAACAGCTGCTCTCAATCTCTATTCATTGAATGCTATGTCTTAGGACTGTTCATTTATCTACCTGTATTTAACCATAGGCTTACCATTCATGTTAGAATCCACAGGATTTGACAATGCTTAAAGCTGCAACCTTATACTTATTTACCTCGGGATACATTCTATTGAATTCACGGATTGTGCTGCACTTTTGACCAGTATTGTACTCAAATTCTTAAGCCTTGCAGATGAAAGTTGTTGCAGATGACTTGTTAAACACACGTACACAATAGTTCTTCAATAATGCTATTCAGTGTTCTTGTAGTTATTCTTAACGTAAGTTGAAAGATTCTCAACTCACTCCGGAGACGGGGAGAAGAGGGCTGTTCTAACTGGAAGATGTAGCAGAGATTTTACGGGAAAATAATTTCCATATTCCACATACTTTTTGTACCAATTTTAGACCTTTGGATAAGACAGATTTCTCATTCAATTTTCATATGGAACTTCCAGTTTGGACTATTTCCAATATCCAGGCACTCAAAAGCATTTTCAAGTAGGTCATAAACATACCATTTATTCATCTTTAAAAGGAAATAAACTGCTTCAATCATTGCAACCGTTCAGTACATTTCCAGAACATATCATGTAGATGTTCTAGAAATGTCTAAATTATAAGAGCTTCATTGCTGCAAAGTGATGTCTCTCTACCTTGGGAAAGTGAAGATGAAACAGACTGACAGAGAAGAAAGGGTCATTAGAAGTCTTGTAATCCAACCTCCTACTCAAGCAAGACACCCTATAGTACCATTTCAAACAAATGGTTGTCCAATCTCTTCTTAAAAGCCTCCAGTGATGGTACACCCACAACTTCTGGAGGCAAGCTGTTCCACTGGTTCGTTGTTCTCACTGGCAGGAAATTTCTCCTTAGTTCTAGGTTGCTTCTCTCCCTGATTAGTTCCTACCCATTGCTTCTTCTCCTGCCCTCAGGTGCTTTGGAGAAAAGCTGGACTCCTTGTGGCAGCCCCTGAGATATTGGAACACTGCTATCATGTCTCCCCTAGTCCTTCTTTTCATCAAATTAGACATAGCGTATTTTTTGGAGTATAAGACGCATCTTTTTTCCTCAAAGGCTGAAAATCTGGGTGCGTCTTATACACCGAACACAGCATCTTTTGCCTTCTGAAGCCCCTCCCCCACCAAAATGGCCATGCATACCCTTATGGAGGCTTTCAGAGAGCTCCTGGTGGCTGGGGAGGGCAGAAATAAGCAAAAAATGGGCCATTCTTTGCCCCCTCCAGCCCCCAGCAGCACTCTATAAGCCTCCATAAAGCTATTTGTGCCTTTGGTAGGGGTGGAAACGGGCCCATTTTTGCAAAAAACAGGCCTTTTTTGGGAGGTTTGCAGAGTGCAAAAACATTTTCTTTTTCCTTTTCGAAAGCTCTTTAACTGATTGATGAGAATTACATTGATCAAGTGCTGTGCCAGCAGAAACACCTACCTATCTACTGTATTTCTCTCTCTCTCTATTTCTCTCTCTCAATCCCTCTACTTACTTACCTATCTACATACACACACTCTCTCCCTCCCTACCTACTGTATTTCTCTCTCTCTCTCTATTTCTCTCTCTGTATCCCTTAATCTACCTACCTACCTTCCTAACTATTCTCTCTCCCTCCCTCCCTATCTACTGTATCTCTCTCTCTCTCTCTCTCTTCTTCTTCTTCTATCTACCTATCTACTTTTTTAAAAAAAAAATCCTCTTCAAAATCTTGGTGCGTCTTATACTCCGGTGCATCTTATAGTCCGAAAAATACAGTACTCAGTTCCTGCAACCGTTCTTCACATGTTTTAACCTCCAGTCCTCTAATCATCTTTGTACCTCTTCTCTGCACTCTTTCCAGAGTCTAGTATATGTTTTAATATTATTATTTTTTAAAAAAATAAGTCTTTATCTTCCCTCTGTGGATTCAGGTTTTTTTATTTGCTTACCATAGTACTGTCATTCATATTCTTCTTTGCATATCAACAACAGAGGGCCTGCATGGGATCAAAAATATGACTCATGAATAATTTCATTAATGAACTTATTTCTTCAGCAATAAACCGCACTCCAAAGACAGGGAAGATAAATGACTTTCTCCACCTAATAAAATGGCAGGATCTTACTCCTCTGATTCACCATTTTCTTCCCTGATATCCACCATTGTAGCTGAGCCCTCTAGGCACATGCCTTTCGTATGAGGCCGGCGTAAGAATCGCTGAGTCAGAGCAGAGAAATGTCATTTAATTGCCTTTTTTTGCGGTTAAGGTGTAATCCTTTAAATTACACTCACCCTGGGACTAGATTACAAAATTATCCAAGATTCATAAGAAGAATTTTGATTTAGATAAAGCATAGGCTGTCCTTGACTTACAACCAGGGGTGGGCTGCTGGCATGACCCGACAAATGCGCGGACGACAAAAGTGTGCCGACAAAACCGCGGTGAGAAAACCGCGATGTCGATATCGCGCCCACAACAGCGCGCCGACAAAACCGTGATTAGGGTTAAGGTAAGGGTTAGGGTTAGGGTTAGGGTTAGGGTTAGGGTTAGGGTTAGGGTTAGGGTTAGGGTTAGGGTTATTACATTGTTTTCACATTTTTTGCTGATGGCACGCTTTTGTCGGTGCACTGTTGTCGGTGCACTGCTGTGGGCACGATTTCGATGTCACGGTTTTCTGGCCACGGTTTTGTTGGCGCGCATTTGTCGTGCGCGCATTTGTCGGTGAACCGGCTGCTGGGGGGTTCCCAGGGGTTCAGGAGAACCTCTAGCTAAGATTCTGTGCAGTTTGGAGAAACCCCAAATCCCACACCTGGCTGCCCCGCCCACTCCACCCTGCCCTCCCTCCCAGGAGTCCCCATGCGGCCCATTTTGGAGACTCAGGGAGGGAGACAAACGAGCCTACATGAAGTTCAGGAAGGCTGGAAATGGGCCTGTTTCTGCCCTTCAGAGCCTGAGGAGGCTGTTTTCGCCCTCCCAGAGGCTTAAGGAAAACCTCTGGAGTCCGGGGAGGGCAAAAATGCCCCACCCACCCACCCCGTCCTGGCGTGGTGCAGGAGGCCAACTAGGCCACGGCCACCATGGCTACACCCACCCAGCAACTGGGCAGAGAACCCCGTGCTAAAAATGTTTGAAGCCCACCCCTGCTTACAACTGCAATAGAACCCAAAATTTCTGTTGCTAAGCGATAGTTGTTGGGTGAGTTTTGCCCCATTTTATGATCATTCTTGTCACGGCGGTTAAGGGAATCATTGTTGTCATTAAGTGAATCTCTCTTCCCCATTGACTTTGCTTGTCAGAAGGTCATAAAAAGGGATCTCATGAACCCAGGACACTGCAAATAAATGTCAATTGCCAAGCGATCAGATTTTCGTCACGTAACCCTGAGGGTGCAAAGAAAATGCATGTTATTTATGTAGTTGCTTACCAAGCACATCTCAATTGTATTAAATTAACCAAAATATCTTTACAATCCCCGAGGCATGTCACAACTTTTCAGCACCCCTCGTGTTTGGAAATTGAAAAATTTGACTCCTCCTACAATGGTCATGTGTGAAAAATGGTCATACAGTAAATCACTTTCTTCCAGTGCCGTTGTAACTTTGAATAGTCATTAAACTAGTGGTTGTAAGTCAAGGACTACTTGTAAGATGAGATATAAGGAGAGACTGAAGAATCATCAGAAGGTGACCGATGAATTTTTGCATCAATCCATTACATTGCTTCCTGAGAACTTGAGTTCCATCTTGTGTGTCTTCCTTCTTTCCCTCCTTCCTTCTTTCCTTCTTTCTTCCTCTTTTACCTTCTTCCTTCTGTCCATCCCTCCTTCCTTCCTTCTTTACCTCATTTCTTCCTTCCATCATTCTTCCTTCCTTCTTTCCTTCCTTCCTTCCTACTGTCCTTCTTTCCTTCCCTCCCTCCTTCCTTCTCATAGAGTTGACAGGACTCAAACAGTGCGATGCCGGCATTGAAATATCCATTTAAAAATTAAAGAACTGAACACAGTGTTATTATTGGGATTCATTGCACAGCCAGCCAGTTGTTTAGGCTGTGTTTAGTATTTTTATTCCCATTTTCAGCCCTCTCAATTCCTGGCAAATAGATGGGGAAGAAATGGAGATAGTGACACATTTTATTTTCCTGGGCTCCAAGATCACTGTTGATGGGGACTGCAGCCAAAAAATTAAAAGAGGCTTGCCCCTGGGAAGGAAAGCTATGGAATCTGGACAGCATGCTAAAAAGCAGAGACATCATCCTGCCAAGAAAAGTGCATATAGTCAAGGCTATGGTTTTCCCAGTTGCAATGGATGGCTGTGAAAGCTGGACCATAAAGAAGGCTGAATGCCTTTGAACTATGGTACTGGAGAAGACTCCTGCGAGTCCCTTGGACTGCAAGGTGATCCAACCATTCAGTCCTAGAGGAGATCAACCCTGACTGCTCTTTAGAAGGCCAGATCCTGAGGATGACACTCAAATGATGACACTTTGGCCACCTAATGAGAAGGAAGGACTCCCTGGAGAAGAGCCTAATGCTGGGAAAGATGGAGGGCAAAAGAAGAAGGGAACGACAGAAAATGAGGTGGCTGGATGGAGTCACTGAAGCAGTCAGTGTGAGCTTAAATGGACTCCAGAGGATGGTAGAGGACAGGAAGGCCTGGAGGAACCTTGTCGATGGGGTCGCAATGGATCAAATGTGACTTCGCAACTAACAACAACAATTCACCTATCGAGTCATTCCCAAGGACCAAGGGTAGGCAGATCTTCTTGGTGCTCTCTGTGTTTGGTTGCTTTCTGGCAGATGTTTCATTCCCCAATCTAGGTAACATCATCAGTGCTAGATTGATATTACCTAGTTGGGTAATGAAACGCCTGCAAGCTCAGAGAACATAGAACATCACTCATTTCAACTGCACCACAACCTGAAAAGAGGCCCATTTGGTTTAAGAAGTGCAACAGATGTTACGTACATGTCAACCCAAACCCCAAAACTATTTGTTGTCTTCAGAGCCAAAAGGTCTGCACATTCTAATAGCCAGTTTCTGCTGTAACAAAATACAAGTTGGAGGAGGCATGGAATTTAGAGAGCTGGGCTTAAGGGCCATTTGAAATTGTGGGAAAATTTGTGTGCTGGGAAATTGGCTACATCATTTCTCGGTGGGAAGGAGAGATTCTCTTAAGTTCTTTTTCCAGGCCAAAATAAAAAGAGGAGGAGGAGGAGGAGGAGGAGGAGAAGGAGAAGGAGAAGAAGAAGAAGAAGAAGAAGAAGAAGAAGAAGAAGAAGAAGAAGAAGAAGAAGAAGAAGAAGAAGAAGAAGAAGAAGAAGAAGAAGAAGGTGGTGATGTTTATCTTTGGTGCGAAGTTTTAATGCTTAGAGTTTACCTCCACTAGACCGATTAGATCCCACAGATTAGGCCTCCTCCGAATCCCATCCGCCGGTCAGTGTCGACTGGCGACTACTCGGAGGAGAGCCTTCTCTGTGGCTGCTCCGACCCTCTGGAACGAACTCCCCGTGGAGATTCAAACCCCCACCACCCTCCAGGCCTTCTGCAAAGCCCTTAAAACCTGGCTGTTCCGACAGGCCTGGGGCTAAAGAATTGTTGCCCCCGTCTCGAATTGGTATGACTGTTGTGTTTTAATTATGCATTGTTGTTTATGTCGTTTTAAATTCTTGTTTGTATCCCCCTTCCCTGGTTGAGTTGTGAGCCGCCCTGAGTCCCCTTCGGGGGAAAAGGGCGGCATATAAATAAAATCAACATTCAACAACATCAACATTTTAATAGATATATTGTATATATTGTGTTGTTTTATGATTCATTGATTGAGGAGAAGGAGGAGGTTTGTTTTGAAATTTAACTGAAACAAGGGAGCCAAGGGGACAGTTGCATAATGAAAAAGAAGGACCATCCCTTGTGAAACTCTTAACCATTTCATAATTGAATTCAACATTTCAATTTGCATTTGAATGCATTTTCAGAGAAAAGCACTTTGTATCGAATCAAACAAGAACTTGAAATGAATGTGGATTTTTTTTTCCTGTCCAACGCATGTGATTCTTTTACAACAATCCAAAGGGATGCTGTCCAAGGACATGATGATGGGAAGAGATTCTCCTTAGAACTAAGGAGAAATTTCCTGACAGTTAGAACAGTTAATTAGTGGAACAACTTGCCTCCAGAAGTTGTGAGTGCTCCAGCACAGGAAGATTTTAAGAAGCCGTTGGATAACCCTTTGTTTGAAGTGGTGTAGGGTTTCCTCCCTAAGCAGGGGGTTGGACTAGAAGACCTTCAAGGTCCCTTCTGTTATTCTATTCTATTGTCAGAGAGACTGATGGGATCATACGTCCATTGATGAAAGTTTTTTTTTTTTAAAAAAAAAATCCTGATCACAGGAATTTGCCGCCCAAACTTATATTTCCGTTATCGTCATTTGCTAAACAACACTCCCTTGTGAAATAATCTACTCCTGATAGTGGGGCCACCGGGAAGTACATGTTAAGTGCTTGTTATAGATGAATTATTAACCACACCAATAACATTCCCCGTATCATTTATAAGATGCACACTTGATCTGCAACTAGTAAAATGCCTTCCTCTGGGTGGAGGCTATGGGTAAATAAGGCCAGATTGGTTTATGGTTGTAGATGGACAAATGGGAGTGTGTAGATGTGTATGAAATTTGTTATGTTATTATTCTTGGTTGTTGCCACCTTGAACTATTAGGAAACCACAGAAATAGATTAAGCCATGTAGATAATACATTGTAATGATTGTTCCAGTGCTCATAGCAGTGGTGGGTTTCAAACTTTTTTCGAACCTACTCTGTGGGTGTGGCCTCCTTTGTGTGAGTGGCTTGCCGGCCATGTGTTCTCTCTCTCTCTCTCTCTCTCTCTCTCTCTCTCTCTCTCTCTCTCTCTTTCTCTCTCTCTCTCTCTTTCCTTCCTTTTGTGTCTGTCCCTTTTTCCTTTTTTCTTTCATCTCTCTCTCTCTTTTTCTTTCTTTTTTTCTTTATTTCTTTCTTCCTTTCTTTTTCTTTCTCTCTCTGTGTGAGTCTCTCTCTGTGTGTGTGTGTGTGTGTGTGTGTGTGTGTGTGTGTGTGTGTCAGTGGTGGGATTCAAAAAATTTTGGAACCTCTTCTGTAGGTGGTGGGGCCTGCTTTCTCGTGGAACCTCTTCTAACCGGTTCAGTAGATTTGACGAACCGGTTCTACCGAATAGGTGCGAACTGGTAGGAACCCACCTCTGGCTCGTAGACAAGCTTCTTGCCTATAGCTGAGGGGAATAAAAGACGATTCATTGTGCACTTGACCATGGGCTCCCAAACAAACTCATCACCACTGATCCAATGTCCTTTATTATTTGTTTCTTTGTCCTGGAGATTTTAAAAGGTTACCTTACACAACACTGACTCTGAATAGAGTATAAGGAAAGGAAGGCATGTTGTATATGTTCACTGCCTTAGGTAGAACCCATGTTGTTTTCTTATTCTACATATGGGCTTCTTTTCTCTTTAATAATATTTCAGGCATTTTCCTAGACCTAGGGACAAGTGCTCAGCCAACCCTCCTGGATTTTTAATTTAATATCCTTGTTTAACGCATGATTTAAAATTGACTGAATCAATGGACTCCTTTGAAGGTCTGCACAGACTTGTGAGTAAATACCAATGAGAGTTTAGCCTCTTGCCTATTTTACGATGAGTGTTAACTTTGGCATTAATTGTCCAGATATGGAGAGAGAGAGACAGAGAGACAGAGACAGAGACAGACAGACAGACAGACAGAGACAGAGAGAGAGAGACAGAGAGAGAGAGAGACAGAGAGAGAGACAGAGAGAGAGACAGAGAGACAGAGACAGAGAGAGACAGAGAGAGACAGAGAGAGAGACAGAGAGACAGAGAGAGAGAGAGAGAGAAGGATGAGCAATCATACGGGAACATTTCTTTCCTGTGATGTTTATGGCAATCTACCTCATTCCCTGCAAATTCATGCACGGTATTTGGATATTCTTTCTTATAAGGAAAGTATTTCTCCTTCAGGCATATGTTAAAGTGACTCGGTGTTCCTTGATGGGAAGATATTAAAACTGATTGTGCTTGGCATTAATTGGAAGCTTCAATGCATGTTTGTTTGCGTAATAAGCAGACTAATCAACAACGTACAAGTCCCTTAAACCTTTTTTTTCAGCCAAAAGAAAGTGCAGATCTCAATCTCCAGGTTGGGTTTTTCCATGAAACATTTTGATGTTGTAATTCCACCACCACTGCCACCACCATTCGAGGTTCTTCTGACTTGCCAATTGCCTCCGTGTTTCACTGAGTGTTTGGCATCCTTGGCAACTGTAAGACATAAGGACTTCAACTCCCAGAATTCCCCAGCCATCATGTCCTGCCTTCAGGTGCTATTCTGACCAAGGCTTCCCAAGAGCATGAAGCAAGCTCCTTGTCCCGACAAAAAACCCTTTTATTAATTTGCTGTGAATTCTGCTCATTCCCATCCAGCAAAGTCTTTCAAGGGAGGATTTACAGTCACAGACCTTATTTGGCTTGGAGAGCTGTCACGCCGATATCTTCAAACCTTGACAAGGAGTCTCAGAGAGTCACGAACCAATTAAGCAACCTAATTGTCTCCTGCAAACTCCACTCCCCTTTTACTCCTCTTTTATAGTATTTCCTCTGGGAGGGGCCATTCATTGTTCACTTATGGCCTTATTCCCAAGTCGACCCCTGTTATTTAGCTGTTCCCTTCCTCTGGGAACTCTGCACATGCACACACTGGGAACAGGCTCCAGCTGTTCATCTGCCTCACTGATGTCTGACTCTGAAGGCAGCTGATAACTGGCATACGGCCCTGGCCCCATTTCTGCCTCCGACACAGAGCCCTCATCAGAGCCTTCCCCAGATTCCAGGAATGGCCCATGTTCCTCCTCAATCTCCTCATTGTCCGAATCTGCAGCCAGCTCCAATGGCTGCTGGCAGACCACAACAGGTGCTTTGGAGAATAAGTTGACCCCACTTCTTTGTGGCAGCCTGTTAGATATTGGAACACTGCTGATCACATCAATCCTAGTCCTTCTTTTCATTAAAGAAGCAGGGATTAGGTAGACATTCATTAGCATACACTCAGGCTTCAGATTTAATCAGCAATGGCTGCCCTGCTTCTTTCCTTCTTCCACCTCCAGGCATTGAAATTATGATCTGGTGATTCCAATTGATGTATAAGCAATGGCAACATGGCGTAAGGATGTTGGATTATGAACGTGGAAGCCTAGGTTGATTTCCACCATGAAAATCTCTGGATGATTTTGTGCCACTCCTTCTATCTCAGAGGGAAATTTTGAAACAGGGAGTAGAGACATAAAAGAACAAAAATAAATAAACAATATAACTCTCCATGCAATCTGAGATCATGTTCATTAGGATACTAGGTCCCACAGAGATAGGCCTACATGTTCAACACGATCACGTCTTCTCGTCTGTGGATCAGATAAACCAAGGTAGAATTTGAAATGAGTTGGAGGCAGAGCAAGAGTGAAACACTGGTCTCATTCTAGGTGGAAGCAATCCTTCAAACACATCCAGCTGAATGCCTGGACAGGACTTCAATGAGGCCACATTCCATCTATCCCAAAGGAGATTCATAGGTTGCTGAATGGCTTCTCAGCCCAGTTCAGAGAGTTGGAGTTGCCTGTGAAGATCTCAACTGGTTGGATGGTTCAATAAATTGTTCTTCCAGACTTTGGAGAGTTTGTTTTGCTTTGTTTTCATTTGATTTGATTTGTTTAGGTTTTGGTTTGGACTTTCTTCATCTGGTCTCTCGTATTGTCTTTTAATAAACTAGTTTTTTAGTTGTAAGATGCCCAGATTCATTTGGGAGTCAGGCAACCTATGTATTAGTGGTTAAGGCACCAGGCTAGAAACTAGGAGACCTTTCTTTGGCATGGAGCCCATTGAGTAACCTCAGGTCAGTTTTTTTCTCTCTCTCCAAACCCTAGGAAGAAGAAAGCAAGCACAAACCCCATCTGAAAAACCTTGCCAAGAAAATTGAAGCCACAATGCTAGGAGTCAAGACTGACTTGAAGGGAGGGATAGATAGATAGATAGATAGATAGATAGATAGATAGATAGATAGATAGATAGATAGATAGAAAGAGAGAGAGAGAGAGAGAGAGAGAGAGAGAGAGAGAGAGAGAGAGATAGATCATGGCATCTGACCCTCTCAAATCCTGGCAAACAGATGGGGAGGAAATGGAGGTAGTGACAGATTTTAATTTCCCGGGCTCCAAGATCACCATAGATGGGGACTGCAGCCAAGAAATTAAAAGACGCTTCCTCCTGGGGAGGAAAGCTATGGCAAATCTAGACAGCATACGAAAAAGCAGAGACATCACCCTGCCAACAAAAGTGCATATAGTCAAGGCTATGGTTTTCCCAGTTGTAATGGATGGCTGTGAAAGTTGGACCATAAGGAAGGCTGAATGCCTTTGAACTATGGTACTGGAGAAGACTCCTGCGAGTCCCTTGGACTGCAAGGTGATCAAACCGGTCAGTCCTAGAGGAGATCAACCCTGACTGCTCTTTAGAAGGCCAGATCCTGAAGAGGAAATTCACATACTTTGGCCACCTAATGAGAAGGAAGGACTGACTGGAGAAGAGCCTCATGCTGGGAAAGATTGAGAGCAAAAGAAGAAGACAGCAGAGAATGAGGTGGCTGGATGGAGTCACCGAAGAAGTTGGTGTGAGTTTAAATGGACTCCAGAGGATGGTAGAGGACAGGAAGGCCTGGAGAAATGTTGTCCATGGGGTCGTGATGGGTCAGACACGAGTTTGCAACTAATAAAAGATAGATAGATAGATAGATAGATAGATAGATAGATAGATAGATAGATAGATAGATAGACAGACGATAGATAGATAGATAGATAGATAGATAGATAGATAGATAGATAGATAGATAGATAGATGATAGATGGGTGGGTGGGTGGGTGGGTGGGTGGATGGATGGATGGATGGATGGATAGATAGATAGATAGATAGATAGATAGATAGATAGATAGATAGATAGATGATAGATAGATAGATAGATGATAGATAGATAGATAGATAGATAGATAGATAGATAGATAGATAGATAGATAGATAGATAATGGAAGGATAATAGATAGATGATAGATAGATAGATAGATAGATAGATAGATAGATAGATAGATAGATAGATAGATAGATAGATAGATAGATAGATACATACATACATACATACATACATTGATTAATTGATTGATTATAGGGTTTCCTGCTTGACCTGCTTCTGTTATTCTGCTAAGTAAATAAACATGATAATCTTACATGCTACAGATGTGGGTGCTTTAACTTTAAGCACAGCCACAGAATAAGGTATGAATATATCAATATATTCATCATAGACCAATATTGATTTTTATCAATATAAATGAACATAAAACAAAAACAAGTCAATAGATACACAGGACCAAACACTGCTGAGGTTTTGCAACTTTGTACGGTGGTGTCTTCTGCCCGGGGACAACGTGGAGCAGAAATGTCACCCTGGAGCTTGCAGCAGAGACAAGACTTCGTCCTTCTGCAAAGTTCCATTTGAACTGCCCGCCGATGGAAAAAAACCTAACTCTCCATCTCTGGCAAAGGAGAAGGAAGCTGAACCCACTTCTCTGACCTCAAATCTTTGTGGTCATCTGTTGTCATTTTTCTGAGTTCCTGGAAATCCCAGGAGGACAAATATGGTCATCGTTTTACAGAGACCCACCCAGGCCCTAAATTGAAGCAAGCTGTGCCTCTGTCCAAAATAGTTTGAGCTCTGCAATTTTGAAGGACAGCTCTGCTTTCCCTTTGCGTTCCCTTCAAAAGAGGCGCTCCTTGGCCTCTTCAACCCCATCATCAAAGTCAATTTCTTTATGGCGGAGGTTAGATTTAAGCAGAACTATTTTTGGATGCTGAACCCCTACACTGGGATCATCAAAGCCCTTTTGGTGAGCAATGAGTCCACCCAGGGTAAACACACTGCCTCCATGATGGAAGCACAATGTAAAAAAGATGTTGAGACTCTAGAAAGCATACATAGAAGAGCAACAAAGATGATTAGGGGACTGGAGGCTAAAACATATGAAGTGTCAGGGTTCCAAGTAACACCCCCAAAGAAAGAAGACTCCAAGCTTTGAGTTTCCTTAAAGTTCCATTTCCGAGGTGGCGCAGTGGTTAAATGCAGCACTGCAGGCTACTTCAGCTGACTGCAGTTCTGCAGTTTGGCTGTTCAAATCTCACCGGCTCAGGGTAGATTCAGCCTTCCATCCTTCCAAGGAGGGTAAAATGAGGACCCGGATTGTTGTTGAGGGCAATATGCTGACTCTGTAAACTGCTTAGAGCGGGCTGAAAGCCCTATGAAGCGGTATATAAGTCTAACTGCTATTGCTATTGCTATTATTAGAGATGTCATATTGGCACATCTGGGAAACCCCGGAACTGAAAGTATCCAGGTTTTCCCCACCCAAATGAAAGTCCAAGCCCCTGCCCAGCACCCACATGTCCGTCACATGGCCCAATCAAGCACCATCCCAACTGGAGATGCCTCCCAGTCACGCCACCCCAGGTGCAGGGCAAGATGACCTTGACTCTCTGAGAAAGGAATGTTATTTTGGCTATATCTACCCCACTCCATATAATCCCCGCCCCTCCTAGTTTCCCACAGCAATAAACGTGGCAGGCCTGAAGGCCCAATGCAAAAGATGGCTTCCTGGCCTGACATGAAGAACAGTTGCAGGAATTGGGTATGTCTGGTTTAATGAAAGGGATGCAGTGACTCAGTAGTTAAGACACCGAGCTTGTCAATCAGAAAGGTCGGCAGTTTGGCAGTTCGAATCCCTAGCGCCGCAAAATGGAGTAAGCTCCCATTACTTGTCCCAGCTTCTCCCAGC
This sequence comes from Thamnophis elegans, assembly GCF_009769535.1. NCBI lineage: Eukaryota > Metazoa > Chordata > Lepidosauria > Squamata > Natricidae > Thamnophis > Thamnophis elegans. Next base: position 68,846,434 of record NC_045548.1, read on the forward strand.
TTAGCAGTTTGAAAGCAAGTAAAAATGGAAATAGAAAAATAGGACAGAGCTTCGGTGGGAAGATAGCAGCGTTCCATGCGCCTTCAGCATTTAGTCATGCTAGCCACATGTCCACGGAGACATCTTTGGACAGTGCTGGCACTTCAGCTTTGAAATGGCAATGAGCACTGCCCACTAGAGTCGGGAACGACTAGCACATATGTGCGAGAGGAACCTTTACTTTAGTTTAATGAAAAGAAGGACTAGGGGAGACATGATAGCAGTCTTCCAATATCTCAGAGGCTGCCACAAAGAAGAGGCGGTCAAACTATTCTCCAAAGCACCTGAGGGCAGAAGAAGAAGCAATGGGTGGAAACTAATCAAGGAGAGAACCAATGGAGAACCAAGGATAAATTTCCTATCAATTGGAAAAAATAATCAGTGGAACAGCTTGCCTCCAGAAGTTGTGAATTCTCCAACACTGTTTTAAGTTTTTAAGAAGAGGTCAGACAACCACTTGTCTGAAATGGTATAGACCACGGGTGTCAATACGTCATGTGGTGTTTCGCAACAGTTTTCCTATTCGGGCAGCTGGGATGGGCTTGAGGCATCTGGCCCACGGGCTACCAGTTTGACACCCATGGTATAGGATCTCCTACTCAAACAGAGTATTGGACTAGAAGAGCTCCAAGAACTTCAACTCTGGTATTCTGTAATGGTAGCCACAGTAGACTGTTGGTCTCCTTCAAGGAGAAAATTCAAATGGTTTTACTACCAGTTCTGTGGGCGTGACTTGGTGGGCATGGCAGGGAAAGGATACTGCGAAATCTCCATTCCCACCCCACTCCAGGGGAAGGATACTGCAAAATCCTCATTTCCTCCTGATCAGTTGGGACTCAGGAGGCAGAGAATAGATGGGGGCGGGGCCAGCCACAGGTGGTATTTGCTGGTTCTCCGAACTACTCAAAGTTTCCGCTAGCGGTTCTCCAGAACTGGTCAGAACCTGCTGAATTTCACCCCTGATTCTAGGTTGTTGAGAAGAACTCAATGCCTGGCCAATTATCAGCCAAACAACTGGCAGCTGCGATTCCACATTGTTGTGTATGCAATAATAATAGCAAATGCTTAAGAAACCTGCTATGCTGTTCACATATTGTGAACAGATATTGCATAATTAATCCTATAACATCATTTATTCTCCCAACATCCCGCTCATTTGTTGTCTCACTTGGCCACTTCCCTGCTTTGCATATATCAGGGTGGAATAAATTGCCGGAGAAAAGGGTTGATGGATAAGTATGGACCACCATCCACAAAGGATGCCTTAATAGTTAGCTGCTCTTTCCCTGCAGTCATTGTCAGCTGGCTTAAGAACGATTGTGCATATTTATCCCTTCATCGCTGAACTTTAAACACCAGTAGAGAAGAGAATTCTCCTAGCATCAGGCTTTAAGGTTAATACATTTGCTTTAAAAGAATGATAAAAGAGAAAGTAGCCTATCTCGAAAGGTTGCTCTTTGTTGTAAGGGTAAAAAATTAGATGAATGGAAAACTAAAAACACTCACTCATTATGTAGAGCAGGGGTATCAAACTCAAGCCCCGGGGTCTGGATATGGCCTGCAGGGTGTTTAGATCTGGCCCACGGGGCCAGAGGTGGCATTCAGCAGTTTCTGACCAGTTCTGGAGAACCAGTAGCAGAAATTTTGAGTACTTCAGAGAACCGGTAAATACCACCTCTGGCTGGCCCCGCCCCCATCTATTCTCTGCCTCCCGAGTCCCAGCTGATCGGGAGGGAATGGGGAATTTGCAGTAAATTTCCCCTGCCACACCCACCAAGCCACACCCACCAAGCCACACCCACCAAGCCACACCCACAGAACCAGTAGTAAAAAATCCCACCACTGCACGGGGCCATCCTGGAAACAGTGAAGGACTGGCCCACGGTGCCTCTGCCAGTGAAAATGGAGCTCTTTTTCACTGGCAGAAGGCTGCAAGAGGCCCTCACAGCCAAAAATGGAGCTCAGAGCCCATTTTTTTGGGGGGCAGAGCACTCGGGCCACCACAAGCCCCCCCAACATGAGTGATGTTGAGCTGGCCATGCCCACTCTGGCCACGCCCACACTGGCTCACCGAGGTCAAACACAACCCTAATGCAGCCCTCAATGAAATTGAGTTTGACACCTCTGATGTAGGGGTGAAAATAAGAATTTGGGGTCTTTATTTTGTACCCATTTGAAGGCAAAGGAGTTCTCGTGCAGGTGGAGTTAAAAGAGGGATCACCAAAAGGGACGCAGTGGGTCAGTGGCTGAGATGCTGAGCTTGTTGATCAGAAAGGTCAGCAGTTCAGCAGTTCGAATTCCTAGTGCCACATAAGCTTTACTTGGGGCTGCCCCTGAAGAGTGTTTGGAGACTACAATTGGTCCAGAATGCAGCTGCGTGAGCGATATTGGGTGTACCTAGGTACACCCATGTTACACCTATCCTCCGCGAGCTGCACTGGCTTCCCATCAGTCTCCGAATGCGCTTCAAGGTGCTGGTCATTACCTTTAAAGCCCTACATGGCTTAGGAACTGGATACCTACGGGACCGCCTCCTGCCACATACCTCCCAACGACCTATAAGACCCACAGATTGGGCCTCCTTCGGGTACCGTCGACCAGGCAATGCCGGTTGGCGACTACTTGGGGGAGGTTTTTCTCTGTAGCTGCTCCAGCCCTGTGGAATGATCTCCCCGCAGAGATCTGGACCCTTCCCACTCGCTCAGCTTTCCGTAAGGCCACTAAAACCTGGCTATTCCGGCAGGCCTGGGGTTGTTGACCCCAAAATATGGTCCAGCCCCACTTGGAATGGAGTGCATGGTGTGTTTTTAAGTCTATCTTTTCTTTTTTTCTATGCCTTTTGATTTATTTGTATTGTGAGCTGCCCGGAGTCCTACGGGATAGGGCGGCATACAAGTGTTATTAAACTTTGAAACTTTGAAACTTGTCCCAGCTTCTGCCAGCCTAGCAATTCGAAAACACATAAAAATGCAAGTAGAAAAATAGGAACCACCTTTGATGGGAAGGTAACAGTGTTTTGTACACCTTCGGCATTTAGTTATGCCAGCCACATGACCACGGAGACGTCTTCAGAAAGTGCCGGCTCTTCAGCTTTGAAACGGAGATGAGCACTGCCCCCTAGAGTCAAGAACAACTAGCACATATGTGCGAGGGGAACCTCTGCCTATTTTGTACCCATCTGAAGGCAAAGTAGTTTTTGTGGAGGTGGAGTTAAAAGAGGGATCACCTTAGAATCTCTACATAGCCACAAGCAACTAAGTCCAATGTCCCTTGAATTATGTTGACCCTTATCTAACTAAACAAGGGCTCACTCTTAGTTGGGAATATTCCTGTGCAATAGCTTTTTAGTAATAAATAAACTTAATTGGGCCTTCACGGATGAACCTGGTCTTCCACATCTGACACCACTATAATTAGAAAGCCTCTAGGCAGTATAACCATAAAAGTTTGGGGAGTTTTAAAAAGTCTGGGAAAGAATAAAGTCTTCCTTCAGGATTCTAGAAATGCCCATGTTAGGGTGGTTGCAGCCTAGGGAGCAATGGGGGCCGCAGAGGTTATAACACTGGACTGCAGGATACTTCTGCTGACTGCCTGTTGCCAGTAGTTCAATAGTTCGATTCTCACCAGCTCAAGGTTGACTCAGCCTTCCATCCTTCTGAGGTGGGTAAAATGAGGACCCAGAGTGTTGGGGAAAATATGCTGACTCTGTAAACTGCTTAGAGAGTGCTGTAAAAACACTGTGAAGCAGTATTTAAGTCTAAGTGCTAGTGCTATTTCTATTGCAGAATCAGGAAGAGGACATTTAAAAATGTTTTCTTGATGGGCACCATCTAAGTTTCAAGTAAGGATGCATTTTAAAAAACTATTCAGCCTTCAATAACACTGTAGAACACTGAGAGCCTTAGATGAGTACGACCAAAGTCCAAAATCACAAACTTCCTATGCCAAAATTACAGTCTTTATACATACATTTAGGGACATGGTGGCTCAGTGACTAAGACGCTGAGCTTGTCGATCAGAAAAGTCGACAGTTTGGCGGTTGGAATCCCTAGCGCCGCGTAATGGAGTGAGCTCCCGTTACTTGTCCCAGCTTCTGCCAACCTAGCAGTTCAAAATCATGTAAAAATGCAAGTAGAAAAATAGGAACCACCTTTGGTGGGAAGGTAACCATTTCGTGCACCTTCAGAAAGCTGGCCACATGACCACAGAGACGTCTTTGGAGAGCGCTGGCTCTTCGGGTTTGAACAGAGATGAGCACTTCCCTCTAGAGTCAGGAATGACTAGCACATATGTGTGAGGAGAATATTTACCTTTACCTATAAATACATTTAGTATTAAACTCAATCTCCTAAAATTTCTAAGCTTTTTAAATGTTAAATGTCGCAGGTGTTAATGTAAAGTTGACGACATTTGGAATGTGTCTGTTTATCAAGAATTGTGATTATACTCAGCATAGAAGGTGGCAAAAAGAATTATATTAAGGAATTGATACTATTCCAGATATCAAGGATTGATTGTTGGAAATACGTGGAGATACCCGCCTTCTTTTAGAGAAGGCAATATTTTTGAACAATCGAAGGAGGCAGAAATTTGTGTTATTATGGCAGAGATTTTATGATACCTTAAATTAGTATACTGTTTACATTATAATAATGATTGTATTGGAAAATCAGCAACTATTGATATGTACAAATTGTAAGATAGGTATTGTTCCTTCTTAGTTTGTATTCATAGATTGTATTTAATTAAAAAACAATCTAAGGATTTGCTGTCACAGACACCTGCCTAGAGATTATGATCTTTATTAAAAATTACCCATTAACGTATGTAGCTAATTTTTCAGTGTTAATGACTTTCTTTTTCCCTCCCTCTCTCTGTGTTGTATGTATGGGCATGTTTGATAATGTAGATGTTATCCATTTGGTTGTATCCAACCAGAGGTGGGTTCCTACCAGTTCTCACCAGTTCGGTAGAACCGGTTCGTCAAATCTGCCGAATCGGTTAGAAGAGGTTTCACCAGTGGATCCGGAAAGCAGGCCACACCTACAGAAGAGGTTCCAAAAAATTTTGAAACCCACGATTGACACACACACACACACACACACACACAGCAATAGCAATAGCAGTAATAGCAGTAGACTTATATACCGCTTCATAGGGCTTTAAGCCCTCTCTAAGCGGTTTACAGAGAGTCAGCATATTGCCCCCAACAACAATCTGGGTCCTCATTTTACCCACCTCGGAAGGATGGAAGGCTGAGTCAACCCTGAGCCGGTGAGATTTGAACCGCTGAACTGCTGATCTAGCAGTCAGCTGAAGTAGCCTGCAGTGCTGCATTTAACCACTGCGCCACCTCGGCTCTCAAGGTGTCAGACTCACACAGAGAGAGAAAGAGAAAGAGAAAGAAAGGAAGGAAGAAAGGAAGAAAGGAAGAAAGGAAGAAAGGAAAAAAGAAAAAAAGAAAAAAAGAAAAAAAAGAAAAAAAGAAAAAAAGAAAAAAGAAAAAAAGAAAAAAAAGTGAGAGATGAAAGAAAAAAGGAAAAAGGGACAGAGAGACAAAAGGAAGGAAAGAGAGAGAGAGAGAAAGAGAGAGAGAGAGAGAGAGAGAGAGAAAACACATGGCCGGCAAGCCACTCCCACCAGGTCACATGGCCGGCAAGCCACTCCCACCAGGTCACATGGCCGGCAAGCCACTCCCACAAAGGAGGCCACACCCACAGAGTAGGTTCGAAATTTTTTTGAAACCCACCACTGTATCCAACTCTTGGCAATTCTATGGGCCAGGTCTCTCTACACCTTCTGATCTGGCACTACTTTTTTGAGTTTTTCTATGCTCTGCTTGGTGTCAGCCTTGATGATATCCAGCCCAGTTCTTGAGCTGTCTAGTTTCTTTTCACTGCTAACTCTTCCAAACATAATTGCTTTTCGCAGTGAATTCACCTGCCTGACATAGCCAAAATAAGACATGGCCTTCTTCTTTGTGGCAGTCCCTGAGATATTGGAAGACTGCTATCATGTCACCTCTGGACCTTCTTTTCATTGAAGTAGACATACCTGTTGTGACCCAGCGGATCTGGCAGCAGATTTGGACATAGCCAGCTGAACAGTTACTACTATGGAGCCAGGGGTTCCACCACAAAACCGCGTTCGACTAAAGGGCGCTCGACGAAACCGCGTAGCTGACGTCATCACAGCGCGACAACAGCGCGGAGAAAAAAGCACGCTGTAAACGCTAAAGCTAAAATTAACCCCTAAACCTAAACCTAACCCCCCTAAACCTAATCGTAAACCTAACCCTAAACCTAACCCTTAACCTAACCCTTAACCTAATGCTAAACCTAATCCTAACCCTTAACCTAACCCTAAACCTAACCCTAACCCTTAACCTAACCCTAAACTTAACCCTTACCTTAACTTGAATCGGCTTGCTTTCAAAGCGCTATTTAAAGCGCCCTTCTTTCTCCACACTCGCTGTTGTCGCCCTGCTGATGACATCAGCGATGCGGTTTAATCGGGCGCGCTTTAGTCGAGCGCGGTTTTGTCGTGCCACGGGAGCCAGGTACCACCAGAGATATGTGCATACTGGCCAACGACATCTCTAAGTAAGGCTAGGAGAAATCTACCTCCTGAAACCCTGGTAGAAAACTGGAGGAATCGGGAGGAACGTTGCATAAGGAAACCGTGCGAGAGGCGTCTAGACAGAATGGGAGTAACTGTGCAGAAAAGACAAAAGCACTTTGATCATTTGATAGCCGCTTTCTGAATTTATTTGTTTTATTTTTTACTAAGAATATGCTCTGACTCTAGAAGACAGCCCTGGGGTTGGGTTTGGAACTAGGTTTATTCCCTTTGGATATCCTTGCCCTCTCTGAAGTTTTGCCAAAGCCACATTACAGCCCAAATAACTTCAGTTCTGAATTCGTGTTTGGAAGATGGAGCCAGGTATGCAAATATTCTGTTGAACATAAACAGTCATTTGTTGTTAGGTGCGGTGAGGAATCTGCACAACTCAGCTGATTCTGAGGGTTGAAGCATGGCCCAAGGAACTGGGATGAGTGTTTTGAGCAACCAAGCTCATGTTGGCTCTTCAGGAAGGGGGGGTGGCAGTTCACACAATAACCCATCAGATGCCATAACAGATCGCGCCAAGGTTGCCTGTGCTTCTGATCCCTCTTGTTCTTTTGAGGAACAAGCAAATCAGATGGTTGGGAACCTCAACAAAGTGCCCAGAAACACCTATGTTAGCCACAAACACCTCTATTGGCATACATAGGGCAACCTGGCCTCCCAAGATGCAGAAAAGAATTGTTGGAATGCTAGAAAGCCACACTCAACGTTCATGCTTATTTCTAAAAATGCCCAAATGAACCTTGGATGGTTTTTGAGAATGAAAAATGATGAATAGCTACAGCCCTATGTTTGGTTTGGAAATATGCCCACTAGCTCAAACCAAAGGCAAATAGAGAGACACAGGGGTATTCTCTATGATCAGTTCTGAGATAGCAGCAGGCTGGTTGTTTATATTTCCCCCATTGTGGCAATTGTGTACAGCACCTGCAACATGTTCACAGAATTTCTACTGTCCCCAGCAGTTCCCCAAGAACCTGCCATTGATTAAATCTAACATAGACTTGGGTAGGGTAGGGTAGGATAGGGTAGAGTAGGGCAGAATAGAGTAGAGTGGAGTAGAGTAGAGTAGAGTAGAGTAGAGTAGAGTAGAGTAGAGTAGAGTAGAATAGAATAGAATAGAATAGAATAGAATAGAATAGAATAGAATAGAATAGAATAGAATAGAATAGAATAGCTTTATTTGGCCAAGTGTGTACACAGGGAATTTGTGTGGGGTGCAGAAGCTCTCACTGTACATGCCAAGCAACAGGATAATAGTAATCCTAATAATGATACCAACAAGAGGTAGTAGTAGAGAAGATGGGAAGGATAATAGCAATAGCAATAGCAGTTAGACTTATATACCGCTTCATAGGGCTTTCAGCCCTCTCTAAGCGGTTTACAGAGTCAGCATATCGCCCCCAACAACAATCCGGGTCCTGATTTTACCCACCTCGGAAGGATGGAAGGCTGAGTCAACCCTGAGCCGGTGAGATTTGAACAGCCGAACTGCAGAACTGCAGTCAGCTGAAGTAGCCTGCAGTGCTGCATTTAACCACTGTGCCACCTCGGCTCTTCATCTAATGATAATGCTACAACCAACCAACATGGGTAAATATCCTTAAACTTAAGACAATACTGTGAGAATTAGGTGTTCAACAGAATGATGGCACGAGGGGAAAAACTGTCCTCGTTGTTTTGGTAGTGCTCAATAGTGATGTCCCAAGGGGAGGAACTGAAGCAGTTTATCTCCAGGAAGTGAGATGTCTATAAATACAGGGGTACAGCAACTAACTAGGACAGGTAGAGACTCCAGTGGATAGTTAGGACTGTGGAAATAAGAATTGCAACCATTCATCTGTCCTTCTGACCCATACAATATACAGGTCCTCAACAGAATGATTGCAATTGGTTTTTTTTTCTGCAGTCCTAACTATTCATTGGAGTCTGTACCTGTCCTAGTTAGCTGCTGTACCAAATCAGACAGTTAACAGAACAACAGAGTTGGAAGCGAACCTTGGTGGTCTTCTAGTCCAACCCCCTGCTTAAGCAGAAGATTGTACACCAGTAGCTGTCCCGTCTCTTCTTAAAAGAGCCTTCAATAATGGATCATCCACCACTTCTGAAGGCAAGAGGTTCCACTGGTTAATGGTTCTCACTGTTAGGAAATTTCTCCTATAGAATATATTTATAGAATAAATATTATATATACTGAATATTATATATACAGTATATATAGAATAAATATCTATATAAATACGGTTGTTTTAACATCTACATCTTCAAATAATGTTTACCATCTCAGATATTTCCTCTAATATAACTAAAGGTCTCATTTTCCTTCTACCATATATATTCAGTTAACATTAGCATTGTTTCCCCCAGAGAATATACTTCTATTCATTGTTAATCTTGTATTTCATACCTTCAAACAGATATCTTATTCCTTCATTGTTCAACAAGGCATCGCTGCCTATATATACCAGTTTTCATTTGTTCCCCTATTAGAATTGCCTTATCAGCAGCGAAATATCATTATAATAAGTTCTTAACCTTATACATTATATCACCAGACCTTATATTAGTACTTCCTTATATCATTGTTGAATTATTTCACATCATAATTATATCATCATTTACTTTTTCCAATTAAGGCATAAGTGTATCATTTTTCATTTCCAAATTTTTGTTTTTTTTCCCTTAGCCATTGATAAAACAAGTCCCATATCTTATAAAATTGTTCATCCTCTTGCTCTCTAATTTCAAATGTCAATTTACTCATTTCGGCACAGTCCATTATTTTTCGAATGGTTTCTTCCTCTTTTGATATTGTTTCATTTTTCCAGTTTTTTTGCAAATACAATTCTGGCTGCTGTTAACACATTTACAATCAAATATTTTAAGTCTTTGTTGTAGGTTTCTGGTAAAATTCCCAATAAAAAGACCTCTGGTTTAAAGTCTATTTGTTTGTGTATCATTTTCTCCAACCACATGTGGATTTTAGTCCAGTATCTTTTGGCTTCAGTGCAAGTCCACCACATGTGGTAGTATGAGCCAGGTATCTGGTGACATTTCCAACACTTTTCTGATTTATTCTTGAACATTCTTGCGATTCTGGTCGGGGGTAAATGCCACCTGTAAAACCGTAATCAAACGACATGCTGCATGTGATGATGGTTTTATTTTTGTTTTTTTGTTTTTGTTTTTTCCCCCCCCCCTTTCCTTCTTGGACCTTTTTTTGTCCTTTTTGGCCTCTCCCCCCCCCACCCCCCCCTTTTTTTAAACCCTAGCTTATTGTGATGCTTATTAAATATACAATAGAGAGATACGGGATGTATAAACTTAGTAGGGATGCACCTGTGATTAAACGACATATTGTATGTGAAGATGGGTTTCCCCTCCCCCCCCTCTTTTTTTTTTCCATCCTCTCCCTTTCCCATTGTTGTCTGTGTAACAAAAAATAAAAATAATTAAAAAAAATATCTATATAAATATATAGACTATATAAATGTATTTATACATTTATAAAAGTACAAATGACAGATTCAATAATTTCTCCATAGAGGGTATCAACAGCTTCTGGGGCTGTTTGTAAATAATTTGCAAATAATGCGATTTATTTATCAAAAAAATAAAAATAAAGCCAAATTCAACCAGGACTAGATTACAAGGCATACTTTCTACAGTACCTACAATATCTACATGTGGGCATTTTCCTGCCCAGGCAAATTACCACAGTGAAGGAGAGAAAATCTATGCCATTGTCAATATAGCCCCTACCAATTCAATAACTATTTGATTACTTTTAAGTGCAAATTTCATTTAGATTACCCTTTGTTCAGCACAGTTGCATTTCCAAATTGAAAGTAAAGGATTCGGTCGACAAAAATTATTCCTGACGTTGTTGAATATTTTGGAAAGCTCTAGTAAATGAATGTAAAAATCTAAAAATTGAGAAGAAATTAGTTTTCTACATTTTTCAATGCATTTGCCCCCTCATCCTATTTATGAAACAATACATGAACCGGTACTTCATTGTCATTTGAAACTTATTTCCAGATAGATAGATAGATAGATAGATAGATAGATGGATAGATGGATAGATGGATAGATGGATAGATGGATAGATGGATAGATGGATAGATGGATAGATGGATAGATGGATAGATGGATAGATGGATAGATGGATAGATGGATAGATGGATAGATGGATAGATGGATAGATGGATAGATGGATAGATGGATAGATGGATAGATGGATAGATGGATGATAGATAGATGATAGATAGATGATAGATGATAGATAGATGATAGATAGATGATAGATAGATATAGATATAGATATAGATATAGATATAGATATAGATATAGATAGAGATAGAGATAGAGATAGAGATAGAGATAGAGATAGAGATAGAGATAGAGAGATATAGATATAGATATAGATATAGATAGAGATAGAGATAGAGATAGAGATAGAGATAGAGATAGAGATAGAGATAGAGATAGAGATAGAGATAGAGATAGAGATAGAGATAGAGATAGAGATAGAGATAGAGATAGAGATAGATATAGATAGATATAGATATAGATATAGATATAGACATAGACATAGACATAGACATAGACATAGACATAGACAGATATAGATATAGATATAGATATAGATATAGATATATAGATATAGATATAGATATAGATATAGATATAGATATAGATATAGATATAGATATAGATATAGATATAGATATAGATATAGATATAGATATAGATATAGATATAGATATAGATATAGATATAGATATAGATATAGATATAGATATAGATATAGATATAGATAGATATGCTGGTCTTGTTGTATTCGTGTCTTTTTCCGTGTAAGATTGAGATTGTCTTGGCAACATTTCAGCGAGGTCTCACTCACTTGGGCCCAAAACCCAGCCTGAGGATGGCAAGTGAGACCTTGCTGAAACATTACCAAGACAATCTCAATCTTACACGGGAAAAGACCCGAATACAACAAGACCAGCATACCTACACCCGTGAAAATCTACATATAGATAGATAGATATGGAAAGATTCAAAGGTGCTTTTTTCCAAGGGGCAACTGGACTTCCTGGATTTTTTTTCTTTGAAGATCTTTCACTTCTCAAAAAGCTTTTTCAGCTCTGTCTGGATGGAGGGGAATGGAAGGATTTATACTCCTTGCAGACTGCTGGTCATTTGCATCCTTTTAGAGAGTCGTTGAGGCCACCTGGGGGGTTTGTCTGTGTCATCAGGGTCACCTGACTGATGAAAATGGGTGTGGAGCCTTCTTGGAACTTTTGAAAGGACTGTGTTGTAGATTGGAGATAGATGATGTTGTATCCCCCCACCCTCTGTTGAAAGACAGCTGTTCAATTTTGATATAGATGCCCTCCTTGAGCCCTCTTTCAAACCCGTGGTCCTCTCTGTCCAAAATGTGGACTTTGTTCTCTTCAAAAGATTGGCCTTTGTCTTTTAAATGCAGACGGACTGCTGAATCTAGTCCTGATGGGTTTCTTCTCCTATGTTCTCCTATGTCTACTATCCAATCAGAGCTGAAGAAGCTTCTTGGATGAGAAGTGAAACATCTTCAAAGAAAAAACAACAACAGCAAGTCCAGTTGAAAATTTGAGCAATTCATTGATATAATCACAAAAACTGAAATAAATCTGTATATTCATTTCCAGTAGGAAGCTGAGGTCCTACATAGATAATTGTCTAAGGCAAGGGTGTCACACTGGTGGCCGGTGGGTTGGATATGTCATGCGAAAGCCACGCCCACTCCAGCTCCATGAAGGGGGAAAACGTTGCGAAATGTTGTGTGACGGCAATGTGACACCACGAGTTTGATACCCGTGGTCTAAGGTTTTGTTTCCCTCAGTAGTTGGACATGTTATCAGATTTAGCCCAACTTTCTAGCTATAAATTGCATCTCTTTAATATTCTACAAAACAATCAGCTCTCCCAAGCTCCAATATTTGTTAATATTCATTTTTGTTGAATTATAGCAATAGCAATAGCACAGAGTTATATATTGCTTCACAATATGTAGTGCTTTACAGCCTTCTCTAAGAGGTTTACAGAGTCAACATATTGCCCCCCAATAATCTGGGTCCTCATTTTACTGACCTCAGAAGGATGGAAGGCTGAGTCAACCCTGAGCCGGTCAGGATCGAACTCCTAGCAGTCAGAGTTAGACTGCAATGCTGCAGTCTAACCACTGACACCATGGCTCTTTGTGTGTGTGTGTGTGTGTGTGTGTGTGTGTGTGTGTGTGTGTGTGGTGTGTGTGTATGAAATATATATGATATGAAACTTTAGCTTTAATTTAGTCTTCTTTTCTTCTACTAGCAAAGTTTATCAATAGTTGGATCAAAATTCTGTAGTACTCATCACAACTTTTTTTCAACTATAAATATCTTCTTTTTGCTGGTCTATGACCAAATACAGATTGATTGATTGATTGATTGATTGATTGATTGATTATCTATTTTGGTTGATTTTTGACAAACTTTATAAAAACATTCATTTACTGATTTACATAAACTGTCATTATCTATATGGTTTCCAAGTGCTTTTATTTATGTAACTTAATACAATAGCATAATTGAGCAATATTATACCATCCACTGGCATGAATTGAGGTGAATTGTCTGCATGATCAATTCTTAAAGGGAATAGAAAAAGACGGACAGGATCTAACCCCAAAGAAGAATGGAGGAAGATCAAAGTGAAATCAAACAAATAAATACGAATGTTGCATAATTTAAATCAGTTTAAATTGTCTCATCTGCATTTCCAATTCATCCTTAAACTGATTAGATTTGGCAATTTTGCTGCCTCTGTAAAATCTATTAACTTTTGACATTCGTATTTTATAAAGAATCTAAGAAAGACCCTTTATAATTGAAGGCAGTATGTTGGAAGGGTTGTTTCATTTTTAATGTGGACTAAAAACAGATACACAGACAGAAAAAAAAGTGAATGGATGAATGAATGAAAAAAAAACTCTTTTTTTTTTTTAAAAAAAAACCCTGCAATGTTCACAAAACGCTTAACTTTCTTGCAGAAGGAAGGCTCCATTACGAAATCAAATTCAGCGCTAAATCTGGTTTTTTTTTTTCCAAAGGGAATATTTGGATTCCACAGGTTATTCAGGAGATGGGGAATGATTTCAATCTGTCTGTCTCCGCTGAACACACACACACAGACACACACACATGCACACACAGACACACAATCACACGGGTGATAAATGGACAGAGATGCCCTTTGGCCAGTTCAACTGATAAGCCCAAGGGAGTCAATATTTGCAAACAAACAAAATATCCAACGAGGACACTTTCAAAGGTACATTAGCTAGAAGAGACCAAAGCGAAGTCCAGTTGGCTCATCGCTTTCATTTTACTAGCTTCTAGGCCCAATCCTGTAAAACAAATCCAACAAGGCAAACTAGAAGGAAGGGAGATGCTGATAAGGTGACCTGACTTTATGGAATTATGGAAGACCTGTCCTTTCAACTTTAAAAAGCCTAGCTCTGTGCCAGATAACAGATTTTACTGCCCCCCCTAAAACCGTAGGACGAATCAACAACATGTTGTCTCTGAATGAAGCAATCATAGTAGGTCTCCTTGTCAATTCCAAGTACAGTGTGGGTTGTTTAGAGACCCAAAAAATTGAGGGCGATGACACCAAGGCTGCATCCGCCTGAGTTCACTCAAAGTCGGTCAGGCTGACATTTGGGAATTCGCTGAAACTTTCTTTCATCTCTGTTAAAAGGTGCTTGACCCTAAATTGTGATGGGGGAACCGGTATTGCAAGAGGAAGGGAGAGATGAGAACAGAGAGTGAAATATTCTACTCCCAATCCAGCTATGAAGCTTTTAGCCATAAATCTGAATTTTGCCTTAGTCTGCATCATGTCAGGCCTACAGCCGTTTTTTTTCTTTTGGATCTTTGGCCTGCCACACTTTCTATTATTCTACTATGCATTTTCTATTGTAGGAAAATGGGAGGGGCGATTGTATGGAGTTAGATGCTATGTAGCCATAACAACATTCTTTCTAGAAAGCCAAGGTCATCCTTTGTCTTTGCACCTCTGCACCTGATCGGAACTGGATGGGTGGAATTGCCAGCATGGCAGTGGAAGATTGGACCATGTGATGGACTTGTGAGTGTGGGGCAGTGGTGGGTTACGAACGGTATGCCTCAGTACAGGCATACCGGTGCCTGCTGGGAGCACCAGGTACCGTTCTGATACGGTGCTACGGAGGGCACACCTGCCCGCCCGTGCTCCTTACCGGTATTTGAGGTTTTTGGGACTTCTGCGCATGCTGAGCGCATTCATGTGGTAGACGCCCGGCCCCGTTGCACCGTACCAGTTGCACCAGGATCCAGAACCCACCACTGATGTGGGGACAACATCTTGAACTTTCAACTGGGTGGGAAAACTGGGAAGCTTTCAGATTCGGGTTTTCCCAGATTTGCCAACAGGGTACTTTCAATAAATTGCAACTTTGAGGAACTTCTTGCCTTGGAGTTTGATTTGTTTGAGGATGCTATTTGGAACCCTGACACATCAGTTTATACCCAACACTTCAGGATTTCGTGCAAGAGATGATCAGGAATTGTCTACCCTAACAATGCTCGCCTGGGTGTCAAAACAGGTGTATTTGTATTCGTATTTGTATTTTATTATTTGTATGCCACCCTTCTCCGGGAGGACTCAGGGCGGCAAACAATTCAAGGGGGAAAAAGGGGAACATAAAAAGACAAAATACAAATAATAAAAGTAGACAACAGTCGCACAACCATACATGTTGAGAGGGGAGGGAACTCATCACCCCCAGGCCTGCTGGCAAAGCCAAGTTTTGATGGCTTTTCGGAAGGCCTGGAGAGAGGTGAGGGTCCGAATCCTTGCGGGGAGTTCATTCCAGTGGGCCGGAGCTGCCACAGAGAATGCCCTCCCCCGGGTAATAGCCAAGTGGCATTGGCTGGTAAATGGCACCCGGAGGAGGCCAACCCTGTGAGATCTAATGGGTCTGTGGGAGATAATTGGCAGCAGGCGGTCTCTCAAGTACCCAGATCCAATACCATGTGAGCTCTAGAAAGATTCCAACTCAAAACTCAGGGGTGAAAAAAAATTGGTAGCCAAAACTTCTGTTTTTCTTTGCATCTCCAAAATTAAGGCTCAGGACATAGAAAGCTGCTTTTGGTAAACACAGATAATAAAGGAACCATTTTTGGTCAATAGAGATAATAGATGGACCATTCTTCTCCGTTCCTAAATGATAGGGAACACATTTGCTGACTGTGACTGGTGGATGACTAGATGCAAAAATATACTTTGACATCTTTGGCACTTGGCTCCAGATAATAATGACTTCTCTCATAGAATGATAGAATCATAGGGCTGGGAAGGGACCTTGGAGGTCTTCTAGTCCAACCCTATGCCCAAAGCTGTAGTTCTTATACCATCCCAGACAAGTGGTTCTCCTCTCTTTTCTTGCAAAACCTCCAGTGATGGCGCAGCCACAGTTCCAGGCTGTTCTCCCAAACGTTCCCCTTCTTGGCTAGTTGCCAGGTCAAGAGTTAATTTCACCTCCGTTTTATCAGCAAAGGGATCTTCATTCCATTGATTAATTGTTCTCACTGTCAGAAAAATCCTCCTTATTTTCAGGTTGGATCTCCCTCTAAACAGTTCCCACCCAGTGCTTCTTGCCCTGCCCTCAAGTGCTATGGAGAATAAATTGGCAATAAACCAGTGGAATGGCTTGCCTTCAGAAGTTGTGGGTGCTTCATCACTGAAGGCCTTTGGAAAGGGAGTGGACCGCCATTTGTCTGAAATGTTTCCTGCTTGAGTAGGGGGTTGGACTAGAAGATCTCCAAGATCTCTTCCAACATTCTTTTATTCTGTTAAATTGAGACCCTCTCCTTCTCTGTGACAACCCTTCAAATTGAAGATGGCTGCTATGTCTCCCCCAGGCCTTCTCATTGTTACGCTAAACATACCTAGTTCACTGGTGGGATTCAAATTTTTTTACTACTGCTTCTGTGGGTGTAGCTTGGTGGGCTTGGTTTGGCTTGGTGGGCATGGCTTGGTAGGTATGGAAAGGGAAGGATACTGCAAATCCCCATTCTCTCCCCAGCCCACTAACCTACTTTCCAGTGCATTCTCCTGTCCAGCACAACAAAAGAAGACCCAGCCGATCAGCTGGGACTCAGAAGGCAGCAAATAGATTGGGGGCAGGGCCAGCCAAAGGTGGTATTTGCCGGTTTTCCAGACTATCCAAAATTTCTGCTACCGGTTTGCCAGAACCAGTCAGAACCAGCTGAATACACCTCTGACCTAGTTCCTTTTGCCATTCACTGTACAATTTAGCCTCTAGTTTGCTTCTCATCTTTGGAATCCTCTATCAAGCATATCCTAGCCTTCGACATGCCAAGCCTTCTCTGATAAGTTGTGTCTTCAAAGGAAGGATTTGGCAATGATGTTACTGTAAGGTAGGGGACGCAATGGCTCCAGTGGTTAAGACGCTGAGCTGGTTGATTAAAAAGGTTGGCAGTTTGGCGGTTCGAATCCCTAGCGCCGCGTAACGGAGCGAGCTCCCATTACTTGTCCCAGCTTCTGCCAACCTAGCTGTTCGAAAGCATGTAAAAATCCAAGTAGAAAAATTGGAGCCACCTTTGGTGGGAAGGTAACAGCGTTCTGTGTGCCTTCGGCATTTAGCCATGCTGACCCATGACCACAGAGATGACTTCGGACAGTGCTGGCTCTTCGGCTTTGAAACGGAGATGAACACTGCCCCCTAGAGTCAGGAACAACTAGCACATATGTGCGAGGGGAACTTTCACCTTTACCTTTAAGGCAGGAGTGTCAAACTCGATTTCATTGAGGACAGCATCAGGGTTGTGTTTGACCTCAGGGAGATCGGCCAGATTGATGTCACTCATGTCATAGGCATTTGTGGTGGCCCATGAAGGGCTGGGGGGGTCCACTGCCCTCCCAGTCTCTGTTTTCGGCTGTGACAGCCTCCTCCAGCCCTCTGCCAGTGAAAACGGAGCCCGAGAGGGGCACATGTACTACTTCCAAGCTCTGTTTCACTGGCAGAGGCACAGTGAGCAGATCCTTCATTCTATGGTGGCCCCACGGGTCAGATCTAAACACCTTGCAGGCCAAATCTGGCCCCTGTGCCTTGTGTTTGACACCCCTGTTGCAGTGGTGGGATCCTGCCAGTTTAACAACCAGTTCATTGATCATGTGCTTTGCGTGCTCTGTGTGTGTGCACATTTTTAACAAAATGTACCCTCCACATTACTTTTAGGGAGTAACACAGCTGCGGCAATCCGCTGTGCCACACAAATCAGGTAAGATGATATAGGTAAGTAAAGCGCAGGTTCGCGCAGGCAGGCCCATCTGATCATAGATAGATAGATAGATAGATAGATGATAGATAAATAGATAGATAGATAGATAGATAGATAGATAGATAGATAGATAGATAGATAGATAGAGAGATAGAGATAGAGATAGAGATAGAGACAGAGACAGAGACAGAGACAGAGACAGAGACAGAGACAGAGACAGAGACAGAGACAGAGACAGAGATAGAGATATACAGTATATGGATATGCTGATCTTGTTGTATTTGGAGCTACTGGTTCACCTGAACCAGTCCGAACTGGCTGAATCTCACCCCTGCCCTGCTGTAAGGGAAGACCCTTTCCTCCATGTATAAAAGCAGCAGGACCCCCTGGCGGAGTGGATATGGCCGGTCAAAGGATTTCCCTGGTTTTCGGCACACGCTTATGTGGTTTTACTTCTCCAGAATCCCAGCAAACGGGGTCCTGCAACAGCTTTGTGAAATGCCCTTTGGAATGCGTTGCCCAGCCCTCTTCTTTAATCTAGAAGCATGTTCAGTCGCATGAGCTTCCCAGAAAGACATAAGTGGTACTTTCATTGCTGTGCATCTATTTAAGGAAAGAGACAGCAGTGGTGCCTTCCTACCGGAAAAGAAACAGAGATCAAGCGTTTCTCCCAAACATCACATCTCCCCCCCACCACACACACACACACGTTCTTGGCTAGTTGCCAGCTCAAGAGTTAATTTCACAAGTCCGTTTTTCTCTGCGATGGAATCTTAATTCCTTCTAAATCAGTTTCACATCCCTGCACAAAACTCTGCCATAGTTTTCCAGGCTTATGTAAGCAGCGTGCACTTTCCCCTAAAGCATCTCCAGGGGAAAATGGATAGCACCACAACTTTTGAGTTTGTTTGTTTGTTTGTTTGTTTGTCTGTCTGTCTGTCTATCTAGCATTTGTTTGTTTGTTTGTTTGTTTGTTTATTATTGGTGCTGCCCACTTCTCTCTCCCCCTCTACCGGGGGAGAGCCTTCTCTGTTGCAGCTCCAGCCCTCTGGAACGAGCTCCCCGCGGAGATCCGGACCCTTACTACTCTCCCGGCCTTCCGCAAAGCCACTAAGATCTGGCCTGCTCCGGCAGGCTGGGGGGCTGTTGAAATAGCCAGCCCCACTGTAACTATGAATGTTGTGTATTTTAAATTGTTGTTTGTCTATTTGTCTATTATCCCCTTCCTTTGTTTATTGTAAGCCTCCCGGAGTCCTTCGGAAGTGGGCGGCATACAAGACCATAAAATACAAATACAAATACCTCTCCCTCTCCCTCCCTCTCTCTCTCTCTCTCCTCTCTCATCTCTCTCTCGTCTCCTCCCTCCTCCCTCCCTCCCTCCCTCTCTCTCTCTGCATTTTGGGCAGAGTAGAAAGGCTGGGACTGCCTGCAAGACATAATAGATGGAAGGGGCCTTGGAGGTCTACTAGTCCAACCCTTTGCTATACCATTTCAGACAATGGCTGTCCAATCTCTTCTTTAAAAACCTCCAGTGATGGGGCACCCACACTTCCGGAGGCAAGCCGTTCCACTGATCGATGGTTCTCCTTAGTTCTAGGTTGCTTCTCTCCTTGATTAGTTTCCATCCATTAGTTCTTGTCCTGCCTTCAGGTCTTTTGAAGAATGGCTTGACCCCCTCTTCTTTGTGGCAGCCCCTTAGACAATTGAACACTGCTATCATGTTGCCCCTAGTCCTTCTTTTCTATAAACTAGAGATACCTAATTCCTGCAACCATTCTTCATACGTTTTAGCCTCTAGCCCAGGGGTCAGCAAACTGCGGCTCTGGAGCTGCATGTGCTCTTTCATCCCTCTGCTCCCTTTCATATGATTTAGCCTCCAATCCCCTAATCTTCTGTGTCGTTCTTCTCCGCACTCTTTCTCGAGTCTCAATATCTTTTTGTATCATCATGACCAAAACTGGATGCAGTATTCCAAGTGTGATCTTTCCAGTGCAGGATAGAGTGTACTGACCCTTCACTGATCTTGATTCTATCCCTCTGTTAATGCAACCGAGGACTCTGCTGGCTTTTTTGGCAGCTGCAGCACACCGCCAGAAGTGAAAAGCAGCCAACCGACCATCCTATTTTAAGGGAAAACACTGTTAAGAAGACAAGCTTGAGTTTAAGTCCTATGTTCCATGAGTCGAAGAAGTTGACCAGAGATGGTATTCAGCCAGTTTGGACCAATTCGAGTGAACCAGTAGCTCCAATGATCAGTTAGCCCTGTTCACACACCCTGCCCTATTCTGTTTCTTCATTGCCTGCTTTCTAGCTCATCTCAATCACGTGGCACAACTGATTTCCCCCACACACACTGTTCTCACTTACCGTTGCTGACTTGGAAGGTAAGCAGCTGAGCTTTTTAAATGCTCCATTTTCAGCGTTGCACACAAGCACGTTTGGCATGCGCGTGCATGAAGCACATGCTCACCAAACCGGTTGTTAAACCAGCAGCATCCCACCACTGCAGTGACCACAAAGTGCGAGATATAATGCAACCCACCCTGCATGGACTGACTGCAGTCTACAAGAATTCATAGACAGAGAGCAATAATCCTCACCAATCATCTGAAGTTCATTGCAAATTTACCTGCAAAACATAGGATATTCCCCCTGTATACTCCCTATGTAAACCCAGTAAGCAAATTGGAGAAACAAAAGGAAACGCAGATGATTTAAATAAGATAGATAGATAGATAGATAGATAGATAGATAGATAGATGATAGATAGATAGATGATATAGATAGATAGATAGATAGATAGATAGATAGATAGATAGATAGATAGATAGATGATAGATAGATAGATAGATATAGATAGATGATAGATGATAGATAGATAGATAGATAGATAGATGATAGATAGATAGATAGATAGATAGATAGATAGATAGATGATAGATAGATAGATAGATAGATAGATAGATAGATAGATAGATATAGATAGATAGATAGATAGATAGATGAGATAGATAGATAGATAGATAGATAGATAGATAGTAGATAGATAGATAGATAGATATATAGATAGATAGATGATAGATATAGATACAGAGACTATACATTTAGAGGATTTCAAATTTCCCAAAGGAATGAATAGGGCAGTCAGATAACTTTTACCTAATTCAGTTGTGGTCACGGTGATAACTTTTTGCCCTTGAGTGTTGAGAACAGTGTTTTATCAAAATAAACAAGAACTTTCATGCAAGCTCTCCCAACGTGGCATACCATTTCAACATCGGAATCGGCCACGTTATTAGCAAAATCAAAATACTTTAGTTGGTGTGCCAAATGCTTATCATGGGTAAACATCCCAAGGATGAAAAATGCAAACTCACAAGGAAATTCATGTTGCATCCCTCCCGCCCTCTCCCTCTCTCGCCTCCCTCCCTCTCTCTCCCTTTCTCTCACTCTCTCTCCCTTTCTCTCACTCTCCCTCTCCCTTTCTCTCACTCCCTCTCCCTCCCCCTCCTTTTCTCTCCCTCCCCCTCCCTCTCCCCCCCACTCTCTCTCCCTCTCTCTCCCTCTTTCCCTCCCTCTTTCTCTCCCTTTCTCTCCCTCTCTCTCCCCCTCCCTCTCTCCCCCCTCCCTTTCCCTCTCTCTCCCCCTCTCTCCCTCCCCCTCCCACTCTCTCTCCCTCTCTCCCTCCCTCTTTCTCTCCCTTTCTCTCCCCCCTCCCCTCCTTCTTTCTCCCCCCTCCCTCTCTCCCCCTCTCTCTCCCTTTCCCTCTCTCTCTCTCTCCCCCCTCTCTCTCGGAAACCAGCCAAATCTAATCATTTCAAGTCCAATTCATTTCATTGGGCAAGGAAGAATGGATTTCAATTATTATCATGCTTAATATCAATACAGGCGACTGAACATTGGTGTAAGCAATTTAGAGCATGAAGATGCATCTATTCTTGTAGTCATCTTGGCATCCTGATACAGCAAACCTTAGGCACACAAAGAGGACATATGAATACAATTTGCAGACATAAAGGCTGGAAACAGGGTGACTTGGCATTAACCTTCTCCATGTTTTAATTATCTATAGGTAAAAGTAAGGTTCCCCTCGCACATATGTGCTAGTCATTCCCGACTCTAGGGGTCAGTGCTCATTTCTGTTTCAAAGCCGAAGAGCCAGCGCTGTCCAAAGATGTGGTCATGTGGTCATGTGGCTGGCATGACTAAACGATGAAGGCGCCTGGAACGCTGTTACCTTCCCCCCCAAAGGTGCTTCCTATTTTTGTACTTACATTTTTTAATGTGCTTTCAAATTGCTAGGTTGGCAGAAGCTGGGAGAAGGAACGGGAGCTCACTCCGTTACGCAGCACTAAGGATTGGAACTGCTGACCTTTCTGATTGACAAGCTCAGCGTCTTAGCCACTGAGCCACTGCATCCCTATTGTTATGTATAGATAAAAGGATAACCTGAATGGCCAACAAGCACTTTTCTCCTGATTTTATTTATCTTTTTATTTGATTTTTATCCCAGCTTTATTTCTTTATAATGGGATGTCAAACTTGATTTCATGGAGGCTGTATCAGGTTTGTGTTTGACCTTGGGTGGGGGGGAGGCATGGCTGAAGTGGGCGTGGCTGGGTGGGTATAGCAAGCTCGATATCTTTCATTTTGGGGCCCTGCTCCAACAGTCTCCTGCAGCCCTCCTCAGCTCCGTTTTTGGCTCTGACAGCCTCCTTCAGCCCTCTACCAGCAAAAATGGAACCTCTGAGAGCCATGTGTGGCTTTCCCAGCTCCGTTTTCACTGGCAGAGGCACCATGGGCCAGTCCTTCATTATTTCCAGGGGCCCCATGGGCCAGATGTAAGCACCACATGGGTCAGATCCAGCCCACAGGTCTTTACACCCCTGCTTTATAAGTGACTCAAGGTGGCAATGCGCTCTACATGGGCAGCCCTTGAAGAGTATTCGAGACTTCAACTCATTCAGAATGCAGCCGCATGAGCGATCGTGGGTGCACCTCGGTACACCCACGTTACACCTATCCTCCGCAAGCTGCACTGGTTACCGATCAGTCTCCGGATACGCTTCAAGGTGCTAGTCGTAACTTATAAAGCCCTTCATGGTATTGGATCTGGGTACTTGAGAGACCGCCTGCTGCCAATTACCTCCCACAGACCCATTAGATCTCACAGGGTTGGCCTCCTCCGGGTGCCATCTACAAGCCAATGCCACCTGGCTATTACCCGGGGAGGGCCTTCTCTGTGGCAGCTCCGGCCCTCTGGAATGAACTCCCCATAGGGATTCGGACCCTCACCTCTCTCCAGGCCTTCCGAAAGCCGTCAAAACCTGGCTTTGCCGGCAGGCCTGGGGGTGATGAGTTCCCTCCCCTCTCGACATGTATGGTTGTGCGACTGTTGTCGACTTTTATTATTTGTATTTTGTCTTTTATGTTCCTCCTTTTTTTCCCCTCTGAATTGTTCGCCGTCCTGAGTCCTCCCGGAGAAGGCGGCATACAAATAATAAAATACCAATACCAATACCAAAAATGTATATAATACTCCTTCCTCCTCCTACGTTCTCCACACCACCCTGGGACGATTATGCTAGAGTGAGTGACTAGCCCAAAGTCACCCAGCCGGCTTTCATGATGAAGATGGAACTAGAACTCACAGTCTCCTGGGATTGGCCCAAAGTCACCTAGACAGCTTTTGTGCCTAGAGACAGAGGTGGGTTCCTACCAGTTCGCACCAGTTCGGTAGAACCGGTTCGTCAAATCTACTGAACCGGTTAGAAGAGGTTCCACAAAAACCCACACCTACAGAAGTTCCAAAAAATTTTGAACCCACCATTGACAGAGAGAGAGAGAGAGGAAGAGAGAGAGAGAGAGAGAGAGAGAGAGAGAGAGAGGAGGAGGAAGAAGGAAGTAAGGAAGAAAGAGAAAAAGAAAAAAAAAAAAAGAAAAAGAAAGAAAAGTGAGAGATGAAAGAAAAAGGAAAAGGGACAGAGAGACAAAAGGAAGGAAAGAGAGAGAGAGAGAGAGAGAAAGAGAGAGAGAGAACACATGGTCGGCAAGCCACTCCCACCAGGTCACATGGCCAGCAAGCCACTCCCACAAAGGAGGCCACACCCACAGAGTAGGTTCAAAAATTTTGAAACCCACCATTGACACAGAGAGAGAGAGAGAGAGAGAGAAAGAGAAAGAAGGAGGAAGAAAAAGAAAAAAATAAAAAAGAAAGAAAAAGTGAGAGAGATGAAAGAAAAAAAGGAAAAAGGGACAGAGAGACAAAAGGAAGGAAGAGAGAGAGAGAAACACATGGTCAGCAAGCCACTCCCACAAAGGTGGCCATACCTACAGAGTAGGTTCAAAAATTTTGAAACCCACCACTGCTAAGGAGAACTAGAACTCACAGTCTCCTGGGGATTGGCCCAAAGCCACTCAGCTGGATTTCATGCCTAAAGTTGAATTGGAACTCCCTGTTTCCTGGTTTCTAGGTCTGCACCTTCACCACTACATCAACTTGGCTATTATGACCATTTATTATTAGGATTATTTATTATGATTTATTATGGCCACTAAAAATGAATGGAAACAGAACAGAAATCCTTGCAAAAGTCCAGACCAGAGTTTACTTTTTGATAAACCCCCATTTCCCATTACGTTCGTGTATGTTTGGTGCAGACATTTCAATAAAAAATTGTTTTGGTTCTTTCAATATCTTCTTTGATCCACACAGGCGATGTTTTTGGATGTTGCAGGACCGAGCGGGGAGGGGGACAAATGACAACAGACACACATCATATCACTGTACAAATCGTGCATCAGACTTTACAATTCAAATTTTACCACCGCATCTGTTGCGAGATGTTGTCATCGTGATATCCATGGCTTTGATGTCATTGAAAAAGATGCCTATGAGATCAATTAGATTTGCTCAGAATTGGGAAAGCCGCAGCCTATATGCCACACACAAAAAACGTCTTAATGTTGTAAGTTTCTCCACTTTTGCAATAGAGAAGGAAGGTGGCTCTTGGTTATCTCTGAGCTTGGTTGTTTTCTTGCAGACATTTCATTACCTAACTAGATAACACCATCAGTGTTAAAACAGAGTGGGGGGTTACTCTCATTTTTTCATAGTGGCTTGCTGGTGTTAGTGGGAGTGAGTGATCTTGGTGGTTCATTGATTAGGCTGCTATTTATTATTAGTTGGTTTGTCTGAGTTTGTGATTGGTAAATTAACATTATATACTTTACACATTATACAGTCATTAAAAGAGGATGATGTTGGTCTAGTGTTAATCTTGGTGATAATCTCTGTTCCTCGGGATGTTGATTGCTAGTCTTTCTGTTTTCTTTTTGGCTTTTTCAGACTCTTTTTTTTTGAGTGTGTGTAGATGTTTATCTCTATGTCTGTCAATGTCTGATTTCTCCGGATGGAAGGAAATAACTGGAATCATCTACCTCCATTTTGAAGCCAGTTGTTACTCTTTATAAATCAAAACAAAGCAGATGTTAATCATTGGAACAACCTAGCACTAGCTGGTGATTTTTGATCTTGAGTTGTTTGGTTAACCCATAGTTGAAAATAATTCCTTCAACCCTCAGGAGTACATTTGTGCCTGCTAATGCATTGTAGTATTCTAGCATGATGCCCAAAACTGAAAGGAGCAATGGTAAGATTGCAAATCCCTACCCTAGTGGCTTTATCTAAACATCTGGATATTAGATGCTACGGATGCAAACTAGAGCCTCATCTTTCTCAGCTAAAGAAAGGGTCTCCTCTGCAGTGATAAACTACTCAGTGTGATTTGGAGAAATTAAATACTTTGAGCCTTCACTCTTCCTAATGATTCTAAATGAATCTCCATGATAGATGACTCCGGATGATAATGTCAGACCTGGAGTTTATACTTGTGAAAAATGGCATATTTAAATGCTACTATAAATAAGGAGGGAAGGGAAAGTCTACACAATTCCCCCCTCTTGCCTAAGAGCAGAGGGTTATAATTTAGGGCCGGCAATATTAGGTTGTGTGGCCTCCAAGGTTTAATGGGTTTTCTTTCTAACAAAAATATGGATTGAAATTGAAATCGGTGCAGAAGCTGAATATGCTAAGCAGTTTCCAGCCCTTGCTTGTCAATGCCAGGTTCCATATGAATTATCTCCTTTAGGAAGCCTAGCTCATGCTTCCAGCACTAAGATGAATAGCGAAAAATTTGCACCTACTCACTCCTACGCGGAGGATCGAGTTTCTTCCAGAATAGCCTCTCTCATGATGGCGACAGCAAAGCAGGAAGTTGCACAGGAAGCCATCTCAAGCAGGAGTCTACTAGGGGTGGTAGGCTTCCACCAATATTTCTGTGTTACAGTACCATCCACACTGAAATTTTAGAGGTTCTTCTGGAGTTCTCCTTCTGGAAATACATTATAATTTCCATTTTGTTGTTGTTGTTAGTTGCGAAGTTGTGTCCAACCCATTGCAACCCCATGGACAGTGTTCCTCCAGGCCTTTCTGTCCTCTACCACCATCTGGGGTTAAGCTCACACTGACTGCTCTGGTGACTCCATCCAGCCACCTGATTCTCTGTTGTCCCGTTCTTCTTTTGCCCTCCATCTTCCCCAGCATGAGGCTCTTCTCCAGGGAGTCCTTCCTTCTCATTAGGTGGCCAAAGTATTTGAGTTTCATCTTCAGGATCTGGGGGGTTTAAAACTCAATTTTATCGAGAGCTGTATCAGGGTTGTGTTGACCTCGGGGAAACGGGGGGGGACATGGCCAGGATGGGTGTAGCCAGCTCAATGTCACTCACGTGATCAAATACCACTTTTGCTAGTGGTTTGTTTTGCTAACACTGCCAGTGAAAATGGAGTTCATGAGGGCCGCATGTGGCCCTCCTGGGCTCCATTTTTGGCTGAGACAGCCTTCTGCAGCCCTTTGCCAGTGGAAATGGAGCCCGGGAGGGCTACGCACGAGCTCCATTTTTGATGGCAGAAGCACTATGGGCTGATCCTTCACTGTTTTCAGGGTGGCCCTGTAGGCCAGATCCAGCCTGTAGGCCTTGAGTTTGACCCCCCTGCTCTAGACCACGGGTGTCAAACTCGTGGCATCACATTGCTGTCACATGACATTTCATGCTGTTTTCCCCTTCGCAGAGCTGAGGTGAGCATGGTCTGTGTATGACACATCTGGCCTGCAGACTGCCAGTTTGACATCCCTGCTCTAGACAGTTGTTCTCAACCTCAGCAAAGTGAAGATTTGCTGAATGGGGAATTCTGGGAGTTGAAGTCCACGCATCTTAAAAGTTTTTGAGGTTGAGAAACACTGCTTAAAGAGAACCTACATTGACCAACGGGCAAAAATGAACAAGGTGACTTTCCTGCTCCCCCCAAATCTATTCCATGGTGGCGATGCAAATTTTCCCTGTGTCCTTAAAACTCTTCTCCTATATTATCTCAATAATATCTCAGTAACCTCACAACAATCTCATGCTATTATAAGCACCGTGCAGGAATTATAAGGCTAGGTAGCAGGTTTGTGGATGACAAACCGGACGAGAAATCTGGACCAGACATCTCTCCCTTTTCGTTTATGACATGAAACTTTTCATGTGGCTTTTTGTGCAACTCACCCTATTTATGAACTACCTTTATTTATGACTTGGAGTTCTTTGGTTGAAAAATTCTCATCATAATGGTGATGTGCAAGAAAAGCTCTGAACTTCTTTGATCTTCCTGGCACAAAAAATGTCATACGGGACTTGAAAGAGAAATATACCTTGTTCACTGCATTCTATTTTAACATTAAAAGTCCTCAAGGTAACTTATGAAAAGCCAAGATAATATCAGACAACCAGCGTTATATTAAAACAACAAAAAAAGTGCGCTACTCACAAGTACATCAAGCCAAATGGCAGCATCAGGCTGATGTCAGGAAGAGAATGACTTGGTAAGGTCTTAATGGGGGACCATAAAGAGATTTGAGAAATAGAAAATAATCTTGTGGGTTTTTTTTTAAAAAAAAATCATTCTAACATAAAATTTTAGAAGAAACAAACGTTAAATAAGGAGGCTTGTTGGAAAAACTCAGAAGCACAAATTCAGAATTTGCAGAATAACAAAGTTGGAAAAGACCTTGGAGGTCTTCTATTCCTCCTTGCCCCAGCAGGAGACCCTATACCATTTCAGACAAATGGCTGTCCAACCTCTTCTTAAAGACCTCCAATGTTGGGGCAGCCGCAACTTCTGGAGATAAGCTGTTCCACTGATTCATTGTTCTCCATGTCAGGAAATGTCTCCTTAGCTCTAGGTTGGCTCTCTCCTTGATTAGTTTCCATCTGTTACTTCTTGTCTTGCCCTCAGGTGTTTTGGGGAATAGGTCGACCCCTGCCTTCTCTGTGACAGCCCCAAATATTGGAAGACATCATGTCACCCGTAGTCCACCTCTTTGTTAGACTAGACCAGGAGTTGGAAACCCGCGGCTCTGGAGCTACATGTGGCTCTTTCATCTCTCTGCTGTGACTCCCTGTCACCGTCGGCTTCACAATTGATAAGGCTTTCAGTTAGGACAGGTAGAGGAAAGGGGACGCCGTGCTAGGAGGAGACTCTATGGTGGGGGAACTGGACCTCCGCTCCAGAATTGAAGAAGGGGCTTCCGGTTAGGACCTTTGTGGCTCTTTGAGTATTTAAGGTTGCCGACCCCTGGACTAGACATACCCAATTCCTGCAACCGTTCTTCATATGTTTTAGCCTCCAGCCCCCTCGTTATCTTTGTTGCTCTTCTTTGCACTCTTTCTAGAGTCTCTGCATCTTTTCATTCACCATTCTTGGGCTTCTATTCACACGGAGACAATGGATATCCTACGGCAATGAGAGAACAAGAAAGAAGAAAAGAACTGATATTGACTAAGAGATCGAGAGATTGAGGGAAAAGTTATGAAAGGAGGAGTGCTTGACTTACCAAGGAAACACAAGCCTGCTGGGAGAGGATTCAAAGGCAACAGACCATGTCTTTTGCATTGCCTATCACCGAGGAAGATGACAGCTCACAACCTCTGAACATCTTTGTGGTTGTGGCTGTTTGGGATTTAAAGGAGTGTAATTGCAGGGGATTTGGACGTTCATACTTAGCATTTCCTGATGAAGCATGAATGAAATGAAATTTTATGAATGTTGAAAAAAAATCACCCTGATAGCAATTTTATAGGAAAACCCAAGAATTACTCATGAAAATATTATATCCAGAGACTACATAATCTAGTCTTTGATCCTGTAATCATTTTTCTATTAAGGAAAGTCAAATATTTCCTTAAAAAACTAGACTTGAAAAAAACTATTCATTCTCTCTCTCTCTCCTGCTCTCCCTCC
Source organism: Thamnophis elegans (assembly GCF_009769535.1). Taxonomy (NCBI): domain Eukaryota; kingdom Metazoa; phylum Chordata; class Lepidosauria; order Squamata; family Natricidae; genus Thamnophis; species Thamnophis elegans. The sequence continues at coordinate 68,875,812 of NC_045548.1, forward strand.
CTCCTTCCCTCCCTCTCCCCCCCCCTCTCTCTCTCTCATATCTATTTATCCATTACATCGTCTATCATATAATCTTTAGCTCTATCTATCATCTATCTATCTATCTATCTATCTATCTATCTATCTATCTATCTATCTATCTATCTATCTATCTATCTATCTGGAAATAAGTTTCAAATGACAATGAAGTACCGGTTCATGTATTGTTTCATAAACAGGATGAGGGGGCAAATGCATTGAAAAATGTAGAAAACTAATTTTTTCTCAATTCTTAGATTTTTACATTCATTTACTAGAGCTTTCCAAATATTCAACAACGTCAGGAATAATTTTTGTCGACCGAATCCTTTCCTTTCAATTTGGAAATGCAACTGTGCTGAACAAAGGGTAATCTAAATGAAATTTGCACTTTAAAATAATCAAATAGTTATTGAATTGGTAGGGGCTATATTGACAATGGCATAGATTTTCTCTCCTTCACTATGGTAATTTGCCCCTATCTATCACCTACTTACCTACCTACTATCTATCACATCATCTCTATTTCTATCTATCTATTTATCTATTACCTATCATCTATCATATCTATCTATCTATCTATCTATCTATCTCTATCTATCTATCATCTATCTATCTATCATCTATCTATCTATCTCCTGCCTACCTTTCCAATCTTAGAACTGCTTTTCAGATTCCATTGATTTACAAATTTACCGTAAAACTTTTACTGTGATTTAGCATCACTGGGAATGTCTTCCATATGCTCCTTTTAATCTGGAGTGGAATCAGATATCGGTGTCAATAGAATGCAAGAGCAGACAAATGTTCCTCTTCCACTGAATATTACATTTGGATTTTGACATTTTTAATTGGCATTTGGGCAAGATTGGAGGGAAACTGGGAAGCAAGGAATGATACTGGTGTTCAGTTTGGTTGTATTGCATAGAGGAAATTGGAACTGTTGTTGACAAGGAAAAGGCAGCATTAGGAGTCTTGAAATTGAAACAGAGAATCCATATACAACAGGAGAAGAGGAATCCCTGATTATAAAAACAAACAACACAGACACACAACACACACACACACATCCACACACACACACACACACACACACACACACAGAGAGAGAGAGAGAGAGAGAGAGAGAGAGAGAGAGAGAGAGAGAGAGAGAGAGAGAGAGAGAGAGAGAGGTTCTATCATATCTCCAGACTTAAAATGGACACCTAACATCAAAAAGTCATCAAAAAAGCACAACAATGGATATTCTTTCTGTACCAATTCAGAAAGCTCAAATTCCCCAAAGAGCTGCCGATTCAGTTCTATGGAGGAATCATTGAGTGTCATCTGCACCTCTATAACTGTCTGGTTTGGCTCTACAACCAAACAAGACAAACACAGACTTAGGAAGATAATTAGAACTGCAAAAAATATAATTGCTATCAACCTGCCTTCCATTGAGTACCTGTATACTGCACAGGTCAAAAGGGAGATGTAAAAATATCCAGACTCCTCACATCCTGGATATAAATTGTTTCAACTTCTATCCTCAAAACGATGTTATAGGGCATTGCACACCAGAACAACTAGACACAAGGACAGCTTTTTCCTGAATCACTATCACTCTGCTTAACAACTAATTCCCACAACACTGTCAAATTATTACTAAGATTGTATTACTATTATTCTTCTCTTCTTTCCTAGTACCTATCTCCTTTCTTACTTATGACTGTAACCATGTTAGGTTTAGGTTAAGTTTATTTATAGGCCGCCCTTTTCCCTGAGGGGACTCAGGGCGGCTTACAACTTATATAGGGAGGGGAAACATACAAAGACATATAGGACAATACATAATTAAAAGAGTAAAGCAACATTCATTCAACATTCGGGCGGGGATGGAATATAATCTTTAACCCCAGGCCTGACGGGATAGCCAGGTCTTGAGGGCTGTGCGGAAGGTCTGGAGGGTGGTGAGGGTACGAATCTCCACGGGGAGATCGTTCCAAAGGGTCGGAGCTGCTACTGAAAAGGCTCTCCTCCGCGTAGTTGCCAGTCGACACTGACTGGCAGATGGAACTCGGAGGAGGCCCAATCTATGCGATCTAATGGGTCGTGAGGAGGTAATTGGCAGGAGGCGGTCTCTCAGGTACCTAGATCCACTACCATGAAGGGCTTTGTAGGTGGTAAGTAGCACCTTGAAGCGCACCCGGAGATCAACAGGTAGCCAGCGCAGCTCGCGGAGGATAGGTGTTATGTGGGCGAACCGAGGTGCACCCACAATCACTCGCGCAGCCGCATTCTGGACTAGCTGAAGTTGCCGAATGCTCTTCAAGGGCAGCCCATGTAGAGCACATTGCAGTATTCCAGCCTAGAGGTCACAAGGGCCCGAGTGACTGTTGTGAGAGCCTCCCGGTTCAGGTAGGGTTGCAACTGGCGCACCAGGCGAACCTGGGCAAATGCCCCCCTGGTCACAGCCGACAGGTGGTAATCAAAAGTCAGCTGTATGTTGCCTGTATCTTTACAATTTATATTGTTTTATTTGTTTCCTAGAACGATTGATTGCTTATTAGTAACCTATGATTATCACTAAGTGTTGTATCATATGATTCTTGATGAACGTATTTTATTTTTCTTTATCTACACTATGCACCAAAGACGAATTCCTTGTGTGTCCAAGCACACTTGGCCAACACATACATAGACACCAGAAGTGGGTTCCTACCAGTTCGCACCTATTCGGTAGAACCGGTTTGTCAAATCTACCGAACCGGTTAGAAAAGGTTCCACCAGTGGACCCGGAAAGCAGGCCACACTACAGAAGAGGTTCCAAAAAATTTTGAAACCCACCACTGCCCCCCCCACACACAGAGAGAGAGAGACAGACAGACTGACACAGAGAGAGAGAGAAAGAGAAAGAAAAGAAGAAATAAATAAATAAAAAAAGAAAAAAGAAAGAAAAAGAGTGAGAGGGAGATGAAAGAAAAAAAGAAAAAAGGAACAAAGAGACAAAAGGAAGGAAAAAGAGAGAGAGAGAGAGAGAGAGGAAGAAAGAAAGAAAGAAAGAAAGAAAGGAAGGAAGGAAGGAAGGAAGGAAGGAAGGAAGGAAGAAAGAAAGAAAGAAAGAAAGAAAACAAACACATGGCTGGCAAGCCACTCCCACCAGGTCACATGGCTGGCAAGCCACTCCCACAAAGGAGGCCACACCCACAGAGTAGGTTCCAAAAATTTTTTGAAACCCACCACTGATACACACCTCACAATGCTTTACTCCTCTTCTGCACTCAGCCACAACACATCCATGGATGTAGAGATTTGTGCTAGCAAAGTTATATTATGAAACAGCAGCCAACACACTTAAGAGGCAAGCAATGGAAGACTCATTAGCAAATCAGATGCTGACTTGGCGGAGAATATTCTTGTTAAAGTCTTGATAGATTTTCTCAGGGATTCCTTGCAGTAGAGACCAGACTGTGGAAAAAGACTGAGAGACATTCTAATGCTAAAAAACACAATTCAAGATTAAAGTTCAGTACAAATGCACACGACTAAGATCATATCAACCTGATGCACACCTCCAGAACCGGAATTGTGTTTCCTTCACCCCCATTTTTTTGCCTTCCTTATTTAATGAAGCCAGGCTAAAGAAAGATAGAAAAGGGATTTTTGTGCAAATGATCCCAATAATGGGAACCGATAAGAATATCTACTTGCTCAGCAGTACTGTTGGGCTGGCTAATTAGGCGGTTATTCTTCTTCGGATGATAAAAAGAAAATCTAGGCAGTGCAGGCATCCGAAGAGAGAGAAATGTCCTGCAGTTAAGGGAAAATGTGTTTCAGTGTCGGGAGCAAAGGAGTGAAGCTGTAATGTCTGCATAAAGACTCCCTTGTTGTGAGAGGGGAAGCTGAGGAAGCAAAGACTAAAAGAAATTGGAGATCCAGAGTAAGACTTTGGCTGTGATCAATCATATCAGAGCCATTTGGGGTGCTGGTTAAAGTGCCACGCTAGAAACCACAAAACTGTGAGTTCTAGTCATGCCTTAGTTACAGAATATCAGAATAACAGATTTGGAAGGGGCCTTGGAGGTCTTCTAGTCCAACCCCATGCTCAAGCAGGTAACCCTAAACTATTTCAGACAAACACTCTTCTTGAAAACCTCCAGTGTTGGAGCACCCACAACTTTTGGACGCAAGCTGTTCCACTGATTAATTGTTCCAACTAATAGGAAATTTCTCCTTAGTTTTAGGTTGCCTCCCTCCTTGATTAGTTTCCATTCTTTGCTACTTGTTTTGCCTGCAGGTTCTTTGGAGAATAGGTTGACTTCCTCTTCTCTGTGCTTTATAGCTCATTGGAATACTGTTATCATGTCACCCCTTGTCCATATTTTCATTAAACTAGACATCCAATTCCTGCATCCATTCTTCATATGTTTTAGTCTCCAGTCCCTAATCATCATTGTTGCTCTTCTCTGCACTCTTTCTAGAGTCTCCACATCTTTTTTACATCATGGCAACCAAAACTGGATGCAGTATTCCAAGTGTGGCCTTACCAAGGCATTTAAAGTGGTTAACACTTCACTTAGCAATAGCAATAGCAGTTAGACTTATATACCGCTTCATAGGGCTTTCAGCCCTCTCTAAGCAGTTTACAGAGTCAGCATATTGCCCCCAACAATCCAAGTCCTCATTTTACCCACCTCGGAAGGATGGAAGGCTGAGTCAACCTTGAGCCGGTGAGATTTGAACAGCCGAACTGCAGAACTGCAGTCAGCTGAAGTAGCCTGCAGTGCTGCACTCTCACCACTGTTACACCTCGGCTCTTGATTCTACAACCCTTACATATAAAAGTTGGCAGGGCTTCAATTTTGCAATTGCAACAGCCAAGTGGATGTCTTGGACACATCCCTTAGTTATAGAATATCATAATAACAGAGTTGGAAGGGAACTTGGAGGTCTTCTAGTCCAACCGCCTGCTCAATTAGGAGATCCTGTACCATTCCAGACAAGTACTTATCCAGTCTCTTCTTGAAAACTTCCAGTGATGGAGGACCCACAACTTCTGAAGGGAAGCCATTCCACTGGTTAATTGTTCTCACTGTTGGGAAATTTCTCCTTAGTTCTAGGTTGCTTCCCTCCTTGGTTAGTTTCCATCCATTGTTTCTTGTCTGGTGCTCTGGAAAATAGATTTTCCATAAATTCCAAAAATGAAGGAAGCCCACTGGGTGATCCTGGGCCAGTCACACTCTGAGAGTTCAACTCATCCCACACGTGGGTTGTTGTAGAGGCAAAAAAGGAGGCAGGGGCATTATGTACACTGTCCACAGCTGTACAGATAAAGGTAGGATATACAGAACTGAGGTGGTACAGTGGTTAGAGTGCAGTACTGCAGGCTACTTCAGCTGACTGCTAGCTGCAGCGAAAATGAAACTGCCAGCAAAAATGAAGCTCGAGAGGGCCATGCGTGACCCTCCCAAGCGCCCTTTTCAACTGCAACAGCCTTCTGTGGCCTCTGCCAGCAGAAACAGAGCTTGGTGGGCATATGCTGCCCTCCCGAGCTTAATTTCCACTGACAAAGGGCTGCAGGAGGCCATTGCAGCCGAAAAACGGATGTCAAGTTGGCCATGTCCCCCTCATCCCCAAAGGTCAAACACAGAATGGCCCTCAATGAACTCGAGTTTCATACCATGGCCTAAAGGAAAATATGATAACTGTCTTCCAATACTTCAGAGCTGGTGACCTGTGGTCCCTTTATGACTTGTGGACTTCAACTCCCAGAATTCCCGAGCCACCGTTTGTCTGAGGAATACCTGCCCCCTGTAGTCCCCTGAGGTCCTTTCCAACCTGATGAGTCTATAGGACCGTGATGGTGAATCTATGGCATGTGGGCACGCGAGCCTGCCATTTAGAACCGGTTCCAGCTCCCTCCCCTACCCGTCTGCACATCATCAAGATGAAGAGCGAGAGGAGGAATTCTGGGAGTTGAAGTCCACAAGTCTTAAAGCTGTCAAGTTTGAACACCCCTGGGGTTTTTTTCTAAAGGGTTAGGGGGTGCGAGGCGCTTGTAAATTGAGAGCTTTAAGACTTGCACACTTCAAAGCCAGAGTTCCTGAGCCAACATTTTGGTTGCTAAGCAAGAGCGTTGTTAAGTGAGTTTCACCACATTTTACAAGTTGGCCACACCCACCCAGTCACATGACCGGCAAGCCATTCCCACCCTGTCACATGGCCAGCAAGCCACTCCCACAAAGCAGGCCACACCTACAGATGAGGTTCTACAAATCTTTGAAACCCACCACTGATTCACAGGCACTGGATCAGCAGAAAACAGCCCCAAAAGTGATCAAAAACCAGGGCCAAAAAAATGCCTCCAAACTAGGCCATTTTTCAGGCCGTTATCTGTGCTATTTTCAGACTGTTTTCAAAGCCATTTTCAGGCCAGTTTTCTGCCTTTTGGGGGCCAAAAATGGTCCCCCAAACAGCCTGAAAAATGGCCTGAAAAAGGCCTGAAAAACAGCATGAAAATCGCCTGAAAAACGCCCCAAAAATAGGGATGCACGTGCCGGCCAGCTGGTCTTCGGGTTTCCGGTGCTCTGGCGCATGCAAAGACCAAGGCCGGTGCACATGCGCATGCCAGCAACCCGGCGTGCACAGATGCATGTGCATGCATACGCATTCCAGTCTAGGCACTCGGTGCCAAAAAGGTTTGCCATTGCTGCTATAGAACGATTGGGTGGATATGGAAAAGAATGACGCGATCTTTGCGTGCTAAAGAATAAGTAATCAGCCTCCTGAACAGTAATCGCTTGGAAAGGGCTTGCAAGTATCTCTGCCAACTCATGTGCTCAGAAAAGTCTCAAAGAATTTTGCCTCGGAGAATATCTTGGCAGGGGTGGGAAAGGAAAGAACAGAGAACAGAGTTAATAGGAGATGCTACAATTATTATTCCTCCGCAGAGCTGTGAGGCTGCCAGAAGAGAGAAGGGGCCTGGACAAGCCAACGTAACGTTTGGGGAGGCCTACATTCCCCCACCCATATTTCTCTCTTCATGTTCTCATTTTTGCTAATGAACTTTCTCTTTCATGCCCTTACAGTAGATTCGCGATCTCTCTCTGGAAAAGAAAGAAATATGGATTCAGAGCATATGGGAGGATCCTTTGAACTAGTAGGACTTGGTCTTTCCCCCGGGGAGGATCCCAATCTTGAAGCATCACTGCTACAACTCCTAATTTCTGGACTTGGTCGCCCCAAATTTGCATCAGCCATAAACAATTTGGATAGGAATAAGCTGGGAAACCTCTCTCCTTCCTCCTCCCCAAGGCAGTGTCCTCCAGAGGTCTTCTATTAACAAGTGGTAAAAAAATAATCCAAAACTACCTTTTATTTCTTCTATTCAAGAATTTTTTTTAATAAGTTCTTTGAGTTTTCTCGACGAGATTGCTCAGAAGTAGTTTGCCGTTGTCTTCTTCCTACGATTGGGATAGAATGACTGGCCCAAAGTCAACCAGTTGGCATTGTTCCTAAGATGGAACTAGAACTCTCACTCTCCGGGGAATTGGCCTAAAGTCACCCAGCTAGATCCCATGCCTAAGGCTGGACTAGAACTCACAGTCTCCTGGGGATTGGCTTAAAGTCACCCAACCAGCTTTCATGCCTAGGTGGGACTAGAACTCACAATCTCCTGGGGATTGGCCCAAAGTCACCCAGCCGGCTTTCATGCCTAAAGCTGGACTAGAATTCACAATCTCCTGGGGCTTGGCCCAAAATCATTTTCATGCCTCAAGTGGAATTAGAACTACAGTTTCCCCATTTCTGGATTGATGCTTTAGCAGCTGCATCAAACTAACTCTCATCTTATTGGTAGCATGGAGGTAATTACATCAATCTGCAGATACCTGAACTGCAACACAGGTTGTTGTCTTGCAGCTAAAATTGCCATTCAAAATATGCTGACGTTTTGCTCACTTCCGTCTTGCCAATCAGCAGTTTAGTGAGCTGGGAGAACATATTTTACATAGGAAAGAAGTTGTGCAGGAGTGACTGTATTTGTCATCCTCGTTGTCACGATTGTGTTCCCCAGTGCAGACAGCACAGGTAGCAGGTCTGCATTCATCATTAAAAACAGTGTTTTATTGTGCATAAATATAGACCATTACATACACAAACATAAATATAGATCATTACAATGCACAAAGCACATTAATATCCGTGTACTATAGAGATATAAGTTTTATAGATATATGTTTTACTGCCCACTTTACAGAGTCAAATTGTTCTGGCAATTGACTTCCAGGTAAGTCTGATTTTTTTAAAATAATAATAATAAAACATCCCAGGAATAAATTTGCTGGTCCACTTGATAGTCAGTAGAACAGAGTAGCAGGATTCTTACTTCTGAAAATATAAAGGAGTTACGGATCTTTTTAATTTCTTTTTAGAGAATACAGGGTTCATGCAAGTAGTCCTCGACTTACAACCACATTTGGGACCAGAATTTGTATTGCTAAGAAAGATGGTTGTTAACTGAGTCACACTCAATTTTTTTCTGCAGTCGTTAAGTGAAACATGAAACTGTTAGGTGAATTCAAGTTGATTTTGCTTGTCAAAGGTTGGCTGGGAAGCTGACAAATGCTGATCAGGGGGCCTCAGGAAGACACAACTGTCGTAAATAGATACCTCTTGCCAGGTGCCTGAATTTTGTTCATGAGACCCTGAGGAAGCTGCAATTGTTGTTAAGTGCAGAGATAAGTCATAAGTGCCATTGCAACTGCAAATGGTTGCTAAAAGAATAGCTGTAAGTCAAGGACTACCATATTTTTCGGAGTGTAAGATGCCTTTTTTCTTTCAAAGCAAAGGGTGAAAATCTGGGTGCATCTTATACACTGAATACAGCATTTTTGGCCTCCTGAAACCCTTTGCAAGAATGGCTGGGCATAGCCTTTAGGAGGCTTATAGAGTGCTCCTGGGGCTAGAGAGGGCAAAAATGAGTGAAAAACGGGCCTTTTTTTTTTGCTTGTTTTTGCCCCCCAGTCCCCAGGAGCACTTTGTAAACCTCCTAAAGGCTATGCATTCCCTTTTTTTTTTTTTTAACAAAAATGGGGCTATTTTCGTAAAAAACGGGCTATTTTTGGGAGGTCAGCAAAGTGCAAAAACTTTTTTTTTAAAGTGCCTCTTCAAAATCTTGGTGCGTCTTATACTCCAGTGCGTCTTATACTCCGAAAAATATGGTACCTAGAAAGGGAACTGTTTCTTTGTAGCACTTCATGGAACCGCCATGCAAACATACAATGTGGTATTGCTAGAAGGCATTCCAGAAAGTGTTGCAACAGTAAAAAAAAAAGGAATTTTTGTCTAAAATGAAAGAATGGAGCATATTTCCTGTAAAAAAAAAAAAAAAGTGGGGAGGGATCACAAGGACTTCCACCACACTTGGAATGTTGCATCCGGTTTTTTGATCCCGACAATATACAAAAGATGTTGCATAGTGCAGAGAAGAGCAATAAAAATGATTAGGGAGCTGGAGGCTTAAACATATGATGAACAGTTGCAGGAACTGGGCCTGGCTAGTCTGGTGAAGAGAAGGACCGGGGGGGCGGTGACATGATAGCAGTCTTCCAATACTTGAGGGGTTGCCAGAAAGAAGATTAACCTGTTTTCCAAAGCACCACAGGGCAGGAAATGAAACAATGGATGGAAACTAACTAAGGAGGCTTCCCTGAAGGCTCCAGAGGGCAAAAAACAGCCCTATGGGCAAAGCAGACGTGACTTCGGTTTGTCTGTAGGTTTGTTTTTTACTCTCCAGAGCCTTCACGGAAGCCTCCTGAAGGCTCCAGCGGTCGGAAATCAGCCCTACGGACAAACCGGAAGTCATCATTCCTGAACTTTTGGGTTCTCCGTAGGTCCGTTTTTCGCCCTCCGGAGGCTTTAGGGAAGGTCCTGAAGCCTCCGTAGGCCTGTTTTTGTCCTCCCCAGGCTCCTAGAAAGCTTCTGGAGCCTGGCGAGGGCAAAAAACCATGCCAAAAGTGAGGGGTCTCTCTGGTCGCGCCCGGATGTGCATGGGGGGAGGGTCTGCACGCAAAGTGTTACTGTAGATAGATAGAACGGAACGAGCGAGGGAGGGAGCGAGCAAGCTGCAAGCGCCAAAATAAAGCGGGTTTTTTTTAGAACGGCCCAGGACGCGGGAAAAATTATTGAAAGGCGTGCCTGTCCCGCCAGATGCAGGACGTCTGGTTACCCTAGTTATGGTGTGGCATGCCTGCACACAACCCCACTGCGGTCCCCCGGGTTTTGGCATGGGAGCCAAAAAAGGTTAGCCAGCATGGCCCTAGATCCTTTGGGAATGAAAAATCTAAATTGAGCCCCAGCAAGATCCAGGGTGAAACACCTCCTGGGAATCCCGTCTCCGGTCCTAAATGGGATTGAGATTTTTTTGTTCAGAAACCATGCATAGGAGATCTCTTATGTCCCTGACCGAAGGGCTTACATCACATACAGTAACGTACTTTTCAAGGACGTTCTTCCATTTCTATCTAAAAATACTACGGGAAAAGCTAAGCCCTCATTCACAAATAGCCCTTCAGCGTCAGCAATATAATGTGCCCGAACGGAAGCTCTCAGCTGAACATCTGCTTACTCACCACTGATTCAGATTATTACAGCAATGCCATTCAGAAAAAAGTGCAAACATTCTTTAGTGTTATCATCATTAAAGGGAAACCGCCAATGTTTCATCCTCACAAAATATTTGCCGTGTGCTTTCTTCTCAGTCCTTTATTTCCTGCGTTTGCATAATCAGCAGCTATAAAAACTCAACACCTTTTGCAATCACACATCTTCCTGAACCAAATGCTTATAACATAATATATTATAACAAAAGAAAGAATTGGCAGTATTGTTGCTTTAAAAAGGTTATTTCTATGAATCATACACCCTGGAAATCCCGGGAATATTGTAAAATGCAGAAATAGGCTTCCTTCCTTCAAAAAAAATAAAATAAAGTAAAACCCGTTCTTTCATGTGGTTTAGATGGCTATCTCCTTGACACTTCCAGGCAGCTTGCAAGTGGTTTGAAACAAAAAGAGAAAAGAATAACCAAACACACAAATTGCTTCAATACAAGTAGTCCTCAACTTACGACTGTCATTGGGAATTTCCTTTGGTAAGCAAGGTTGTTGTTAAGTGAGCCACATCTGATTTTAAACTCTTTTTTTGCCATGATTTGCAAAACAAATCACTACGATTGTTAAGGCTCCAGGGGCATCAGCAGGGCTGGGGAAGATTACATATGTCCAAGACATCCAATTGGCTGTTGCAATTACAAAATTGACATGCATGTGATATAGAATCAAGATCATGTGAAGTGTTAGTACCACTTTATAATTCCTTGGTAAGGCCACACTTGGAATACGGCATCCAGTTTTGGTCGCCACGATGTAGAAAAGATGTGGAGACTCTAGAAAGAGTGCAGAGAAGAGCAACAAAGATGATTAGGGGACTGGAGGTTAAAACATATGAAGCAGGGGTGGGGTTCAGCAGGCACTAATGCTGGTTTCCTCGTGTGTGCGCTGCGTGCGCTTGATGCGTGCGCTTGATGCATGCGCTTGATGCATGTGCTTGATGCATGCTGCATGCACATGGACAGTGCAATTAAAATTGTTCTGCGCATGTGCAGAACTGAAAAACAAGATGGTCCCACCGATGGTGCTGCTTTGTAAACCAGTTTAGGGGTGTGGCAGGCCTGGGTCACTGTTGGTTCCAGTGACCCAGGCCACCAAACCACTACCGGTTCCAACGAACCGGTCTGAACGGTAGGAACCCACCACTGATATGAAGAATGGGTATGTCTAGTTAATGAAAAGAAGGACTAGGGGTGACTGATAGCAGTGTTCCAAATAAGGGGCTGCTACAAAGAAGAGGAGGTTAATCTATTCTCCAAGGCACCTGAGGGCAGAACAAGAAGCAATGGGTGGAAACTCATCAATGAGAGAAGCAACTTAGAACGAAGGAGAAATTTCCCATCAATTGGAACAATTAATCAGTGGGACGACTTGCCTCCAGAAGTTGGGGTGCTCCAACAGTGGAAGATTTCAAGAAGATGTTGGATAACCATTTGTCTGAAATGGTACAGGGTTACCTGCATGAGCAGGGGATTAGACTAGAAGACCTCTAAGATCCTTTCCAACTCTGTTATTCTATAAATTCTGATATATTTTTAAAAGCTTCCGTCATGCAATTGGAGCCATAATCTGGACTTATTTGATCCACCTGCACAGATAATCTTAATCGATACAAGGATTAAGAAATTTGGGGTTGATTCTTAATGACTTGTGTTTACTTCTGGAAATGCCTTTCCTTGCTATGAACTTGCCCAATTGCTTCTATCCATAGGAAAGATCCTTTGGAAGATTCCCCCATGCCAACATTTGCTCCCCTAGACCTTCTCCAGGTCTAGGATGATCTTCTGAGAGTGATCTGTTTGGCATCCACTCTCATTAAAAGAAGTTGGTAAAAATGGTTCACCGACAAAACCGCGAAGCCCTTTTCCGTGCCGACATAACCGCGGAGGGCAAATCTGCACTGTCCGAAGCGCTCAGCAAAATGCTTTTACGAGCATTCAAAAGCTAACTCTAACCCTAAACATAACCCTAACCCTAAACATAACCCTAAACATAACGCTAACCTAACCCTAACCCTAACCCTAACCCTAAACCTAAACCTAAACCTAACCCTAACCTAAACCTAAACCTAACCTAACCCCTAACCCTAACCCTAACCTAAACCTAAACCTAAACCTAACCCTAAACCTAAACCTAACCCTTACCTTAACTTAAATCGGCTTTCTGTCGCCGCGCTGTTGTAAAGCGCCCTTCTGTCACCGTGCTGTTGTCGCCACGCTGTTGTCGTTGTGGTAATGACGTTGCGGTTTTAGCAACGCGGTTTTGTCGGCGTGCTTTTGTCGTGCCCGCTTTTGTTGGGTCACGGGTAAAAATGCATCTCTCCTGCCATTTTTTTCCTCCAAGAATCAACCTCCATGCTGATTTTAATGACGGTGTTTTAGTTTTCATTGCTTATATATTTTCTTTTACCATAAGGCCCTTTCACCGTTGAAGGAACAATTGTGTAATTCAGTAAGGAACAACACATAGATAAAATGCCTTGAAGCAGATCTTGGAGAAATAACTAGGAGGATCTCTGTAAAATTCAGCATGATTTAGGAGATCAACACCAAGAGATGTTAGGAAGCCCAGTTGCAAGTAGAAGAAGTAATCATACTCCTTGGCTAGGGATTTTGAATGACTACTGTACAGCTCGTCCTCGGCTTACGACCACAATCGAGCCCAACATTTCTGTGGCTAAATGACACAGTTAAGTGCTAAGTGAGTTTTGCCTCATTTATGAACTTTCTTGCTAGAGTTGTGAAGTGAATCCTTACAGTTGTTAAGTGTGGAACTTAGGTGTTAAACGAATCTGGTTCCCCCATTGGCTTCGCTCGTCAGAAGGTCACAAAAGGGGATCACATGATCTCGGGATGCTGCAACTGTCATAACTGTGAAACCGGTTGCTAAAAGCCCAGATTTCAATCGTATGACCATGGGAATGCTGCAATGGGTGTAAGTGTGAAAAACAATCATACTGCAAGTCACTTTTTTCAGTACTGTTGTGACTTTGGTCAATAAACAAATGGTTATAAATGAAGGACTACTTGTAATAAAATCCTGGATCTCTCTCTCTGTCTCTGTGTGTCTCTCTCTCTGTCTCCCCCCTATATCCTTTCTCTTTCTCTCTCTCTCTCTCTCTTTTTCTCTCGCTCTCTCTTTTCTCTTTCTCCTCTTTCTCTCTCTCTCTCTCTTCTCTTTCTTTCTCCCTCTCCTTATTCTCTTTCTCTCTCTTTTATTTCTTTCTCTCTCTTTCTCTCTTCCTCTTTCTCTCTTTCTCCTCTCTTCCTCTCTTTCTTTCTCTCTCTCCCTATTTCTCCTTTTTCTCCTCTACTCTCTCTTTTCTCTCTCTTTCTCTTTCTCTCTTTCTTGTACTCGTTTCTCGCTCTCTCTTCTCTTTTTTTCTCTCTCTCTTTCTCTCTTTTTTCTCTCTTTCTCTCTCTTCCTATTCTCTTTTCTCTCTTTCTCTTTCTCTCTCTCTCTTTCTCTCTTTTCTCTCTCTCTTTCTTGCACTCTCTCTCTTCCTGCACTCTCGCTCTTTCTTGTACTCTCTTTCTTTCTCTTTTTCTCTCTTTCTCTCTTTTTCCCTCTCTTTCTCTCTCTCTCCCCACATATGCACACATGTACGTGTATGTGTCAGAATTTCCTATGGAACTGTATCGTGCAAAGAGCCTTCCCTTGGGGTGGTACATCCGATACTACACAATTGTTATGGATCAAACAAGGAAAGTCCATCACCGGCAACAGCTCGTTTTCCTGACTCTGCATTCTGCCAAATTTAGGAAGCCACAATCACGGCCACGACTATATGACTATTAAAAACAAAAAGCAACACCATTATCTCTCCTTTATTTCTAAAACAGACAGTTGGCATTCATTTCCTCTTTGGAGCCCTGGTGGTCAAAGTGCGTCTTTTAGGGGGGGGAAATCTAACAGTCCATTACCTGTAATTGCACATTTCCAGGTCATCTCGGTGTCTTGTGCCAACCAAGTTCTTTGTACCCTGTTATTTCAGGACACAGCCCTGACATGTCGGGATTTCATATGTTGCCATTGGAGTTGTATTTATTTATTGAAAAGGGGGGGGGGGGGGGAACCCAGAGGCAAAGCAAAGTTACTTCAGTGAGGACACAGCCTTGTAGTTAATGCGGAAAACGCCAGGCCTAAAAGTTTCTTTTTAAAAAAATCTGTTAAATAATTATGTTAGGTTGATTATATATAAAACTTGAAACTTGAAGATTCACGTTGTTAAGGGAAACAGATGGAAAGGAAACGATAAATTGTTTATTTTTAAAGAGAAAGAAAAACTGTATTGTTTGTAGACGATAAAAACTAGAAAATTGGAGAAGAAAAGTGATACGGCTAGAATTGGAAATGATGGAAATACAATGTAAAATGAATGTTATGTCTTTTGGTGGACATGTTTAAAGCGGGGCGGGGGGAGAGAATTTAGACAACACCAAAAAAAATTTATTATGTAACAAAAATAAATAAAAAACTTTAAGAAAAAGTTTTTAAAAAAATCAAATAGAACTTTCATCAACCTTAAATGATGAGTCAGTGCTGCACTTCATACCTTCCACTGGGTGGTTGTGTAAGCAGGAGAGGATTACCTCACGAGCAATGAGGCTGGCCTCAGAAAAGAGGTATGGAGCAAAGAGTAGGGTGCCAAACACCACATGTGTTTCTTTTAATGTTGTACGCCGCCCTGAGTCCTTGGGAGAAGGGCGGCATATAAATCTAATAAACCTAAACTAAACCTAAAATAAACTCCACAGGATGCCGATTGCCGGAATTATTCTGCAACTACCGCATCTCCAAATTCAGTTTTATCTGTGGCAGGCAAGATTCTGCAAAGATTAACCCCGAGACATGAAATCACATTTCTACACAAGGAAAACAGATATGGAATAGGTTATTCCTGTTCCTCCCTATTACCTTCCTGTGGGACATCCTCTAGCAGTGAAGGGCATCTGCACTCAGAGAAAAGTACCACAGGGAATTGAACAGGATGTCTAACAGTGTTCCAATATCTAAAGGGCTGCCGCAAAGAAGAGGGGGCCAACCTATTCTCCAAGGCAGGAGAAGAAGCAATGGATGGAAACTAACCAAGGAGGAACCAACCAAGGTGGCGCAGTGGTTAAATGCAGCACTGCAGGCTACTGCTAGATCAGCAGGTCAGCGGTTCAAATCTCACCGGCTCAGGGTTGACTCAGCCTTCCATCCTTCCGAGGTGGGTAAAATGAGGACCCAGATTGTTGTTGGGGGCAATATGCTGACTCTCTGTAAACCGCTTAGAGAGGCCTGAAAGGCCTATGAAGCGGGTATATAAGTCTACTGCTTGCTATTGCTAGCACTTAGGAGAAATGTTTGACAATGAGAATAATCAATCCTTGCCTTCAGAAACATGGGTGTTCCATCACTGGAGGTTTTTAAGATTGGACAGCTATTTGTCTGAAATGGTAGAGGGAAGTAGTGGGATTCAGCGGTTCACACGGTTTGGGCAAATGGTAGTTGGAAGGACAGCTGGCCCCGCTCCGCCCCGCCTCCCCAGAGTCTCCACATGGCTCATTTTGAATGCCAGGTAAGGCAGGGGGCATGCAGAGGGTCTGGGAAAGGAACAATCAGGCCTGTTTCTGGCTTCCGGGAGGGGGCTCTGGAGCCTGGGGAAGCCCTTTTTGCTCTCTTGGAGGCTCGGGGAAGCCTCCAGAGCCTCGGAGGGCGAAGAATGGGCCTACCGTAAATACTGGAAGTCTGGATACAAACCTATTTCCGGCTTCCAAAGGGCTCCAGAGCCGGGGGTAGACCGTTTTCACCCTCCCGGAGGCTCAAAGAAACCTCTGGTGGTTGGGGAGGGTGAAAATACCTCCCCCTACCATAGTGCAGGAGGCCAAGTAGGCCACACCCATCATGGCCACACCCACCGAGCCACCGTGCAGAGAATGGATGCTAAATTGTAGAATCCCATCACTGGTAGAGGGTCTCCTGCTTGAGCAGGGGATTGGAATTAGAAGACCTCCAAGGTCCGTTCCAACTCTATCATTCTGTTGTTGAACAGAACTCTGGGAGCTGAAGTCCATAAGCTTAAACTTGCCAAGGTTGAACAGACCTGCTTTAAAGACACTGTGAATTTTTGGGGGGAGGGGGTGGGTGGGTTCTATTGAAAATATGAGATAACATTAAAACCGTTGTGCTTTGCTTTCCCAAAAGCGGAACTGCAGTTCGGCGTTTTGTTGTTTTAGCGCATACCTTTCGAGTGCCCTGCTAGGTTTCCTTCCCCGCTACGTACAATTCAACTGCTCTCTGTGAAAATTGTTGCATTCCAAAGACATTTTTCCCCCTCCCACTGCCACTATTCCTGTTTTGCAACCCCGCATAATATATGTACAGGCCTGCAGGAGAGATACCAACCCTTCATAAAGGGAAGATGTAGGCCGCCTGTTTCAGGCGTAAAGTGTACAATCAAGTCTCGACAAGAACTGCTTTATGTCTTGTGCAATTTCCAAATCTTGTTTAACTATGCAAAATCTCACTTCAGGGAAGTGATAGTCCCTTCCTGAATGCCAGCCAGCTCCAACCCTTCTTCTTAGGTTTTTCGGGGACACCTTGAGTGGTTCATGTCTAGTTTTTAACCGTTGACTTTTATTTTATTATTTATTTATTTATTTTATTTCATCAAGCATGTGTTAGATAACATCTATCAGTGTAAACATGATTTTGAATACATGAAATGGATACGAATAAAGGGAACATTAGGACAGGGAGGGTAGGCATGGTGGTGGTTTTATGCACGCCCCTTACAGACCTCTTAAGAATGGGGTAAGGTCAGAGGTGGGTTCCTACCAGTTCGCACCTGTTCGGTAGAAACCGGTTCGTCAAATCTACCAACCGGTTAGAAGAGGTTCCACCAGTGGACCCAGAAAGCAGGCCACACCTACAGAAGAGGTTCCAAAAAATTTGAAACCCACACTGACACACACACACACAGACAGACAGACAGACAGACTCACACAGAGAGAGAAAGAAAGAGAAAGAAAGAAAGAGAAGAAAGAAAAGAAAGAAAGAAAAAAAAAAAAAAAAAAAAAAAAAAAAAAAAAAAAAAAAAAAAAAAAAAAAAAAAAAAAAAAGAAAAAAAAAAAAAAAAAAAAAAAAAAAGGAAAAAAGGGACAGAGAGACAAAAGGAAGGAAAGAGAGGGGTGGAGAGAAAGAAAGAAAACGCATGGCCAGCAAGCCACTCCCACCAGGTCACATGGCCGGCAAGCCACTCCCACAAAGGAGGCCACATCCACAGAGTAGGTTCGAAAAAAATTTGAAACCCACCACTGGGTAAAGTTGACAGTAGCCAGTCTAAGGTTAAAGTTTTGGGGCTTGTGGAAGAAACCATAAAGCCAGGTAGTACATTCCAGGCATTGACCACACTGTTGCTGAAGTCGTATTTCCTGCAATCGAGTTTGGAGCAATTTACCTTAAGTTTGTATCTATTGTGTGCTTGTGTATTGTTGTGGTTGAAGCTGAAGTAGTCATTGGCAGGTAGGACATTGTAGCGGATAATTTTATGTACTACGCTTAGGTCAGACCGAAGACGGCATAGTTCTAAGTTGTCTAAGCCTAAAATTTCAAGTCTGGTGGCATAAGGTATTCTGTTGAGAAGAGAGGAGTGGAGGACTCTTCTTGTGAAATATCTCTGGACTCACTCAATTGTATTAATGTCCGATATGCAGTGTGGACTCCAGACAGATTCCAGCTGTATTCAAGAATTGGTCTAGCAAATGTTTTGTATGCCCTAGTTTGCAGTGCAATATTACCAGAGAAGAAGCTGCTCAAGATTAGGTTAACAACTCTTAATGCCTTCTTTGGCAATGTTGTTACAGTGGGCTATGGCACTTAGATCATTAGATAGGAGTACTTCAAGGTCCTTGACAGAGTGAGGGTCGTCTAGAAGGTTGTTTCCACCCAGCTTGTATTTTGTGTTCTGGTTTTTTTTTCCCCAATGTGTAATGACTTTTCCCAGGTATATTAAGTTTTCAAAGACCTTTCCCCCCTTCTGGTAGCTCCAGTGGTGGGTTTCAATTTTTTTGGAACCTACTCTGTGGGTGTGGCTTCCTTTGTGGGAGTGGCTTGCCGGCCATGTGACCTGGTGGGAGTGGCTTGCCAGCCAGTGTTTTCTTCTTCTTTCTTTTTTCTTTCTCTTCTTTCTTTCTTTCTTTCTTCTTTCTTTCTCTCTCTCTCTCTCTCCTTCCTTTTGTCTCTCTGTCCCTTTTTCCTTTTTTATCTCTCTCACTCTTTTCTTTCTTTTTATTTATTTCTTCCTTTTTTTCTCTTTCTCTCCTTCTGTGTCAGTCAGTCTGTTGTCTGTGTGTGTGTGTGTGTGTGTGTGTGTGTGTGTGTGTGTGTGTAGCAGTGGTGGGTTTCAAAAAAGTTTGGAACCTCTTCTGTAGGTGTGGCCTGCTTTCTGGGTCCACTGGTGGAACCTCTTCTAACCAGTTTGTTAGATTTGACAAACTGGTTCTACCGAATAGGTGCGAACTGGTAGGAACCCACCTCTGGGTAGCTCTCACAGTGCTCTTTAAAGGCACGTGAGCACAAGAAGAGCGACAAAGATGATATGGGGACTGGAGACTAAAACATATGAAGAACGGTTGCAGGAACTGGGCATGTCTAGTTTAATGAAAAGAAGGACTAGGAGAGACGTGATAACAGTGCTGCAATATCTCAGGGGTTGCCACAAAGAAGAGGGAGTCAAACTATTCTCCAAGGCACCTGAGTGTAGAACAAGAAGCAATGGGTGGAAACTAATCAAGGAGAGAAGCAACTTAGAACTAAGGAGAAATTTCTTGACAGTTAGAACAATAATCAGTGGAACAGAAGTTGCCTCCAGAAGTTGTGAATGCCCCAACACTGGAAGTCTTTAAGAAGTGTTGGATAGCCATTTGTCTGAAATGGTATAGGGTTTCCTGCCTAGGCAGGGGGTTGGACTAGAAGACCTCCAAGGTCCCTTCCAACTCTGCTATTGTATTGTATTGTATTGAAGTCATAGCACGCAAGCAAAAAGAAGTTGTATTATCCAGATCGCAAGGCATTTGGAGAAAGTGCATCGGAGGAATTCCTTCTTAAGGAAGTCAAAGTCTACAGGTTGTAAACCGGCTTCCTGGTTATTCATTAATTGCACACTAGTCCTGTTTGCTGAGCTGAGTGAGGAGTGGATTAACATTTAATGCAGGGGTCTCATGAGGACTAAAGTACCAGCCTCAGGGAAATAGCCCCGAAGCCCTTTTCCTGTATTGCTATGAAACTGTCGTAAATCAAAACGGAGATAATACAAGTGTATCTTGATATGCCGTATACCTGCTTCATGTTCCTTCTCTCAGCCCCTTATACAATCATCAGACCTCCATAGGCCTGGATTTAGGCTGCTGCTTCTAAATGCCAGTTGGTCTTGTGGTTAAGGTACCAGGGTAAAAACTGGGAGACTGGGAGTTCTAGTCCCGCCTTAGCCATGAAAGACAGCTGGGTGACCTCAGGTCGGTCACACGCTCTCTCAGTCCCAACTCACCTCACAGGGCTGTTGTTGTGGGGAAAATACCATATTTTTCGGAGTATAAGATGCATTGGAGTATAAGACGCACCATGTTTTGAAGAGATAATTTTTTTTAAAAAGGTTTTGCACTTTGCAGGCCTCTCAAGCCCTCTGCATGCCTCATTTTTTTGCAAAAGGGGGGGGCATGCATATCTTTGGGAGGCTTATAGAGGGCTCCTGGGATCTGGGGGGGCAAAAATGAGCCACAAATGGCCCATTTTTTGCAAAAATGGTCCAGTATTTCGCAAAAAAAGGGGGGGCATGAAGAGGCTTTGGGAGGCTTGTAGAGTTCTCCTGGGGGTGTGGGGCAGCAAAAATGACTCATTTTGGTTTTTTGCCCCCCCAGCCCTCAGGAGCACTTTGCAAGCCTCCGAAACCCCCCTCCATTTTTGCAAAGGAGGCGGGGTTTCAGGAGGTCAAAAATGCTGTATTCAGTGTATAGATGCACCCAGATTTTCACCCTCTGTTTTGAGGGGAAAAGGTGTGATTTATACTCTGAAAAATACGGTAAAAGGAGGAAGGTGTGTTGGATATGTTTGCTGCCTTGTGTTATTCAAAAAGTAAGAGCAATAACACTTCGACTTATACAACATACACTGGGCGGGCAGCCAGGCAGGCAGGCAGGCGACTGACTGACAAACTGATGGAGCAATCCCCTGCCTAGGCAGGAAACCCTACATCACTTCAGACAAATGGTTATCCAACCTCTTCTTAAAAACCTCCAGCGTTGGAGCATTCACAATTTCTGGCGGCAAGTTGTTCCACTGATTAATTGTTCTCACTGTCAGGAATTTATTCTCAGTAAGTGCTTCTCTCCTTGATAATACTCCTTGATTGTACTTTGTGTGATCTTGAGTCTATCCTTCTGCTAATACCACCTAGGATTGCATTGACTCTTTTAGCTGCTGCCGCACACTGCTGGCTCATATTTAAGAGATTGTCCATTAGAACAAGATTCACACAAGATCTGGTATCCCTGTTAGGATAGTGATATGTGATCTAAAATTGGGTTATGGTCAGATCACGTTCTGATTACTATGGTATACCCTGTCAACTATCATCCCCTGTAGGGATTCATTGGATAGGTCCATCTTTAGCAACTGATGGACCCAGATGGGTTTCAGAGGGATCTGGGAGCTGTTTATTATTTAGATTGCTAAATAAATGGCTTTGTTTATTTATCTAAATGAATATTTATTTGTATACAGTAAACAACTATTGCAAGTTGCTGTTGGTCGTCTGCAAGTCCATCTTTATCATTTTTTTTCATTTGCTGCAGATTAGGACATTTTACATATACTATATGGTAAAGGTAAAGGTTTCCCTCGCACATATGTGCTAGTCATTCCCGACTCTAGGGGGCGGTGCTCATCTCCTTTTCAAAGCCAATACACCAGCGCTGTCCGAAGATATCTCCGTGGTCATGTGGTTGACATGACCAAATGCCGAAGGCGCACGGAACGCTGTTACCTTCCCACCAAAGGTGGTTCCAATTTTTCTACTTGCATTTTTACATGCTTTCAAACTGCTAGGTTGGCAGAAGCTGGGACAAGGTAATGGGAGCTCACTCAGTTATGTGGTGCTAGGGATTCAAACCGCCGAACTGTCGACCTTTCTGATCGACAAGCTCAGCGTCTTAACCCCTGAGCCACCCTTGCTTTTTTGGTGTATAGTTTACACAAACTGTATTAAGGCACTGAAATTTGGCAAGCAAATAGGAAATCTAAATTAAGCTCAAATGCAACAGGGCAGCCAAGGAGGAGAAGTACAGCAAAAAAAAAAAAAAAAAAGCATTGAGAAACCCAGATAAAAAGTAAGAATTCCCAACTAAATTAGGATGCTCTGGAGAGAGAATACAATATATTACAGATAGAGCTCTTCAAGTTACCATGCCACACACAGGAAGATATTTAAAGGGTTCCACCACAAAATCGCGGAGGACAAAATCGCGCTTGACGAAAGCACGAATTTGACGTCATCACAGCGCGACGAAAACATCGCGCTGTGATCGAAAAATGTAAAAATAAAGCTAAAACCTTACCCTAACCCCCACAAACCTAACCCTAAACCTAACCCTAAACCTAACCCTTAACCTAACCCTAAATCTAACCCTAAACCTAACCGTTAACGTAACGCTAAACCTAACGCTAACCCTTAACCTAACGCTAAACGTAACCCTAACGCTCTAAACCTGACCCTAACCCTTAACCTAACCCTAACCCTAACCCTAAACCTAACCCTTACCTTTATGTGAATCGGCTTGCTTTAATTTTAATTTTATTTTAATTTTTTCCGTCGCGCTGTGATGACGTCACATGCGCGCTTTCGTCGAGCGCGATTTTGTCCTCCGCGCTTTTGACGGGTCACGATTTAAAGAAGGTCAAGGGAAGCTCCTTGGCCTTCAAGCAAGCACAGCCATTTTCAATTACCAGAACCACGCTACTTGAGGGGAAAAAATAGCCTATTTCCAAGTAAACTATTTTGCCCAAAGCACCAGCCCACGCAACACCTTCTATATGGTTTTGCCCACAACAACAGCAGCATTCCTGCAAGTTAGATACTTAGTCTTTGATCTCCAGGACTCCAAAGGATTATCTTTCTTGTGGGACATGATTTTCAGATGATGATGATTATTTTTTTTGCTGGTTTGGTAAAATCAGACAGGCTCAACGTGATCCAAATCTCAAGAGTCACACAAGGTCATCTGAACAGGACTTCAAAGATGTCCCCTTTAATTTCTGTCTCATTTTATTCTTCTTTAACAACACACATCTTTCTGTCTGGACTACCCAAATGGGTGTGGTATTTTTCAGATTCCCTGGAATTCTTAATCAGGGAAGAGAGTATCAAAGAAGGGAAAAGAGAAAGAGAGACTAAGCATTCGATCAGATAGCAATAGCAATAGCAGTTAGACTTATATACCACTTCATAGGGCTTTCAGCCCTCTCTAAGTGGTTTACAGAATCAGCATATCACCCCACAGTCTGGGTCCTCATTTTACCCACCTCGGAAGGATGGAAGGCTGAGTCAACCTTGAGCTGGTGAGATTAGAACCACTGAACTGCAGATAACAGTCAGCTGAAGTGGCCTGCAGTACTGCACCCTAACCACTGCGCCACCTCGGATGTTTCAGCCACGGCTTTGACAGATCAAACACCACTCCTTTAGAGCAGGGATTGCCAAATGTGGCAACTTTAAGACTTCTAGACTTCAATTCCCAGAATTCCCCTTTCTCAGCATGGCTGGCTGGAGAATTCTGGGAGCTGAAGTCCACAAGTCTTAAAGTTGCCAAGTCTGAAAATTCTAGCTCTAGAGAGGAATTTATAGACTAAGTATTTTGGGATATATCTAGGGTGGGATTCAGTCCGTTCGGACCAGTTTGGGCAAACCAGATGTTAATTTTACCTCCGGTTCTCTGAACCGGTAGTTGCCCCACCCATCCTGCTCCGCCTCTCCCAGGAGTCTCCATACAACCTGTTCATCATGCCAAGTAAGGAGTTCTGGGAGGGCGAAAAATAGGCATCCTGGAATTTCCGGAAGTCCAGAAATGGGCCTCTTTCCAGCCTCTGGAGGAAAATGATTCATCTGCCCCTTGTAGCAGTTTCTGAAACATAAAATCCATTAGTTCTCATTTATCTTTTAGCCAGGTGAAGTTCACCTGTCTCCCGGAGAGACAGAAAGCTTATTAAATGTAATAAGAAGGTAGGGAAAGTGAAAAAGGAATTATATATGTGCTGACCTGTGATGTTCCACTCTTAAGTTGCGTCAATGACCAATTTTCTATCAAATATTTAGACTAATTGGCATGTTATTTGTAACCTCTTACAATCCCAAATATGGACAATAACTATCAGTGTTATGATTTATGTGTTATTCTTTGTCTCAAAACATACAATACAGAAAGTTGCAAAAACAAACTATAAACAAAAAAACTAAAATAGCATAAGTAATTAACAGTAATAACAGGAGTAACATACAGTATGAACAATCTAGGCATATTCAAATATTAAGTGTGAAGATACCATTTTTTAAAATATTATTATAACACGGCATGAAAATTGTGCCAAAGTGGAACATATTGCATCATTTTTTTAAAATTAGTTGGAAAGCCTGCCTTTTCAAAAATGAATAAATAAATTGGACATTTCTTGAATCCTGTCCCTAATATCTGGAATAATAATTCTTTTCCAATTTCCCAAAATAATTCGCTTAGCAATTTCCCATGCTCAGCATAATCAACGCTCCTCAAAAGTAGTAGGTTTTCATATTTTTAGAACATAATTCAACCTCTTCAACGTAATTTCTCTCTCAAATCCCTTTCTATCTTTCTTTCTCTCTCTTGAAAATAGTGTTCCAAAATGATGCTAGTAACTCATTATTTCTCAGTCTCGGCAACTTTCTAAGGTGCGGACTTCAACTCCCAGAATTGGCAGGAATGCTGGGAATTGAAGTCCATACCTCTGAAAGTTGTCAAAGTTGAGAAATGCTTCAGTAACTCATAGGACCTGATCATACGAGATCAATTTCTCAATTTAACAGCATCAGAAGAGACCCATCACAACAGGTCTGTTCATAACATCTGAAGATATTTAGATACGATAGGATGTAAATATTGCAATAATAATAGCAATAGCAATAGACGTACTGTATATATCGCTCCATGGTACTTTATGGCACTCTCTGGGTGGTTTACAAATACCAGCACATTGCCCTGAACAATCTGGCTCTTCATTTTGCCAACCTTGGAAACAGGGGTGAAATCCAGCAGGTTCTGACAAGTTCTGGAGCACCAGTAGCAGTAATTTGAGTTGTTCGGAGAACCGGTAGTGGAAATTTGAGTAGTTCGGAGAACCGGTATATGCCACTTCTGGCTCGCCCCTGAGTGGGGTGGGAATGGAGATTTTGCAGTATCCTTCCCCTGCCACCCACCAAGCCATGCCATGCACACAGAACCAGTAAGGGGGGGGATAAATTTCACCATTGCTTGGAAGGATAGAAGGCTAAGGTAACCTTGAGCTGGTCAGGATCAAACTCCAGGCTGTGGGCAGAGTTTGTTTGCAATATTGGTTCTAACTACAGCACCACCACAGCTGTTTTTTTTAATTAGTTTTTAATTTTTTTAATAGCATAAAACATAATAGCAATAGCACTTAGAGTTATATACCTCTTCATAGTGCTTTACAGCCCTCCCTAAGCAGTTTACAGAGTCAGCTTATTGCCCCCAACAATTTGGGTCTTCATTTTACCCACCTCGGAAGGATGGAAGACTGAGTCAACCTTGAGCCTGGTGAGATTTGAACTGAACTTTGAAATTTCAAATTTCAAATTTGAACTGAAGTAACTTGCCCCTACACTCTAATCACTGCTCCACCTCAGCTCTAAAAATCCAATATCTATCTAACAGTGTGCTGTCTGAGTACAGTTGGTTTCGAGGTATAGTAATGGTAATAATAACAATAGCATTCTTGACATCAATAATAATCACATAATAGAAATATTTACTTATCCATTTTAGTAAATCTTCAACGTCATTAATCCTTCTCTTGTACTTTAGGTTTCTAACTTTCGTTTCTGCTAATTAGCCATCGATAAAACAAACCCCATGTTAAAAAATATTCAGTTTCTTCTTCTCCTTAATTTTAAGTGTGAATCTATCCATTTCTGCACATTCTTTTTTTTTTAATTACAATTTCATCTGTAGGGATCTCTTCATTTTCCCATTGTTGTGCAAACAGAATTCTGGCTGTTGTTAACACATGTAAAATTAAATATGTATTGCCTTTAGAGCCGAGGTGGCGCAGTGGTTAAATGCAGCACTGCAGGCTACTTCAGCTGACTGCAGTTCTGCAGTTCGGCTGTTCAAATCTCACCGGCTCAGGGTTGACTCAGCCTTCCATCCTTCCGAGGTGGGTAAAATGAGGACCCGGATTATTGTTGGGGGCAATATGCTGACTCTGTAAACCGCTTAGAGAAGGCTGAAACCCCCTATAAAGCGGTATATAAGTCTAACTGCTATTGCTATTGCTATATATTCCCTAGCTCTTGTTAGGGTTTACATATCCTTTTAAAAGAAAGTTTGGTCTACCTACATGGTAGAGACTTGAGCATGTGTGATGCCCCCCCTCCCTCAGTAACCATATCTAGAACATCAACAGAACCAACCTCAGGGGTGGACTGTTACAGATTTGTCCAGGTTTGGGAGAACCCATAGGCTATGGCTGGTTTGGAGACCATCCCCACCCCCCCCTCCGCCCCACCCCACCTTGCCCTTCCCCCCTCCCAGGAGTCTCCACGTGGCCAATTCTGGATGTAAGGTAGATGCAGGGCCTGTGCAGAGGCTCGGGGAGAGGGAAAACAGGCCTTCTGGAAGTTCCAGAAGACTGGAAACAGCCCGTTTCCAGTCTCCGGAGGGTCTCGGGAGCCCAGGGAGGCAGTTTTCGCCCTCCCAGAGCTCGAGGAAAGCCTTAGGAGCCTGGGGGAGTGAAAACACACACACCCTCATGGTGCAGGAGGCCGACTAGGCCACACCAGGGGGGTTTCAACCGGTTCGCGGCGGTCCCTGCGAACCGGTTGGTCGCCAAACCCGGAAGTAAGTAACTTCCGGGAACGGTGAAGGGCGCGCCTGCGCCCGCGCGTGCCGCGCGCCCGCGCCTGCTCCTTACCCGGTTTTGACGAATTTGTGCTTCCACACATGCGCAGGACGCATACAGCGCCTGCGTGATCCTCCAGGAGCAGCTGGAGCATTGCACAGACGCTAGTATGCATGCGCACCGCGTGCATGCACGCAGATGCCACGTGCGTGCACGCAGACGCCGTCGGCCTCGTTCCAACCGAACCGGTTGGAACGGGGCGAGAAACCCACCCCTGGGCCACACCCACATGGCCATGCCCACCAGCCCCCGGACTGGTGAATTTCACCCGCTGATGAAATTTTTGAAGCCCACCCCTGACCCACCTCCTTGCATTTGGATTAATATGGTGCTCTGATCGATAGTTTAGGAATTAGAATTTAGTTCCCTCTCTTTCTGCCAGAGGCTGATTTCTTGCAGAAAGGATATTGAGCTCTTAAAAGATTTACCGTTTGGGGAAAAAAAATCTTGCTTCCGTCTGTAGAAAGAGACAAACAGCAATCAATTTTTGGGGGGAAGGGAGAGGGGTTTAAAGTAGATTTCCATGGCATTCCTCATTCCCTATTGCCCAGAGTTTCTAGGAGATGAGTAGGAGCTGGGTACCATAAAGCTCAGTACTGAGGCCCAGTACTCTTCAATATCTTTATAAATGACTTAGATGAGGGATAGAAGGGGAACTCATCAAATTTGCAGATGACACTGTTGGAAGAAATGTCCTTCTGGGTTCAGTTCCAAGTGGGGAAAAGACACCTGAAACATGGAGGCTGGTTGGAAAGATGGTTTAATGGTGGACAGGATCACATGGCTTGAGTTTCTGAACAGAAAAGGGGGATCACACGCTTCCAGATGTTGGGTGAAGAAGAAAAGAGGGAAAAGAAGGGGCTTGCTGAGGTTTTTTATACTCTTCGGCCTCACCTCTGTTTCCTATTCCTGTGTAAGAAATGTATTCTGATTGGTTGTCAGACTCCCATGGGGTCATGCAGGGGAACTCTCTAGGCTGTGTTTTGAGTCCAAGTTTGGTTGAGCATTGCTTCTTCCAGGTGCCATGTGGTGAGTTTCTGCAAAAGGCTAATCCTATCTTGTTATGTAGATTAAACTAGCTCAGGGCCCCTAATGATCTATTGAGAAAGGTGGGGGCTATTAAGAGTGAGTATGTTTCCTTCCTTAAAACGTTTTTCTCCATTTCTGATCCAGGGAAATTTAATATTCTGCCTTTTCAATATTTCCCAGGATATTTCATTTTTCTAGGAGAGGGGTGGGTTTTAACTTCCTAAACACTAAACTGGCAGGAATAGCCACATCCCAGAAGTCAAACTCCAGATCCAAAAAGATCCAAACTTGAACAATGGGCCCTATCCCACAAAATGAATTTTAATGTGGAGGAAAGCAAAACTTTACATCAAAAGAGGACAGATTAGGCGAGACCTGGCTCCAAAAACAGTAACTGTGAGCGGGACCTTGGCTTCCTAGTGCAGTGGTTCCCAAACTTGGCAACTTTAAGACTTGTGGACTTCACTCCCAGAATTCTCCAGCCAGCTCAGCTCTGCTGGCTGGAGAATTCTGGGAGTTGAAGTCCACATGTCTTAAAGTTGCCAAGTTTGGGAACCACTGTCCTAGTGGATGATCACTTGAATATGAGCCAGCAATGTGCAGCAGCAACCCAAAATGCTAATACAATCCTGGGTTGTATAAACAGAGGCATAGAATCAAGATCACGTGAAGTATTAGTGCCGCTTTACAAAACCTTAGAAAGACCTGGAATTCTGCAACCAGTTTTGGTCACCATACTACTTAAAAGATGTTGTTAGGGATATAAGTTTAATGGTTGGGTTGGCAATATATAAACCAGTGTTTCTCAACCTTGGCAACTTGAAGAGTCTTGACTTCAACTCCCAGAATTCCCCAGCCAGCGAATGCTGGCTGGGGAATTCTGGGAGTTGAAGTCCAGACATCTTCAAGTTGCCAAGGTTGAGAAACACTGATATAAACCATGTAACAATGCTATACCTGTTTCTTTAAACCATACAGTAAAATGTGATTGGTTGCTGTTTCCTCAATCGGCCATAAGAGGGAGACAGAATGACTGTTAATTCTCTCTCTGTTTGTTAGATGCTGGGCTGATCTGGAAGTGCCGTGAGCTATTGTAAGTTTTGCAACTGTTAGCAAACTTTGTGTACCGACTTGAATATATGCTAGTGGACTATGTTATTTGGATTATCCCTTAACTGAAAGACATTGATGACTGACTGAATTATCCGTGTATGACTTGGGCTGTTTGATGGACTCTGATACCTCTATGTCCACGAAAGTAAAAGCCTACTTAAACTGCGGTGTCTCTGTATGCTGGTTTGTGTGTTCTCCAACACAACTCTGACAACGCTTCTCTGAACGTACTCGCTCTCCCAAGGGGGAGCTTACCTAACAGACTTTGTCAAAAGTTCAGAGAAGATCAACTAAGATGATCAAAGGCCTGGAGACTAAACCATGAAGAACGGCTGCAGGATTCGGGTCTGGCTATAAGAATTAGGAGTGACATGCTAGCAGTATTTCAGTATTTGAGAGGCTGCCACAAAGAAGAGGCAGTCAAATTAATCTCCAAAGCTCCAGAGGGCAGGACAAGAAATAATGGTTGGAAACTAAACAAAGAAAAATTAAGGAGAAACATATTAACAGTGAGGACAATTAACCAGTGGAACAGCTTGCCTTTAGAAATCGTGCATGCTTCATTACTGGAGATGTTTAAGTGACTGGACATGGTCTGAGATGGTATAGATTCTCCTGCTTGAGTAGTGGGCTGGACTAGACGACCTTCAAGGTCCCTTCCAGCTCTATTCTCTTCCCTTCCCTTCTATTCTCTTCTATTCTAGGGTATAAATAAAGTTGGGGGGAGGGAGGTGGGGTGTTGGGGGGGAGGGTGGGGGGAGGGAGGGATATATACTATGTGTTAGATTTCAATGTAATGCGACTTCACATGTATACTGTTTTCTTTAATTTCTCTGTAAAAATAGGACAAGTTGAGTACATTGACATATAGTGGAAAACACCAAGGGGAGGAGGAGTGGGATAGAAGAAAGATGGGTAGAGAGGGCGGAGAGAGGATGGAGGGAGGGTGAGAAGGCAGGGAGGGAGTGGATCGGGAGAGAGGAGTGGTAGAGGGGGAGGGGAAGTGGGTAGAGGGGAATGATGGAGGGAAGATAGAAAGTTGGAGGGGGGCGGAAGAAAGAGGTGTATGGAGAGTGGAAGAGGTATATTGGGTTTCTATTTTTTGGGGTATTGTTGACAAGAAGAATTGCTGTGATTATTGTTTAATGTTGTATGGCCCAGGCTATGCACAGTATATATGTGAGTGTATGAAAATGAAAAAATGGAAAATAAAACCCTTTTAACTATTAAAAAAATAAAAAAGAAAAAGGAAAAAATATTATAATTGTTTAAAAAAAATTAAATGTGTGACTTGAACTTCATGAACCAAGGGCAGAGTGTACTGAGAACTAAAATGCAAGTGATTTGCATGCTTGATTGCCACAATTATAAGGAGGTGTAAAGGGAACCACAGGTTTCCTCTCCCAAGGAGACATGAGTAAGAACCTGTTACAGCTGTGAATTCACATACCTGACCACAGGCCCAATCAAGTTCCACCTTTGTTACAGGAAGTCCCAAATGATGTATGAGAACTTGGCGCCATTTGCTTCGCCTGCATTCTTCAAATATGCAAATTACTGCAAACAAATTATTTGACCAGGCCGCTTGATAAGGGTGTGACTTAATGTGTTCTACATTAAGTTGGGAACTTCAAGGAACAAGCAGAAATACCCAGGTTACATGTTCAGAGGTCTTTCATATCATTTTTAAAGAGGAACCAAGATATAGGACCCCTATTGACATAAGACCACTTTTTAGAAAGACCCATAACCAGGAAAGGTGTTATGAGATGGTAGCACCTATGATGTGTGCAGGGTAATTTAATGCAACATCAAGAGTAGGATCCTCAGGTCATTCAGCTCTGTTAATCTGCAGACTCTGAAAGGTGGAATTCTCCAACTTACTGTCCACACATCCTTGTGTCTGCCTTTCCTGCATCGGATGAGGAGAGCGCATCTTTCTTTTCTGTCCTGGCCACTTTTACGGAGGGAACGATTGAGAGTGTTTTTAAAAACTGCATCCCTGTTTGGTTTGGTGGCAGCAGTGCCTCAGATAGAAAGCCATACAGGGAGTGGCGAGGACAGCCGAGAAGATTATAGGAAGCTCACTTCCTGTCATTTAGATATTGCTTATAAGCGCTGTGTGCTTAGAGTTCAAAGCATTGTAAGAGAGACACCCACTTCAGGGTCTGTTTCTGTTGCTCCTCTCTGGGAGAAGGTTTCAAAGTATTTCTAGCAGGACTTCCAGATTCCGTAATCACTTTGTTTCCTATGCCATCTGTCTGGTATACTCGCAAGATTCGTTTTTCTTGCCATGTACATGTATACATCTGAAGTAGACTGTGTTGGTTCTCTGTGTACATAATATATGTGGGTATATGATATGGGTATATGCATATTTTTTATTTTGTCATGGTTATGTAGTGGATATTGGAGATGGTGAGAGAACTGTGTGCTATGGAATTTCATTTTAATGCTGATTAGTGTACATTTAAAGTGACAATAATGTTATTTTAAGTGGTTCACCGACAAAACCGCAATGGACAAATGCGCGCCGACAAAACCGCTAATTGATTTTCGACAACAGCACGCCGACAAATGTGTGACAGCAAAATCGCGACAAAACCCTAACCCTAACCCTAAAAAATTTTGAATTTATTGTGCTTGTCATCACCCTTTTGTCATCACGATTATGTCGTGCAAATTTGTCGGCGCAATTTTGACGTCACGTTTTAATCGGCGCTATTTTGTCGGTGCGCATATGTCTATCGCGCAATTGTCAGGTCACGATTTTAAGTTCCACGTTCTACTCCAGTTATATGGGTTCAAGGCCAAGCTGGCTAGGAATTCTGCGATTTGCAAGAAAAGTCTGCTTGCTACGGAAAGTTCATCTCAACCAATGAGGTAGGTGGTTGGAAAAGCACCTGATGAGTCCAGGGGTCCGTGAACAATGCTCCATTTTGCAACTTTAGCATGGAAGATGGGGAGAGGTCTCCTACTGGCAGGAATCTCTTCTGTGTTCTACCTTCTGCCTACTAACATTCGGTGAGGAACCTGCTCCTATTTCCCCTGTTTCTCACCGCAGGGAGAAATAGCATTTTGCATGGCATACACAAAGAGAATGAAAGGGGGCACAGCTGGGAAGGATCTAGAATGATTAGTATTGTAAGAACCCAAATTAGGGTTCGTGTTTGAGAGGAAGGGACACAGTGGCTCAATGGCTAAGACGCTGAGCTTGTCGATCAGAAAGGTTGGCAGTTCAGCGGTTCAAATCCCTAGCAACTTGTAACAGAATGAGTTTTTTACTTGTCCCAGCTTCTGCCAACCTAGCAGTTTGAAAGCATGTAAAAAATGCAAGTAGAAAAATAGGGACCACCTTTGGTGGGAAGGTAACAGAGTTCTGTGCGCCTTTGGTATTTAGTCACATGACCACAGAGACGTCTTTGGACAGTGCTGGCTCTTTGGCTTTGAAACGGAAATAAGCACCGCCCCCTAGAGTCAGGAACAACTAGCACATATGTGTGAGGGGAACCTTTACCTTTACCTTGAGAGAAAGGGTTAACTAGTGACTGAGTGGAAATGCCCATTGTGTAAGAACTATGTTTCCCTCTGTCCATGCTCATGAGGAAGTTCAACGAACAAAAGAAGAAAAACCTGCTTCCTTTCAGCTTCAGATCTACTAATCCTGGTTCATAATATTAGACTTTTCTCCATTTTCCTTGTTCATTTTTTAACACGTCATTGTATTTAGTGGGGGAGGAATGTGTGACTTGTATGTTGTTTGTTGCTCTTCTTAAAAGAGCAACAAAACTTTGCTTGCCAGTTTGGATATTTTGCATTCAAAATTATTGACATGACCAAAGGGTCTTTGAGGCTGTTAAAGAGATTCAGACCCAACCTGTAGCCCATGGATACCTCTTGGCCACCTCTGTTCTAGATGGGACTGGAGGCTAAAACATATGAAGAACAGTTACAGGAACTGGACATGGCTAGTCTATTGAAGAGAAGGACTAGGAGGAGACATGGTAGCAGTCTTCCAATATTTGAGGGGCTGCCACAGAGAGGATAGAGTCAAGCTATTTTCCAAAGCACCTGAAGGCCAGACAAGGATAATGGATGGAAACTGATCAAGAAGAGATTCAACGTGGAAATAAGGAGGAATTTTCGGACAGTGAGAACAATCAACCAATGAAACAGAAGTTGCCTTCAGAAGTTATGGGTGCTTCATCACTGGTCATTGGAATCCAGTCATATTCTGCGCAACTGTTTCTACAAGGGAACACAAAACCCATGAGATGAGTCTTTTTCAAGTTTGGTAATTTAAGATGAGTGGATTTCAACTCCTAGCATGCTGACTAAGGAATTCTGGGAGTTGAAGTCCACCCATCTTAACGTTGCCAAGTCCAACACTGCCTTAGACTAAGTTAAAATAAGAAAAGCTGGAAGCCTGGCAGTTGTCCTAACAGGTAGCATGAACCTGCTATGGAAGTAACCCCGGGTTCCAAAGGCCAAGATTAGCACTAATCCTACTTATCTTGGGGCATTGAGGTAAAAGCGGGGAGGCCTCCTTTTATCTCCCACTTTGAATCCGGGGTTGTTAAGAATCTGAGTTTGAAACTTCCTGCAGCCAAAGTAAGGAAGTTAATGGCAGCTTGCCTTGACAACTGTTTTTTTGGTGAATCACTAAGCCCCTTTCAACAAGCTTTTTGATGAACTAGAGGAAAAGTGGTCCCTGTAATTGCTCCCAGGGCACGCCTACACCATGGATTAAGGGTGAAGACAGATCAACCTCTCCCTGTGATCAGGTGTACGATTAGTGATATAGAAGGAGCTTTGTTTCTATCAGTCATGGTGGTGCAGGAGGCAGATTCTGTGCGGATCTTCCAACGGTAGAACATCCCTCTCCAGGAAGTTATGGATGGGCATCCTTCTGTGGTCTTTTAGACTTCAAATCTCCTCATTGTTTACATCCTATTTATGTAGAGGTGGCTGCAATACCATTTATCTGTTGTTGCTAAAGATAAAGATTCCATTCGCACACATGTGCTAGTCTTTCCCAACTCTAGGGGGCAGTGCTCATCTCCGTTTCAAAGCCGAAGAGCCAGCGCTCTCCAAAGACGTCTCCATGGTCATGTGGTCGGCATGACTAAATGCCGAAGGTGCACGGAACACTTTTACCTTCCCACCAAAAGGAGTCGTTTTTTTTCTACTAGCATTTTACATGCTTTCAAACTGCTAAGTTGGCAGAAGCTGGGACAAGTAATGGGAGCTCACTCTGTTACAACAGTAGGAATTTGAACCACCAAACTGCCAACCTTTCTGATCGACAAGCTCAGCACTTTAGCCACTGAGCCACCGCGTCCCTATACTGTTATTGTTAGTTTAATGTTAATCTTCTCTGGATATAGTATTGTTTTAATAACTTTCCATTTTGTTTCTGTGTGTATACATTGAAATCTTCTTGGCTCACTTAACAACTGCGGCAAGAAAAATAATAAAACAAGGCAAAACTCACTTAACAAATTCTCATTAAACAATAAAAATGTTGGGCTCAATTGTGATCATAAGTTATGTTAGGTTATGTGAGTTACTAGATGTTAACAATCTGTATATGTATATAAAAATGCCGGTGTGTGTATGTTCCAGCATAACTCTGGAACGCCTTGAGCAATTTCAACCAAACTTACACAGTTTGGTAGACAGATGCCTTACTCTCTGGAAACTAATACTGGGGGGGGGGGTAGGATACCCCTAACACCTCTTGGGGTGTGTGTTGTGTTACGATACAGCCTGTTGTGCCTTCAAATGGCTTCTACTGTACTGCTGTAAAGTGGATTCTACTGTACAGCACAGTGGAGTTGCCATGGTAACGGCTTCACAGTAGACCACAAGGGTGCTCCCTCTGGTAAGGGGAAAAATCCAACATTAGAAATTACGTTTCGTCCAGACATTTCCCCCTATAAACAAATACCCAGAAAACGCCGGGTTATCAGCTAGTAGAAAATAAAGTATGAGGTTTGGAATCTGATGATTTTAAAAAAAAAAGGAGTATCCTCACTTAGTAGGGAGGAAGGTGTTACAAAAGTGGTTGCTCTCACTAAATAAATCAGCTTTTGTGTGTATCTTTTGTAATGGTTGAGAATGATGAAATCATCCGAGGTTATATTAGGTGGTTCCACCACAAAACCGCGGATGACAAAATCGCGCTCGACGAAAGCGCGTACGTGACGTCATCACAGCGCGACGAAAACATCACGCTGTGATCGATAAATGTAAAAATAAAGCGAAAACCTTACCCTAACCCCCCAAACCTAACCCTAAACCTAACCCTAAACCTAACCCTTAACCTAACCCTAAATCTAACCCTAAACCTAACCCTTAACCTAACGTTAAACCTAACCCTAACCCTTAACCTAACCCTAACCCTAAACCTAACCCTTACCTTTATGTGAATCGGCTTGCTTTAATTTTATTTTTATTTCAATTTCTAATTTTTTTCGTCGCACTGTGATGACGTCAAATGCGCGCTTTTGTGGACCGCGGTTTTGACGGGTCACGATATTAGGTAACATTTGTGATGCTGGCATTTTTTATGTCACATAACCTATGATCATACGAGGTATGAAAAGTATGCTTTGTAACAGAGAGAGTGAATGCAAAGCTCTCAAAATCCTGAGAGGCTACACCATCTTGACTGGTTATTAACACAATTTAATTGTATACAAGAATGAGATTCCGACACCTATTTAAGCAAGGAATGATATTAGAGCATTAAGCAGGAGACTCCCACAGGGGTGATTTTTGATGCGATACAATCGTTTTAATGAAAGACATCAAAACCCAGCCAAGGGAGGTACATTTTATTAACATCACAAACAGTTATAAACTTCTGAAGCAGGTATCTCTACCTTGGGTAGAAGGCAAGGCCCTTGGTTAAAAAAATTCTATGTGACTCAAAATTATCTAACACAGCTGGAAAAATAAAGCCAAATATCTTCCCTTCAAAAGCGCCTCTTCCTTGTAGCTGCCAAATTAGAAATATTTGCTCAGTTCTTAACTGTTAACTCTGTGCGCAGCAACATCATATTTTTTCTTTTTTTTTCCCATTATTTTTCTCTCGGTTCATTGATTTCCCCTTTTTTATTTTATTTTTTAAAAAACTTTTGGTTGGTGTCTTGAAGCTTTCTTTATTCTGGAAAAAGCTATAAGAATAATGCTTGATTTCTGAATTTCACAGAACTGAATAGCTGAGATGAAAATAATATGAGGTACTTTACATGGTTGTGCACACTAGGAAATGATCTCAAATCACTAATTTGAAAGAAATGTTTTGGATTTCTTTCAGGCATGACACTTCTCTGCTATCTACTGAAGGAGCCTGTTCTTTTCAGACTTTAATGCAGGTGGAGGAAAATGCTGACTTAATGAGTTGTTCTTTAAATGTAACTCTTAAAGCCACAACATATCCTTATTTCAGGGATCCATAGAAGCCTGAAAAACGGATGAGAGGAGAGAAAGTCTAATCAATGGAGTATACACACACAGAAGAGAGAGAGAGAGAGAGAGAGAGGAGAGAGAGAGAGAGAGGAGAGAGAGAGAGAGAGAGAGAGAGAGAGAGAGAGAGAGAGAGAGAGAGGAGAGAGAGAGAGATGAGAGAGAGAGAGAGAGAGAGAGAGAGAGAGAGAGAGAGAGAGAGAGAGAGAAGCTGGATACCGTGTTTGTGACAAAACTTTGACAATGCAGGAGAAATCCAGTTCAATCTGTTAGCTCAGTAGTAGTCAGTGATTGAAACATAAGGGAATATTGCTCCTCCGCCTTGAGTCCAGACGTTCCATAGGTAGAAGGCATAGACATCTTGGTGAGGTACCGACATTTAGTATGGTAAGGAGCCCCAGACCGCTCCTGAGTGAAGGAGTGGAACGTCTGCCAGTTTGAACTGAGGTAATGGAATGTGAGAAACTGGCAGTTGGAACAGAGTTCTTTCAAGTGAGGATGGGGAGTAGGATGTCTAACTCCTTAGCATTGGAGCATGTAATATAAGGCAACTATATGGAACAGAATTCTTTTCAGGCAGGGAGAGGGAGTAGAACTCCTTAGCACCAGAGTGTTAATTACTGTATAAGAAATATTAATGATCTGATGGTCATTTCAACAAATCCTTTCTTAGCGAGCACCTAGAAGCCAAGGGGAACATATGTGCCAAATTTCAAAGCTCTCGTTCAACTGTGTCCTTGGTGCTCCTGAGCTCAGTTATTTTCATGCAGATGTTTCATTATCAAACTAGGTAACATCGTCAAGAAAGCAACCAAACTCACAGAGCACCATGGATCCTACAGTACCATGTTTGTATGAGGTCCAAAATAGTTTTCCCCCAATCACTTTGACACAGTTGTCTGGTATCTCGCAAAACCGGATTGGGGTTCTATGATTGTGTTTAATATTTCAGTACTTGACAGTTCTTTGTGTGATCTCTGTTTACTTCTTGCTCATACCACTGAGACAAACTAAGTCACCCAAGGAATCCAGTTTTAGATATCACATTTCGTTGCAGGAATGAAGATTTGAATATATTTTTTTATTAACAAACATGTAAATACACACACACAAAAACTTAGACGTACACCACATTTACAATACAATACGAGATTTGAATTTTATTTAAAATTAGCAAAGCCAGTTTGCGCTGTTTCAGTCAATTTTGGTTTCAGATACTCTTTGAAAGCATAGTTGAAGGTGGAACTTTAGAAATTAGCAGCTCTTATCTACTTATGATTTCCGGTGAGCTTTAATTTTTGTTAGAGCAACCTCTTTCTTCCCTGGAGCTCTCCTAGGTCCTGTAAGGTCTGCTAATTAGAAGCAATATTAAAGCAATCTACTGTATGTTGTTTACATCTTCTTTATTCCTGCCACTCCTGAATACTTGCTCCAAAGACTCTTTCTGTACTTACAAAAGTTGGACTGTATTTCACTGCAGTTCACAAAGCCATGAATTTAGACTAGAATTCTTTATAGAACATAGTATTATTTATTGGCCAAGTGTGACTCGACACACAAGGAATTTTCCTTCGGTGCATAAGCTCTCAGTGTATAAAAAGCAAAAAAGGATAAATCATGATCATACTCATCATAAAAATACATTCAACGTAATTCACAAGATACAACGCTTAGTGATTAGTCATAGGATACTAAATAAGCAATCAACATAAACCACACTAGGAAACTAAATAAAACAATATAAATCGTAAAGATACAAGCAACAAAACTATAGTCATAAGTAGAAAAGGAGATAGATAATAGGAAAAATGAGAGGAAATAGTAATGCACCCTTACTAAATAGTCTGTCAGTGTTGTGGGAATTAGTTGTTTAAACAGAGTGATGGCATGGGTGAAAAAACTGTCCTTGTGCCTAGTTGTTCCAGGGTGCAATGCTCTATAGTGTCATTTTGAGGGTAGACGTTGAAACATTTTATTATTGCGGTAACACAAAACGTGGCATACAAACATGCCTAAAAGAAAATAAGGACAGCTGAAAGA
Source organism: Thamnophis elegans (assembly GCF_009769535.1). Classification (NCBI taxonomy): domain Eukaryota; kingdom Metazoa; phylum Chordata; class Lepidosauria; order Squamata; family Natricidae; genus Thamnophis; species Thamnophis elegans. Next base: position 68,914,340 of record NC_045548.1, read on the forward strand.
AATGCTCATATCTTTTAAAATGGCTGCCCTATCAATGTTGAACCTGAAAGACATGTTTGTTTATTCAATTCTTATTTGTGTTTTTACATTTCCCTGAAATGCTTAATTATCTCTTTCAGTTGTTACACAAAACAGTATCCTTACACAACACAATCCAGGTATGATATTCTTCGTCATGCGTACACCTGAATGTATGAGACTGGAGACAATATTCTGAGGAAAAGATATGCCAAACAATTCATTAAACTAGGTTCCAGTATCATTGTGTAATTGCCAAAATAACTGGCTCATGGCTATGCATGTTGAAGCAAGACAGTTACTGTTTAAATATCTGTTTAAATTTGGAATTAACACTGAATTCTCCTTCCAAGAGTTAGGTATAACAAGTTTCTGTGGGGCTTTTATAGATACCAGTATCAGGTTGGGAAATCATTATAGTGAGTAATCATCTGAATAGAATTGTGCCAAAATAACGTTGGGTCTCCAAAGAAGAACATGGATCTGACATATAGACAGCAAGGAACCTTATTGTTTTTGGGAAGCTATGAAGATCTGACACTTCCTCCAGGCACAAGGATGTTGAAAAGCTCAGCCACGGGTGTGGTTTTCTTTGTTGATAATGTAATTTTTAAGGGCCTTGACTCAGTTTCCTTTGAAATGAATTTGTCTAGTATTGGCATTTTTAAAAAAATTCTATTTGTAGTCTAGAATTCCATGGGGGAGCATATTTATTTAATTAATTAATTAATCTGGGCATGGCTAGTCTAGTGAAGAGAAGGACCAGAGGAGACATGATAGCAGTGCTCCAATATTGAGGGGCTGCCACAGAGAGAAGGGGGTCAACCTGTTTTCCAAAACACCTGAAGGCCAGAATAAGGGTGGAATTGGACCAAGGAGAGATTCAACCTAGAAATAAGGAGAAATTTTCTGACAGTAAGAACAGTCAACCAATGGAGCAGCTCGCCTTCAGAAGTTGTGGGAGCTTCATCACTTGAGACTTTCAAGCAGAGACTGGACTGCCATCTGTCAGAAATAGTGTAGAGTCTCCTGCTTGGGTGAGGGGGTTGGACTAGATGACCTAAAAGGTCCCTTTCAACTCTGTTAATCTGTTAAATCGGAGATATTTCAGTCTGATATCTGGAGAACTCTGCTCTCCCCCAAGCTTAAAGTTGCTGAGGTAGACAAACATTGATCTAAATGACTTTTTGAGTTCTCCGTGCTCTGTGAGCATGGTTTTTTCTTGCAGACATTTCATTAACCTACTAAGTAATATCTTCAGAGCTAGAAGGGAGCAGGTTTTTGCTCTCTGTTTATGAGAGTTGGTTCCATGATAAACCTCAAAGATGTTAGATACAGGAAGACATTTTGGAAGGCTACTTGTTTAATCATTTTTAATATATGACAACTATCACAAGACCTATCAACACTGATGACTCTGCATAAATATTGTAGAAAGTTAGCACCCTCCCCTCTCTTAGGAGAATTAAAGAGAGCCGAGGTGGCACAGTGGGTAGAGTGCAGTACTGCAGGCCACTTCACTGTTATCTGCAGTTCAGCGGTTCATATCTCACTGGCTCAAGGTTGACTCAGCCTTCCATCCTTCGAGGTGGGTGAAATGAGGACCCAGAGTGTGGGGGCAATGTGCTGACTCTGTAAACTGCTTAGAGAGGGCTAAAAGCCCTATGAAGCGGTATATAAGTCTAACTGCTATTGCTATTGCTATTAAATATTCTAGGAAATATTAAAAAGGCAGAATATTTATTTCCCTGGATGAGAAATGGAGAAACATGGTGTGGGGTTTTTTTGAGGCAGGAAGCAGACTCAGTCTTAAAGCCTCCACCCTCCTCAACAGCCCACAGCAGATGTCAGCACTTAAGAGATAAAGAGATAGCTAGGTCTATTCACAAGCAAATACCCTCACCCAAGATCCAGCAAAGGTAGGATATATCCATTCCATGTGGTCAGTTACCCAGAATCACATGCTTGAAGGTTCTGCTTCACCATTAAACCATCCTTCCAAACAGCCTCCATGTTTCCAGTGTCTTTCTCCCCACTGAACCCAGATGGACAGGTCTTCCTGTCTTATTAGCAAAGGAAACTTAGTACTCCTGATATAATCATGCCATTCTTGGATCTAGGATTTTCTTGCTAATACTTGCCACGCACTATTTCTTCAGTCCAAGCACCATCCTCTAAAGCAGAGATGGGTTGCTACCGGTTCGCACCAGTTCAGGCAAACCGGGTAGTGGTATTTAAGCCTAGGTCACAAACCGGCAGTGACCCAGATTTGCCACATCCCTGAACCAGTTCCCCAGTCACCAGGGAATGTTTTAGCAATTTTTCATGCTCTGCACATGCGCAAGCAGCGTGCGGCTGGCTCGCGCTGAAAATGTGCGCAAAGCATACCAGCAGCAATGCCACCCGGCTCTAAAGCATACAAGGAGGAAAACTCCTACTTATTTTTTCTGGGAAAGCCCTCCAGATATTTGAAGATAACTAGTCCTAAACTAACCAGAGAGCTCTCTGGTCAAGTGGGAACTTCAGTGTTGATCTTTCTGTTCCAGTCTAACCAGTGGTGGGATTCAAATAATTTAAGAACCGGTTCTCTGCCCTAATGACCATCTGGGTAGGCAGAGCTCGGTGGTCATGTGACTGGGTGGGCATGGTCAACTCAACATCACTCAGGTCAATTGGTGCTTCACCTTAACTGTTACAATGTAATAAGGATTAACCAGAGAGGCAGTTTCTGTAAGCAAGGGAATAAAGATGAGGCTAGAAACAACACCAGAATGTTTCCTTCCTGCCTTCCTTACAGGATTAGCCCTACAAAGTGGAAAAAACAAAAGGAGATTTCTTTCAACAACCAGTTCTCCCAACTGCTTTAGACAATTAACAACCGGTTCTGCCGGATTGGTGCGAGCTGGCTGAATCCCACCACTGAGTCTAACACTCGTTTCATCAAATTAGATCCCATTTTGTTGGTAGTATTGAGGAATCCCTTGATAACCCTTTAGAAGCTTGAAATGGTTCAGATCTCAGGGTTACCTGGGTGAAGATGGAAGGATGCCTGGAGCAACAGCATCTCTTAATAAAATAGAGAGAGGCAAAAATACAGCAAGTAACTCAAAAGCACCACAATGTAATTTTTTTTGAAGTTCTCAAGTACGGTTTCCTCTTATATCACAGACCTCGCTAGAATAACATCCCTCTTGGAAAGATTCGGTCCTGACCATGCTAAGCCTCCAGATTTGCTCCCTGGGAAACTGCCAAGAACATCTTACCATACATGAGTGCAGTAACTTATGCAATGGGAGTGTTCAAAGTGTCCAGGCAAGAAAAGTTTGAATTCCAGCCAAAGGAAGCTTCTGATTTTTAAATGACTTTGCAAAGTACTTTCCCTTTGGCTCTGTAATACTTCTTAACCCAAAGAAGTTCAGACTTGTCAGATCTCAACCCACAAAAGAAGTCAGGTGAGGGTGAGAACTGCTTTCCATTCAAGGCGGACCTCAGCTGTGGAAGTTTGAAGCTTTGTGGCAAGGTAGCTGCCCTACATACATTCCCTAGCCAGATTGGCTTCTCATTTCCTTTTTACACCATGTGTAAGTGACTCACAACATACCACGTCAGAGATGACTCCCACATTTGAGAAGTCCCTAGGCAGAATGGAATGATGTATTTCCAGGACCACAAATCTTTCATTTACAGAGCGAGAAGCGGGGGAGGGTGGGATCCTTTTTTTTTTTCAGTTCTGTATCATCAAAACGGGCTCCTAAGATCTTCCACCTTTATTCATTCAGAACAGAGCTGGAATTGAGTTGAGTTGAGTTTATTGGTCTTGTATGCCGCCCACTCCGAAGGACTCCGGCGGCTTACAATAAGAAGGGGATAAATAGACAAAACACAATTTAAAATACACAACAGTCATAGTTACCGTGGGGCTGGATACTTCAACAGATACTTTTACAAAAAAAAAAAAAATATGGAATTTCATCCTATATGAAGAATTTTGGATCTAGGGAGAGAGGGAGGAAGGGAGGAGGGGAGAAGGAAGAGGAAGGAAGGAAGGAGTGAAAAGAAACAACATTTCAGATGTTAAAAAGTGGATTTGAGATGTGCCCTTTGCAGATTTTTTAAAAATGTATCAATATTGTCAAATGGAGAAGATGCAATAGTTTCTATATGGCCTAGATTTATGAAGAATCAAGCTAGAAGAGAAAAGGAAGGAAGGAAGGAAGGAAGGAAGGAAGGAAGGAAGGAAGGAAGGAAGGAAGGAAGGAAAAAGGAGAGGAAGGATGGAAGAGATATAAAGAGAGAGGGTAGGGGGGAAGAAAAAGAGAGGAGTAGGGGAGAGGCAAGGGAAAAGGAAAGGGAAAGGAGAGGAGGAAGGAAGGAAGTAGAGAAAGGAGGGAGGGCAAAAAGAAAGGGAAAATAGGGTGGTAATAACATAAAATAGGTGTATGGGATAGTAAGCAAAGCAATCCAGAATGTATTTTAACCTTTTTATATGGAAAAACAAATATGTAAAAGTGATAAAGATAATAAGAATAATGACTATGTGAATGTATTCCTGTGACTGTATGTAAGAGAATAAAAATAAAAATCTTTCTGGGGGGGGGGATAAGAATCAAGCTTACTAGCTCATTGTAAGAATGGTTACATGGTGTCTGTCTGTCTGTTATATCTGTCTTGGGAATAACAGCCTACACTCAGATAAGCCGGTATTAATACCATATAAACAATCAAGCAGAAAACAATACCCTGATCACAGAACCACCAAGAAGAAAACAACCGCCCCACTAATACTGGATGGGCAAGCTACAAACCCCACACTCACTAACACTGATGATATTGCCTAGTTTGGTAATGAAACATCTGCAGGCAAACCACCAAGCTCAGAGTGCACCAAGGAGTAGATCCTGAGCTACCTATATTCTTTTTTATTCCCTGATTGCATTATCATCGTTAATAGGTTTCTTTTGTTAAATCACTATAAATAATCATTACTTTAATTATTCCTATTAACTCCCTCAAATCTCTCACGCCTGTGACAGTTTTTGAATTCTGTAATTAAATAAATCACACAATATGAATAATAAGGAGCACAGTGCACATTATTAAAATCTAATAACTTCGTTACATTAAAAACTGATTAATGTGAAAAACTCATACCATTAATAAAAAAAAAAAGGAAAGGTTTAGAGGAACAGAAAGAATGGTTTGCTTGGAAGGCAAAATAGGAAGATGTGTCACACACATAAACAAAACCAGAATTTTCTTATATTTTCCCTTTTCTTTGGGGAAGGCGAAGGGAATGGTCTCTATTTTAGTCTGATGGAGGCACAAGGTGGCTCAGTGGCTAAGACGCTGAGTTTGTCAATCAGAAAGGTCGACAGTTCAGCAGTTCAAATCCCTAGCACCGCATGATGGAGCGAGCTCCCGTTACTTGTCCCAGCTTCTCCCAACCTAGCAGTTCGAAAGCATGTAAAAATGCAAGTAGAAAAATAGGAACCACCTTTGGTGGGAAGGTAACAACGTTCCGTGCACCTTTGGCATTTTGTCATGCCGGCCACCTGACCATGGAGACGTCTTCGGACAGTGCTGGCTCTTCGGCTTTAAAACGGAGATGAGCACCGCCCCCTAGAGTCGGGAACAACTAGCATATATGTGTGAGGGGAATCTTTACTTTACAGTCTGATAGTGGAGCTGAAGGAGAATTTTGGAGGATGTAAAAAAGATGGTTTGGGAGTCACATCTGAACTGGGGAGAGTACATATTTCCTACAACTGCTTTAAAATAAGTCCGTAGGTGGCATCTTGTGGTCATGCCACCCTCCTCAGCCCATCCTCCCTGGAAAACAGCAGCTGATCCAAGTTCTGTATAATTATCAATCATCACAGTACTGAGTGATCCTTTTAAAATCAATAGCCCAGTTCACGAATAAAGCGTTTCGCCTTGGGGTATATTTACTTGCAATACGATAAACCCCCTTCCCCCTTCCAGCCTTTTCATTTCGCATAAATTCAGCCAGTGGGATAGAATCTATATATAAAAGCTAAAATTATGGTTTGGAAAACAGTGGTGCCAACATATTTCCATAGAACGAGGAACAACTTGGAATCGCTTCTAACTAAGCCAGGAACATTTGTGGACAAAGTTCTGGGCTGGATGTGTTTATGAGACCAATGGGTTCTCCCCACCCCCTCAATTCTTTCTTTGCTAGTAATTCTTAGTTACTAAAATGTTCCTGGAAAGTTTATTTATTTTATTTTATTTATTTAGTTTGTCACTCATGTACAAGATAACAGAATAAGAATAAAGATGAATAAGATCACATCAGAGATACTTCAGGATATATATATTATATATTATATATATATATATTATATATATATATAGATATATATATATATATATATATATATTATATATATATAATTTCTTCATTGCTATGCTGAAGATATTGGCAAGATATTATACCACAAACTTCTCCAGTGAGAGTCAAAGTACGCTAAGTTAGACGCAAAAGTCCTGAGCCAACATTTTGCTTCTAATCTATGACAGAAGGGACCTTGGAGGTCTTCTAGACCAACCCCTGCTAAAGCAGAAACCCTATGCCATTTCAGACAAACAGCTGTCCAAGCTCTTCTTAAAAACATCCAGTGGTTTTCCAGAGCACCCACATCATCTGGGGGCAAGCCACTCCACTGATTAATTTTTAACGGTCAGGAAATTTTTCCTCAGCTCTAGGTTGGGTCTCTCTTTGATTAGTTTCCATCCATTGCTTCTTGTCCACCCTTCGGGTAGTTTGCAGAATAGATTGACCCTCTCTTATTTGGGGTGGCCTCTCAAATATTGGAACAATGCTATCATGTCATCCTTAGTCCTTCTTTTCATTAAATTTGTTGTTGTTAGTTGAGAAGTCGTGTCCGACCCATCGCAACCCCATGGACAAGGTTCCTCCAGGCCTTCCTGTCCTCTACCATCCTCTGGAGTCCATTGAAGCTCATGCCAATGCTTCGGTGACTCCATCCAGCGACTTCATTCTCTGTCGTCCCTTCTTCTTTTGCCTTCATTAAACTAGACATACCGAATTTCAGCAACCATTCTTATGTTTTAACCTCCAGTCCCCTAATCATCTTTGTTGCTCTTCTCTGCACTCTTTTTAGAGTCTCCACATCTTTTTATACTGCAGTGACCAAAGCTGGATGCAGTATTCCAAGCATGGCCTTACCAAAGCATTATAAAGTAGTATTAACACTTCACATGAACTTGATTCTATCCCTCTGTTAATGCAGCCTAGGACTGTGTTGGCTTGGGGGGGGGGGAGGGCAGCTGCAGCACATTGCTGGCTCATATTTAAATGATTGTCAACTAGGACTCCAAGATCCTACTATTGAGTGAGGTACCACTCATACTATACCTCTGCATTTGCTTTTTCTTGCCTAAATGTAGAACCTTACTTTTCTCACCACTGAATTTCATTCTGTTATATACGGCCCAGGGTTTAGGTCTGTCAAAATCCTTCTGTATCTTGAGTCTAACTTCTGGAATGTTGGCTATTCCTGCTTACCTTACCTGCTTAGTAAGCTACTTATCTGCTTAGTCTCATTGGCTACCTTCAAGTGTACTGGGACTTCAGCTCCCAGAAATCCAGGTCTCCATAGCCAACAGTGGTTTACAATGTCAGCATTATTTGCATATTTCCCCCAACAAACTGAGTCCTCATTTTACCAACCTTGGAAGAATGGAAGGCTAAGTCGACCTTGAGTCTAATAAGGATCGAACTCCAGGCTGTGGGCAGAGTTTGCCTGCAATACTGCACTGGACCACTGGGCCACCAGGGGATCCTCTCAGATAGGGTCTGAGAATTGTTAGGGAGGTTTTTTTTAATTCTCTTTATCTAAACTTTGTCGTCTCTTTGCCTTCTGGAGTGCAGCCTCCCCTCCTGGGAATCCAGACTACATTCCATCACACCAATATTGTTTATGTGAATTATTCCTATTACAATTGTGATCCTCCAGATATTGCTAAACTACAGACTGGAGTAGAGTGCCCAGAAATGAGAGATGCTGGGAAATGTAGTTTAATGTCTCAGAGTCACATGTTGTGACTCAAGCCAAGAATGCCGTCTAAACAAGATAGTTGAGCTGGTGAATCCCAGCCACAGATGTTGCTTAATCAGCAGACCTTGAACCAAATTAAGCTGCCGTTTGAAACAACTGAACCAGATCAGAATCAGAGTGTTCCAAGAGCAGAGAAAACTCAATCCCCTCCTGCATTCTCTGCTTAAAAAATAGGGCTATATGACAAACATATAAACAGTATTGGCATTCTTTACATGAATATATGCAAGGGTGAGATTCAGTTGGTTCGGACCGGCTCAGGCAAACCGGATGCTAATTTTACATCTGGTTTGCTGAACCGGTACTTCCAAGGACTGGCTGGCCCTGCCCCCCACCCTGTCCCTCCCAAGAGTCTCCACATGTCTCTTTTTGGATGTCAGGTAAGTGCAGGGCCAACACGGAGGCTCAGGGAGGGTGAAAAACGAGCCTCCCGGAAGTTGCAGAAGTCCGGAAACGGGCCTGTTTCTACCTTCTGGAGAGGTGAATAAAGCCTCAAAAGCCTGGGGAGGGCAAAAATCCCCTTCCCTCATGGTTCAGGAGGCCGAGTAGGCCACACCCAGCATGGCCATGTCCACCCAGCAACAGGGCAGACAACCAGTTGCTAAAATCTTGAATCCTACCCCCTCAGTGAGCCTCCGTGCAAGCCCTACACTTACCTGGCATGATGAATGAGTTGCGTGGAGGGAGGGGTGGGTGTGGCCAGCCAGGGTGGCATTTGGAGGTTTGCCGAACTGGGCAGAATCCTAGCTACAGGATCGCCCGAACCGTTGCGAGCCCTCAGCAGCCCACCCTGGATCTTCCTCTCCCTTTCTCGTTCTGGGAACTGTGCCACACCAGGCAACAACACGACAACCCTATGCAATTGCCTGCAATCACACTCAGTTCCAAATTGAAACCCGGGTCTCTTTTCCCCTGGCAACATAACCTTTCCACAGTGTGTTTTGTTTCCTGAAGGACCCTAAAACTAAGAACCATTCTTTGGTCCAAAGGTGCTTTTTTTTTTTTTTCAAAAGGCAAATGGACTTTCTTTTGTTTTTCTTTGAAGTCTTTTCGCTTCTCATCCAAGAAGCTTGTTCGATTCTAAACCAAGTGGAAGAGAATTCAGTTAGAACTGAAGAAGCTTCTCGGATGAGAAGGGAAACGTCTTCAAAGAAAAACAAAGGAAGTCTATTTGCCTTTTGAAAAAAAGCACCTTTGGGACAACCATGACTTGGATGACTTTGGATATCCATAGAATTTCTTTGTTCCATTCTACGAGGGAAGAATGCCTTCACGTTGTTTTAAGGGGAAACTGGGGTGTCAAATATTGCAGTAGATTAATTAGATAATTGGCAGTGACGTGCGGTGAGGTTTATGGCTGGTGAGGCAGTCCTCTCCCCGACACCCCACTGATTAAAGCGCTTTCTTTTGCCCGCAGCAGAGCTTTCAAGAGGCAAAAGCCGCCCTGCCGCTGTGTCCGACATAGAGGCATCCCGCCTCTACACACACACACACACACAAATTACTTACAATAATACAATTACTTACAAATTACATTAATTTGAATTCCTCCCCCTCCCTCCAACCCATATACCTTTCCAACTGTTTCACAGAGGATTTCAATTCTGTTCTTGTCTGCCATGATGAAAATGTAAAATATAAAAGGAAAAAGGCAAGAGCTGCTGAGGTTTGGCTGGGCTAGCTGCTGCCAGAGCCCCCAATGGATGACTCTGCTTAACTGTTTAAAAAAGCCTCTAAAAAACGCCCTCTACAGGAGGAAGTAAGAGAACCACGTGCCTCATCTACATAAGGAATTTTTCGGCTTTTAACCCTTGCTTAACTCTGCTCGAGTGATCATAAAGTCAGACTAAATGAGGCACGTGGTTCTCCTGCCTCCTCCTGTAGAGGGCACTTTTTAAATCCAGTAATCAAGTCTAACAAAAAAAATCTGCTCCCTCTGAACTTAAAGGTTTTTTTCCCCCATAACTTCAGAACTGAAGATACGTTCTGGGATCTCAGTTGTAATTGGGAAGTATTTTGCATAGCTGAGTTATTTGGAAATATGCAGAGGCAGACTGAAATTAAGAACGGAGATATCCACTGAGTAAACTCAATTCCTGAAAAAGGCTGGGCTGTTTCTCAAGATCTCAAGTGGAATTCCAGACAAACTTCAAGCTGAGTGGAAAAAGAAATCTTCTGCATAAAAGTTGGTGCAGCCACTGCTAAGCAGTATGGTAAAAAAATATCTAAAGTAGATAAGGATAGAGCATTGATACCACTGTTGAATAATAATTCTTCTTTTCTTCTTTTGGAGGAGGAGGAGGAGGAGAAAGGAGGAAGGAGGAGGAGGAGCAAGAGGAGGAGGAGGAGAGGAGGAGGAGAGAGAGAAGAAGAAGAGAGGAAGGAAGGAAGGAAGAAGGAAGGAGGAGGAGGAGAAGAAGAAGAAGAAGAAGGAGAAGGAGAAGGAGAAGAGAAGGAGAAGGAGAAGGGAAGGAGAAGGAGAAGGGAAGAATAATCTGCCTTTCTAGAATGTAAACCCATTATTTCATGTCCTGTCCTGTCAGATGTTAGAAAATAATGCCCTTTTTCTCTGGGATACACTTTCAGTTGTTTGAAAAGTGCTTTATTATCTCTTCTCTTCCCAGGGCTATCAATCTCTCTTTGTAGGACTTACTTTCTAGTCCTGGAATTTCCTTCTTTATCCTGCTTAAATTCTTAAATGAGGTCTGATTTAGAAACCATATTTCTGGTGAGGAAACCTAAGGTTTCATTTACTTGGAGAAGACTGAGCCAAGATAAGTGAAACAGATCTTTGCTTTAGCTAGTTGTTGTTGTTATAGTTTTAATTCTTCTTGGCCCTCTCTGAATTTGGTTGTTTGCTTACCGATGTTTCATTACCTGACTAGTTAACGTTATCAGTGCTAATGAGGGAACAAACCCTATACTCACTAACACCGATGTTGTTACCTAGCTGGGTATTGAAACATCCAAAAGCAAATAACCAAGCTCATAGAGTCCCAAGGAATTCACAATTCAACCCTGAGCTATAGATATTATTTTTGATTGGTTGTTCTTTATCAGCATCTATTATCATCACTGAACAGTTATGATACTGATTCTTTTATCTTCCTTTTATTTGGACGCATTTAAAGAAGGACCTTTTTGTCATTCTTCGTGTCTTTGACCAATGTCCACTCTGTCACTTTCTCTAAATTTCTGTGTGTTTTTGTTCCTTGGTGCCCCACCCATCTTTAGGTTTCCTCTGAGTTTTCCCTTCCTCTCTCCCCCCATCATCACTATCATCGTGGTGGGATTCAAAAGAAATTACTATACGTTCTGTGGGCGCGGTTCTGTGGGCATGGCCTGGTAGGCATGGCAGGGGAAGGATACTGTAAAATCTCCATTCTCTCCCCACTCCAGGGGAAGGTTACTGCAAAATCCCCATTTCCTCCCATTCAACTGGGACTTGGGAGGCAGAGAATAGATGGGGCGTGGCCAGCCAGAGGTGGTATTTACCAGTTCTCCAAACTACTCAAATTTCCCTACCAGTTCTCCAGAACTGGTCAGAACTTCCTCATCATGTTGCATTTATATGTGCCCAACTCTCGACTCTGAGCAGCTTACAATTGTTAAAACAATTAAAATCAAGGAACAATAGAAAAATACACACAGAGAGATTCATAACAGAGCATTTGTATCAGCCACTGGTTTTTTTTTTCTGCTGGCTTCAATTTCCTCATTGGAACTGTTTTCAGTTGTGCCTTTCAGTGCCTCCTTTCTCAGAACTTCCATTAATCATAAACTCTATTTCCTATCAGCTATCTTGCCATCAAATCCTACTTATCATTTTCAGGGTTTATTAAAATCCAATTTCTTACACTTCAACGTGCATGTTTGGCTCTGCTCAGTTTTAATTTTCCTCCAGGTTTATAGAGTTTTTCCCCCCGAATCTTTCTCCAACCTCCACTTTATTTCAGTCAGTTTACACTTGCCACCATCTGGTGACCTTTGAAAGCTTACAAAATATAATATATACAAAATATATAGTGTAGCTAGTACAAAGCTTTAAGTTAGTGTTTGTCTGTATAAAATGAGTATGTATGTATAGGCAGGTCTGCCGGTTCTTTAAGTAATGCTGAGTAATATTCTAAAGTTGGTAAAACATTATGGACTAGATTTGAAGATATGATAATGAATGATATATTATTCCCTACAGCAAGAAGAAGCTGAGATGGTTAAAATTATTCTTTTATCCAAATAAGAGATTGTATTTAATTTTGTCTCTAGTTTGAAATTGCTTCCGGATTTTGTGTTTGCAATGAGTTAAAAAAGAAAAAGGAAAGTTTGATTCTGTTTTTGCAAACTAGAAAGCTCATTGTTATAGAAATAGCTTGTACATACTGTTGTGCAAAAGCAAAAAGTTGTGCTTGTAATGTTGTTACCTTCGACTGTGCCAAGCGGAGTCTGAAGTTGGTGGCTTTTTCTTTTTTCTTTTTCTCCCATTACACTATCCCCCCCTTTTTTCCCCCTTCCTCTCTTGTTATTTTTCCATGGTTTTTTTCTTTGTATTTTGTACTTCGATAAACGAATAAAAAAGTTTTGGGGAAAAAAATATAGCATACAAAAAAGAACACATCTAGCAAATTAAAGAGGAGAAATACACCCTAAAACAACAAACGTGGCACCATGGTTAAATTAAGAGAATGTCTCCAAGTATTCTGGTAGTCCTTGATCTATGACCACAATCAAGCTCAAAATTTCTGCAACTAAAGCAAGATGGTTGTTAAGTGAATTTTACGCATCTTAGGGCCTTTCTTGCCACAGTTGTTAAGTGAATCATTTCATATGTTCAGTTAGTGACATGGTTGTTAAGTGAAACTGGCTTCCCCACTGACTTTGCTTGTCAGAAGGTCACAAAAGGGGATCACGTGACCCCGGGACATTGCAACCGTCATAAATATGAGTCATTTGCCAAGCAACTGAATTTTGATCATGTGACCATGTGAAAACAGTCATAAGTCACTTTTCTCATTGCTGTTGTAACTTAGGTAAGGTAAAGGTTCCCCTTGCATATATGTGCTACTTGTTCCCGACTCTAGGGGGTGGTGCTCATCTCAATTTCAAAGCCGAAGAGCCAGCGCTGTCCGAAGATGTCTCTGTGGTCATGTGGCCAGCATGACTAAATGCCGAAGGCACATGGAACGATGTTACTTTCCCACCAAAGGTGGTCCCTTTTTCTACCTGCATTTTTACATGCTTTTGAACTGCTAGGTTGGCAGAAGCTGGGACAATTAACGAGAGCTCACTCAGTTACATAGCACTAGGGATTGCAAAACTGCCAGAACTTTCTGATCAACAAGCTCAGTGTCTTAGCCACTGAGCCACTGTGTCCCTTGTTGTAACTTAATGGTCACTAAAAAACTGTTGTAAGCCAAGGACTACCTGTATCAAGTTAAGTGTTCTCTGTAAGAATAAGGAGTTGATAAGGAACTTGGAATTAAGGATACACTTCCTGACAGCTAGAACAATTAACCAATGGAACAGCTTGCCTTCAGAGGTTGTCAGTGCTTTACCACTGGAGGCTTTAAGAAGACATTGGACAGCCACCTATCTTAAATGATATAGGGTCTCCTCCTTGAGCAGGGGGTTCGACTAGAAGACTCCAAGGTTCCCTTCCAGCTCTATTCTGGTTGGTTGGTTGGCTGGTTGGTTGGTTGGTTGGTTGGATGGTTGGTTGGTTGGTTATTTGGTTGGCTGATAAGTCTCCATTATGCCAGACTAATCTTATTGCATTCTTTGACAAAGTGACAAAATTAGTGGACCAGAGGAATGCTGTCGATATAATTTATTTGGACTTCAGTAAGGCATTTGATAAAGTAGACCATGATCTACTATTAGATAAAGTAGAAGAATGGGGGTTGGACAGCATCACCACCAGATGGATTCGTAACTGGTTGACCAACCACAATCAACGTGTAGTCCTCAATGGAACTGCATCTACATGGAGGGAAGTATGCAGTGGAATACCCCAAGGCTCTGTTTTAGGCCCAGTACTCTTCAACATCTTCATCAATGATTTGGACGGGGATAAATGGGGAACTCATCAAATTTGCAGATGACACCAAGATGGCAGGAATAGCCAACACTCCAGAAGAAAGGCTAAAGATACAGAAGGATCTTGACAAACTTGAACATTGGGCACGATCTAATAAATGAAATGAAATTCAATGGTGAAAAGAGTAAGGTCTACGGTTAGTCAAGAAAAATGAAATGCACAGGTACAGTATAGGTGGTACCTTGCTCAATAGTAGGAACTGTGAGAGGCATCTTGGAGTCCTAGTGGACAATCATTTAAATATGAGCAAGCAGTGTGCAGCAGCTGCCAAAAAAGTCATCACAGTTCTAGGCTGCATAAACAGAGGAATTGAATCAAGATCACATGAAGTGTTAATACCACTAATAAGGCCTTGGTAAAAAAGATGTGGAAACTCTAGAAAGAGTGCAGAGAAGAGCAACAAGATGATTAGGGGACTGGAGGCTAAACATATGAAGAATGGTTGCAGGAACTGGGTATGTCTAGTTTAATAGAAAGAAGGACTAGGGAAGACATAATAACAGTGTTCCAATATCTCAGGGGTTGCCACAAAGAAGAGGGAGTCAAACTATTCTCCAAGGCACCTGAGTGTAGAACAAGAAGCAATGGGTGGAAACTAATCCAGGAGAGAAGCACTTAGAACTGAGGAGAAATTTCCTGACTGTTAGAACAATTAATCAGTGGAACACTTGGCCTCCAGAAGTTGTGAATGCCCCACACTGGAAGTCTTTAAGAAGATGTTGGATTGTCATTTGTCTGAAACGGTATAGGGTTTCCTGCCTAGGCAGGGGGTTGGACTAGAAGACCTCCAAGGTCCCTTCCAACTCTGCTATTGTATTGTATTGTATGTCCTTCTCCAACCTCCAAAGAAAACAATTGATGCTAGACTGGATAGAATTTCCCTGGAGCAACTATGTTTGGTAAAGTTAGGGTTAGGGTTAGTTAGGCTCTCCAGAGAATATTAGAGTAATTAAAATCTTTCTACATTGTCTTTTATTATAAGTCCATGTCCCTTTGAAAGATCTACAGGTGGATTCTGGAAAGCATCCATATTTTTACATCAGCTGGTAAAAGATGAGCATGAAGAGGAGCATGACGTATATTTTTCCTCCACTTGCTTTTATAGATGGTGTCTACAGTATCACTAAATTATCAATTTCAACATTTGAGCGGCTGTGGATATGTCAAATATATGGTGCAATTTTTCCACCTTTTGTTCTTGCTTCTGCTGAATATGTAAGGGATATGCACAATGCAGGATTTTCAAAATGCGTTCACTACTGAGTAAGGCATAGGCATTTCCATATTGGGTATTCTATAATACCAGAAGCACCAAAGTGGTTTGCCATGATATTCTTCCAAAATATTGCCTCTGTTTTTAGGTAAAGATAAGGTTCTCCTTGCAATATGTGCTGTTGTTCCCGACTCTAGGGGGCAGTGCTCATCTTCGTTTCTAAGCCGAAGAGCCAGTGCTGTCTGAAGAAATCTCCATTGTCATGTGGCTGGCGTGACTAAACGCCGAAAGTGCATGGAACACTGTTACCTTCCCACCAAAGGTGGCCCCTATTTTTCTACTTGCATGTTGACATTGTTTTCAAACTGCTAGGTTGACAGAAGCTGGGACAAGTAACAGCAGCTCATTCCATTACGCAGCGCTAGGGATTCAAACCGCCGAACTGCCGACCTTTCTGATTGACAAGCGCAGCATCTTAGCCATTGAACCACTGTGTCCACTCCGTTTTTAAGTTGTTTAATTATTCAAGGACAACCAAGGTGAATTGGGTGGTACTCTTGCTGAAATTAAAGAAAATAGCAGTGATTAAAGAATTAAAGAAATAGTTGGACCTTTATGTCAAATGAACACAAATATGAGTCCAGATGGCATTCTCCCAAATTTATTAGATAACTCAAATATGTTGTTACTTATTTTCCATCAGAGGTAAAGTTCCCTAATATTGGTTCAGTTCAAATGACAGGAAAACGGCCACTTAGTAGTTATAATAATGTTCATGCAGAACGAACTTAACCTTATGCCTCTTCCGAATAAAACGGTAGAAAGCATTATTAATGTTAATAGTAGAAGCGTACAAAAGGACACATTTTGAAAGAAAGAAAATATCTGCACGGCTTCTGCAAAAGGCAATTCTATCTTACTAACCTTTCAAAATTCTTTGATAGCAGCCACAAGTGAGTGCTTCTTGGAATTTAGAAAGCATGTTTAAGCATGTTCTTAATCAAAGGTTTCAAACCCCAACCTACGAGAGGAACTTTATTTTCTGGAACAATAATGGATTAAAATTCAACAAGTTGGGTGCGAGCCAAGGTGGCGCAGTGGTTAGAGTGCAGTACTGCAGGCTACTTTCTGCTACCTGCTGGCTTCCTGCAATCTGGCAGTTCGAATCTCACCAGCTCAAGTTTGACTCAGCCTTCCATCCTCCTTCCGAGGTGGGTAAAATGAGGACCCAGATTGTTGGGGGCAATAGGATGACTCTGTAAACTGCTTAGAGAGGGCTGTCAAAGCACTAGCGGTATGTAAGTCTTAAGTTGCTATTGCTATAATTGAGCATGTAATTACAGGTCTAAATCATGTTGATTATAAAGAAGTTTACGTACTGTTCCATGATCTTTTTTGCAACAGTTGTTGTGGCAGTCGTAAAATGAACATCATGGGTGATTAAGTAAATGCTAGGAGATAATTAAGCAAGCTTATTGTTCACTGTGTTGTTGTTTTTGCCAGAAATCAGAAGTAAATACCAGTTTCCGGCAAAACTGTTGTAAATTGTGGTCATGTGAACACAAAGTGCTGCAAATAGCCATAAATGCAGGCCAGTTGACAAGCATCCAAACACAACTTCCTCCCCCTATTTTTCCCCACAACAACAATCCTGTGAGGTGGGTTGGGCTGAGAAAGATAACTAGTCCAAGGTCACCCACCTGAATTTCATGCCTAAGGAAGAACTAGAACTCACAGTCTCCTGGTGATTGGCCCAAAGTCATCCATCCAGCTTTCATGCCTAAGGCAGGACTAGAACTCACAGTCTCCTAGTGATTGTCCCAAAGTCATCCAGCTGAATTTCATACCTAAGGTGAGACTAGAACTCAGTCTCCTGGTGATTGGCCCAAAGTCACCTGGCTTAATTTCATGCCTAAGGGGGACTAGAACTCACAGTCTCCTGGTGATTGGCTCAAAGTCACCTAGCTGGCTTTCTTGCCCTAAGGCGGGACTAGAACTCACAGTCCGCTGGTGATTGGCCCAAAATCACTCAGCTGGCTTTCATGCCTAAGGCGGGACTAGAACTCTCAGTCTCCTGGTGATTGGCCCAAAGTCACTCAGCTGATCTGATAATTTGCAGAAATAATTGACATAGTTTGCAGTGAAAGAAAAAAGGAGGGAGGACCCCCACATGCACACAACCCATTTTAAAATTTGGAAGTGATTCACGAAAGTCTTTCTTTTAACAAAAAACAACCTGACAATATTATGGTTGGCCGAACAATCAACAAAATGTTTAAACTGGATTTGGGATTTTTATCCACCTGTCAAGGTCTTCCCAAGGACCTGGAATAGGTAGACATTGTTATTTGATGACATTAAAGGGTGTTTTTTTTTCAGGATGTAAGTTGTTCCAGGTAAAGCTTGAACTAAAGTAAAAGTAAAAATTGCCTTTTCAATTGATGGGGTCTCCTGGTGATTGGCCCAAAGTCACTCCGCTGGCTTTCATGCCTAAGGCAGGACTAGAACTCTCAGTTTCCTGGTGATTGGCCCAAAATCACTCAGCTGGCTTTCATGCCCTAAGGCGGGACTATAACTCTCAGTCTCCTGGTGATTGGCCCTAGGAGTAGAACTCATGGTTTCTTGTTTTCTAACCTAGTGTCTATGTTTGTAAGAATTATGTAGCACCGCTCAAAGAGAAAAAATTACTTTAAAAATTATAAATAGCATTGTGTTCTACTTCCAGTTGAATAATCCATAACACATACCGGTTGTTTTCTTAACAACCACAAAAGATATGCTTTGCTCTTATCTTCTTGCAAGAGGCTCTCTGGATTTTGATCAGCCTGCGATTTTCCGGCCATTTCCCATTCAGATAGTAGATCGAAATTTTGTTAGCTTTCAAAAAGATCAGTTCAATTTGTCAAGTGAGGGTTAATGAAGAGGGCCAAAAAAAACCACAACCTTTCCAAATTGAAAAAAAAAGAATATTAGAACAGGAAATGTGGCTTGCAAGAGCAAGTGTAAAACGGTGGCGATGGAAGGCGTCCAAGTTGGCAAAGACTGACCAACAAAGGAATTTTAGGATTACGGCAGATAATTTGCAGAAATAATTGACATAGTTTGCAGTGAAAGAAAAAAGGAGGGAGGACCCCCACATGCACACAACCCATTTTAAAATTTGGAAGTGATTCACGAAAGTCTTTCTTTTAACAAAAAACAACCTGACAATATCATGGTTGGCCGAACAATCAACAAAATGTTTAAACTGGATTTGGGATTTTTATCCACCTGTCAAGGTCTTCCCAAGGACCTGGAATAGGTAGACATTGTTATTTGATGACATTAAAGGTTTTTTTTTTTCAGGATGTAAGTTGTTCCAGGTAAATCTTGAACTAAAGTAAAAGTAAAAATTGCCTTTTCAATTGATGGGGATTTCCTCAACGCTAATGGTTGTTCAGATGGTGTTCCAGAAGTTTGGGGATTGCACCAGTGGTAGGATTCAAATAATTTAACAACCGGTTCTCTGCCCTAATGACCAACTTGGTGGTCATGTGATGGGTGGGTATGGCCAACTCAACATCACTCATGTTGATGGGCGCTTCGCCTTAGCTGTTCCAATGTAATAAGAGTTAACCGGAGAGGCAGTTTCTGTAAGCAGGGCAATAAAGAGGCTAGAAACAACACCAGAATGTTTCCTTCCTGCCTTCCTTACAGGATTAGCCCCGTAAGTGGGGGGAAAACAAAAGGAGATTTCTTCCAACAACCGTTTCTCCAAACTGCTTAGAAAGTTAACAACCAATTCTCCCAAATGGGTGCAAACCAGAGGGGGTTCCTGACAGATCGCACCTATTCGGTAGAACCGGTTAGTCAAATCTACCGAACCTGTTAGAAGAGGTTCCACCAATGGACCCGGAAAGCAGGCCACACCTACAGAAGAGGTTCCAAAAATTTTTGGAACACACACAGACTCACACAGAGAGAAAAAAAAAGAGAAAGAAAAGAAGAAAGAAAAAAAGAAAGAAAAAGTGAGAGAGAGAAAGACAAAGGAAAAAGGGACAGAGAACAAAAAGGAGAGAGAGAGAGAGAGAGAGAGAGAGAGATGAGAGAGAGAGAAACACATGGCCGGCAAGCCACCTCCCACCAGGTCACATGGCCGGCAAAGCCATTCCCACAAAGGAGGCCACACCCCCAGAGTAGGTTCGAAAATATTTTGAAACCCACCACTGGATTGCATCCAAGGCACTGATCCCCTATTGTATTCCTCTTTGCTTCTTTTGCTAGTTTTTCTATTTCTATCTGCTGATCTTCTCCAATTTTTTTCTCTTTCTCTTTTGCTGTCTCCAGATACTGCCCCACCTGCTATCCAGACTTTTTGCTCTTTCTTATCGATAATTGTTAATCTCAGGTGTTCTGTGACCGGTGCTTGTCTGTCTGAATTCTAATTATTATTATTATTAGACTTAATATAGCCCGCCTACTCTAGTGGACTGTATAATGATTTTAAACAAATTCATCACTTTGAACACATTTGAAATAGTACTTACTGTTCTAATCACCCCCATTTGTAAAGGGTATTGCAAAATAAGACAACTTGCATTGGGAGAGCAGTCAAAACAACGAGCGATTAAAGCATCTCACTGCAAAAAATAATAATAGACGTATTATAAAACACAGCAAACATGGTTACTAAATCTAGTTTGTGTTCTGGGCTTCCAATAAGACTGAACAAAACAAATCAAAGAAAATTATTGCATGTAAGTTAGACCGAACACATTAATCCATTTTAAAAAATCCATCAAATTAGCATCTTGTTAAAGGGCAGCCATTAAGCCTTAGCAGACCTGGTTTTAAGCGAGTTGTATGAATACAAACCAGTATTAGAAATGTCCTTAGCTGGGAATTGGGCGGGGGAGAGAAGGCAGGGGGAAGGATGGACTTTTAAACCCATTCAGCAAGCAGCACATTGTAGATTGCTTTTACTGACAGAATGTTTTTAAGGAAAATCGCTAGTAGCAATAGCAGTTAGACTTATATACCGCTTCGTAGGGCTTCAGCCTCTCTAAGCGGTTTACAGAGTCAGCATATCACCCCCCACCAGTCTGGGTCCTCATTTCACTCACCTCGGAAGGATGGAAGGCTGAGTCAACCTTGAGCCGGTTGAGATTAGAACCGCTGAACTGCAGATAATAGTCAGCTGACGTGGCCTGCAGTACTGCACCCTAACCACTGTGCAACCTCGGCTTTTGGTTGTAAGTCAAGGATTACACAGATCCTGTGAGCTGTGGTTAGTGCAGTGGTTAGAATGCAGTTTTGCAGGCTAACTCTGCTCACTGCCATGAGTTTGATCCTGACCATCTCGAGGTTGATTCACCCTTCCATCCTTCTGAATTCAGTAAAATGAGGACCCAGAACATTGGGGAAACTATGCTGACTCTGTAAACCGCTTAGAGAGGGCTGTTAAGCACTATGAAGCGATATATAAGTCTAAGTGCTATTGCTACTACTATTTTTTAAAAAACATAGAACACTATGTCTGCTAAGATTTTCATGTTCTTTTTAAGTGCCTCAAGGTTTTGCTCCAGACTAGATATGCTTATTTAATTGGAGACCATTGTTTTTGCCTTCTCCTTGTTTGGTGAGCTTAGAGAAGATCAGATGGTGCAGTGGTTAGAATGCAGAATTGCAGGCAAACACTGCCAACTGCCAGCAGTTCAATCCTCACTGGCTCAAGATTGACTCAGCCTCCCATCCTTCTATGATCATTAAAATGAGGACCCAGATTGTTGGGGGCAACTCTTGTAAACCGCTTAGAGAAGGATGGTAAAGCACTGTGAAGTGCATATAAGCCTAAGTGCCATAGCTGTTGCTATTTTGGGGCCAAAGATGCTTCATTGATTTATTGTGTGTGTTGTGCATGAGGGAACTTGTATGTGTTTGAAATCACAATTTGCAAAATAAATATGAAGTCCTTCCCTTAAAAACCATTCCCTTGAACAAAACCATCTACAATTGCTCCTTGCTGGAAATGGGTTATAAAAGTCCAAGTACTTCATCACAATGACAGCAAGTGAGAAGCTACATTGAGCAAGTGAACTGAATGACAGAATGTATGAATGAGTGACGGAATGGAAAGGCATTTTGTTGAGTTATGTCCAAATAAATGTTACAGCAGATGCCTATGGAGATTCTCAATCATCAAGGCCACGGTTATCCAAAAGGTGCTTTTTTCAAAAGCCTACTGGACTTCCTTTTTTCCTTGAAGATGTTTCACTTCTCATCCAAGAAGCTTCTTCAGTTCTGACTGAATGGTTAAGGATAGAAGGATGTGTATATATATATTCTTGGGTGCCTCTTGGATGAGAAGCAAAATGCCTTCATTGCCCACAGATTCCACATTTGCTTGTTTGTTTGATGTTCTCATGAAAAATACTTGAGATCTGAGCCATAGGTGATCAGAGTAACTCATGAAGTTTTATAAGTATATAAGGAAATAAAACTACGGATGTTTGATTGTCATTGTTTTCTTTCTTATCACAGGTGTTTTATTGCATTTTGACTTCAAAAGTCAATTCACTGGAAGTCAAAATGATTTGGTGACACACAAATTTAATTAACAAACAGCAAAACTAGTTCATCGTGACGCTGAAAGGTAGTTAAATTTCTCATAACCTTATTTAGGTAACAGTCCTACAGTTCCTGGAACATTTAGACAATGGGCTTAATCAAATTCCCCTTTCAAAATGTTGAGCTAACCTGGGAGTTAAAATAAGAGGGGGGGGAGAACAGCCGAAAGTATTGACCAATACTCCTATCAGCCAGTATTGGAAACATCAGAACAGAATAAGGTTCTGCATTTAGGAAGAAAAACAAATACACAGGTACAGTATAGGTGGTACCTTGCTCAATAGTCGTAACTGTGAGAGAGATCTTAGCGTCCTAGTGGACAACTATTTAAATATGAGCCAGCAATGTGCAGCAGCTGCCAAAAAAGCCAACACAGTTCTAGGTGCATAAACAGAGGGATAGAATTAACATACCGTGAAGTGTTAATACCACTTTGTAATGCCTTGGTAAGGCCACACTTGGAATACTGCATCCAGTTTTGGTCATCACGATGTAAAAAAAGATGTTGAGACTCTAGAAAGAGAGCAGAGAAGAGCAACAAAGAAGATTAGGGGACTGGAGACTAAATCATATGAAGAAGGGTTGCAGGAACTGGGTATGTCTAGTTTAAGAGAAAGAAGGACTAGGGGAGACATGATAGCAGTGTTCCAATATCTCAGGGGTTGCCACAAAGAAGAGGGAGTCAAACTATTCTCCAAGGCACCTGAGGGCAGAACAAGAAGCAATGGGTGGAAACTAATCAAGGAGAGAAGCAACCTAGAATTAAAGAGAAATTTCCTGACAGTTAGAACAATTAATCAATAGAACAATTTTCTTCCAGAATGCTCCAACACAAGAAGTTTTTAAAAAGATGTTGGATATCCATTTGTCTGAAGTGGTGTAGGGTTCCTGCCTAAACAGGGGGTTGGACTAGAAGATCTTAAGGTCCCTTCCAACTCTTGTTATTCTAAACTTAAGAATTCTACATGTTCTGGCTGATTGTGGAGTTGCTTAAGGCAGTGTTTTTCAACCACTGTGCCGCGGCACACTAGTGTGCCGTGACATAGTGTAAGGTGTGCCGTGGGAAAAACACCCGCCTATATTGAATATAGGCACAGAGTTAAATTTTTTTAACATTTTCTAATGGTGGTGTGCCTCGTGATTTTTTTCATGAAAAAAGTGTGCCTTTTCAAAAAAAAAGGTTGAAAAACACTGGCTTAAGGAGGCCTTGGTGTCAGGCAACACACCTAAGTGAGGTAAGTTGTGTCACATCCTTCCCTCCACAAAGCAAATTCAGCAAACACTGAAATTCTATGTGACACAAAGTATCCAACTGAAGGGAATTTAATTCAATTTAAAAGGGACAGATGGATGGATGGATGGATGGATGGATGGATGGATGGATGGATGGATGGGGTGAAAATAGTCCTAATAATTTAGGCCTTGAATGATGTTTAACTATATCTAATACCCCCTAATTGTTTTCCCTTAAAATAAGTATTTATTGGCCAGATAGATATGTTTCTTGCTTTTGTTCTGTTGGAAGAAATGTCCTTCTGGGTTCAGTTCCAAGTGGGGAAAAGACACTGGAGACATGGAGGTTTCTTGGAAAGAATGTTTATTGATGAAAAGGATCAGATGGTTTGAGGTCCTGGGGAAAAAGGCACATGGGTGAGAGAGAGATTTATACTCTTTGTTGGGCTTTGAATTTGAGCTTGCATTCTGATTGGTTGTCAGACTCCCATGGGGTCAAGCAGGGGCCACTCTGTAGGCTGTCCTGAGTCCCAAGCTTAGTTGACTCTTGCTGGGTGATGATGTAATGAAAGGGTTTGGGATTCCTATTATGGCTCTGCCTGAAGGAGATAGATCTTTGTTATGTAGAATAAACTGGCCCAGGCCTTAATGGTCCATTGACAAAGGTGGTGGGGTGAGTTTCTGCCTCCCTTTTAGGAGAAATATTCTGCTCTTTTAATATTTCCTAAAATATCTCATTTTCAGTGGTGAAATTCTTTTTTTTTTACTATCGGGTGTGTGGGCGTGGTTTGGTGGGCGTGGTGTGGCTTGGTGGGTGTGGCTTGGTGGGCATGGCAGGAGAAGGATACTGCAAAATCTCCATTCCCCCAGCCAAAGGTAGCATTTGCCAGTTCTCTGAACTACTCAAAATTTCCGGTACCGGTTCTCCAGAACCTGTTAGAACATGCTGGATTTCACCCCTGCTTACAGGTATAAAGGAAAAGGGTGATGAAATCCACCTTTCAATCTCCAGAGAGACAAAATGATAAGTGGTAGAAGTTAGCTAAAGAAAGAGAGAAAGAAGAGAAATAGAAGGTGTCCCACCTTGTTCCTTGTTAACAGGACAAATTATATAAACTATATAATCTTTATAAAGCCGTAGTAAACACCTAGAGTACTGCATCCAGTTTTGGTCACCACACTATAAAAAAGATGTTGATACTCTAGAAAAAGTGCAGAGAAGAGCAACCAGGGATGGTTAGGGGGCTAAAACATATGATGAGCGGTTGCAGGAACTGGGCATGGCTAGTCTAGTGAAGAGAAGGACCAGGGGAGACATGATAGCAGTCTTCCAATATCTCAGGGGTTGCCACAAAGAAGAGGAGGTCAAGCTATTCTCCAAGGCACTTGAAGGCAGGACAGGAAGCAATGGGTGAAAACTGATCAAGGAGAGATTCAACCTAGAAGAAATTTTCTGACAATGAGAACAATCAACCAATGGAACTGTTTGCCTTTGGAAGGTGTAGGTGCTTCATCACTGGAAGTTTTGAAGAGGAGACTGGACAGCCATCTATCAGAAATGGTGTAGCGTCTACTGCTTGAGCAGAGGGTTAGACTAGATGACCCACAAGATCCCTTCCAACTCTGCTATTCTGTTCTGTTCTGTTCCATTCCATTCTAACTTTTGAGCTGGGAAGGAAGGAAGGAAGGAAGGAAGGAAGGAAGGAAGGAAGGAAGGAAGGAAGGAAGGAAGGAAGGCTGACAGACAGACAGACAGACAAACAGACAGACAATGGATAGCTGGATAGATTAGATAGGTAGATTGATAGGTAGATATGTAGACAGACAGACAGATGGATAGATAGATGGATGGATGGATGGATGGATGGATGGATGGATGGATGGATGGATGGGAAAGCCTGTGAGTAGTCCTTGGTGCTCTCTGAGCTGGGTTGTTTTCTTGCAGATGTTTTGTTATTCAACATGGGAACATCATCCGTGCTAGAAGGAAGTGGGGTTTGCTCTCTCTTTATATTCTCATGGCTTGCCTTGTCAGGGTTGGTGTGAATTATCTTGGAAGTTCTTTGGTTGGGCTGTTTACTGTTGGCTTCTTTGGCAAATCCTTGATTGGGGTATTGTTTACTTCTTGATTGTTGGTCTGAAGGAAGGAAGGCAGGCAGGCAGGCAGGCATTTTCCAAATTCACTACATTCCTCCCAAGAACTTAAATGGCAGCCAAACACAGATATGATGACAGCTTCCTTCCCTGAAGCAGAAGAGAACGGAATGGGTTAAGCCCCTCTCTGGCTCACTCACCTGAGCCTGCTCTGAAATAAATCAGCGTCCCCTTTTCTGCTGCTCTCGTTGTCTGGAAATAATGCAAATGCACTCGGCTCGCAGTGACATTGTGCTGCACTCGAAGGATACACATAATAAATTGTCCCCTAATACTATTAAAGGGATCTTTTCTTCTTACTCAGTAGCTTTTGAGGTTGAGCCGAGCTTTCCTCTCCCCGTGCATTGTAAGACAGCGTGGTGTCATCTTGTTCCCTTCTTCATCCTGTCACTTCTGTCTTCTACTGACTCCAGTTTTTCCTTTCCTTTCTTCTGCATTGTTTTTAAATATAGTCACTTTCTTTCCTTTATTGCAGCTGGCACAGATCTTTAGCGCCAACGATTCACGTTCGTTCTATCAAGAAAATAAACTTGTGTGTTTGAAAAAGGAACAGGTAGCATTTTCCCCCCCCCTGTTTGCTAGGCAAAATGTTTCCCCGCCTCAGGGTGGTTTTTAAACAGAATCTCCCCCCAAAAAATCAGTCTAAATCCTCAGAAGAAGTTGCATTTTAGAAGGCAACGCCTGAGTTGAAACCAAAGCATCGGGAATCTAGAATTTTCTGGGTTTATTTTTTATTTTGGGGGTGGCTCTTATTTTCTTAGGCCCTTTATTTCAATTTAAAAAGGAAGGACCAATCCTACCTCCAGCCCATCAAACTTGTTAGTCTTTAAATTGAAATAGGAAGACCAATTTTCAATGAAATTGGAAAGGCCACACTTGGAATACTGTTTTGGTCACCACGATGTAAAAAAGATGTGGAGACTCTAGAAAGAGTGCAGAGAAGAGCAACAAGATGATTAGGGGACTGGAGGCTAAAACATATGAAGAACGGTTGCAGGAACTGGGTATGTCTAGTTTAATGAAAGGAAAGACCAAGGGAGACATGATAGCAGTGTTCCAGTATCTCAAGGGTTGCCACAAAGAAGGGGAGTCAAGCTATTCTCCAAGACACCTGAGGGTAGAACAAGAAGCAATGGGTGGAAACTAATCACGGAGAAAAGCAACTTAGAACTAAGGAGAAATTTCCTGAGATTTAGAACAATTAATCCAAGGAACAACTTGCTTCCATAGGTGTGAATGCTCCAATACTGGACGTGTTTAAGAGATGTGGACTATCCTTTTGTCTGAATTGGTGTAGGGTTTCCTGCCTAGGCAGGGGATTGGACTAGAAGAACCTTCAAAATCCCTTCCAAGTCTGTTATTCTAAATTCTAAATGACACCGGAAAGCAGATATTATGGAAACTTGGTCTTTCCAGGTGCTGCTAACTACAACTCCCAAGACCTCATCCTGCATGGCTAAAAGCAAGTAAATCAGTGTCGTGGTGGCCACAGATCCCAATTTTACTTTAAACAAAGCCAATCGCACCAACAATCATTCTAAGGATCCACTGCGAATGATGGGCATTGTGATACTTCTCACATTCCCAGAGAGATGAGAAATCTGTAGAGATCTGGCAGATCTCTTTGTTTAATCAGAAGTTTGATTTGATTGATGAAACTACCAACGTTATATTGCTAAAGCATGCTTGTCCAGCCCATGGCCTATTGGCTGCGTGCCACCTGGACAGATAGCAATGTGATCCACAAGATAGTAAGAGCCAAGGTGGCGCAGTGGTAAATGCAGCACTGCAGGCTACTGCAGATCAGCAGGGTCATCGGTTCAATCTCACCGGCTCAGGGTTGACTCAGCCTCCATCCTTCCGAGGTGGGTAAAATGAGGACCCAGATTGTTGGGGGCAATATGCTGACTGCTCTGTAAACCGCTTAGAGAGGCCTGAAAGGCCTATGAAGCGGTTATATAAGTCTACTGCTATTGCGTATTGCTATTGCTAGTAAACATTTAATATTATTATGTGATTTAGCACTAGTATTAGCCATCAAACTTGTATGCCACTTCATAGTGCTTACAGACCTCTCTAAGCGGTTTAAAGAGTCAGCGTCTTGCCCCCAACAATCTGGGTCTTCAACAATCTGGGTGTTCATTTTACTGACCTCGGAAGGATGGAAGGCTGAGTCAACCTTTAGCCGGTCAGGATCGAACTCCTGACAATAGGCAGAGTTAGCCTGCAATATTACATTCTAACCACTGTGCCACTATGGCTCTTTGTCTATACCCTTTGTATATTTATATATGCAGTGTATATTTATATACACTAACTATATTATATATTTTATATGCAACCAAGACAATTCTCTTCTCCCAGTGTGGCCCAGATAGGCCAAAAGGTTGGACACCTTTGCTATAAAGTAAATGAAGACCCATTTCACTTGGATCTGAAGACAAAGTGGCTATTGAAGTCTATTAATCCCACTCAGCTGCAGCATGGAGATTAAGCTATTGGTCTATTCCTTGTTGGCAGTCTACAGCACAAACGGATGGCTGTTTGCTTGGAGCTCAGGTGAAAATGTCCCTTAATGGTATTTTCACTTGTGTTTAATCCGACTTGTCATTAATCTGTTTAATCTGATCTTTTGTGCACTGCAAACGTTAGCCAAAGGCATTCCAATGCACACTCCCAAAAACTTTCCCTAGCAGTTTGCAATTATTTATAAAGAACTTATAAATCAACTTCCCAGAAAGGCTAACGCTACCTGTATTGAGAGAAAGACTACAATGACTGCAATGTATGGCTGTGAAAGTTGGACCATAAGAAAGACTGTGCACCAAAGAATGGAGGCCTTTGAACTCTGGTGCTGGAGAAGACACATGCGAGTCCCTTGGACTGCCAAGGCGATCAAACCAATCAGTCCTGGAGAAGATCAACCCTGATTGCTCTTTAGAAGGCCAGATCCGGAATAGGTCCGTGTTTCTCAACCTTGGCGACTTTAAGTCCTGTGGACTTAAAGTCGCCAAGGTTGAGGAAACACTGGAATAGGTAACTCAAATACTTTAGCCACCTAATGAGAAGGAAGAACTCACTGGAGAAGAGCCTAATGTTGGGAAAGATGGAGGACAAAATAAGAAGGGGATGACAGAGAGTGAGGTGGCTGGATGGAGTCACCGAAGCATTAGGCGTGAGCTTAAATCGACTCCAGACGATGGTAGAGGACAGGAAGGCCTGGAGGATCATTGTCCATGGGGTCGCAATAGGTGGGACACGATTTCGCAACTAACAGCAACACAATGACTGAATCTTGTGGTCTAATTCTGCTGCACCACCCCTCCTTCTTATACTTCAGTGAAATAGGGAGGTGTTTTCCTGAAGTGTTCCTGAATATTATCTGGTAGTCCTGGACTTACAAAATGTTTCAGCCCCTTTTGCCTAAGGAACAGCTTCTGCATATCTCCATTAAGGGTATCTCCCTTACTCTCTAAAGCAGGGTCCTCAAACTTTTGGCTAGGTACTTATGTGACTGGGCGGGCGTGGTTAGGTGGTCATGTGACTGGGTGGGCGTGGCCAATTTAGCACCCCATTAAACAATACACACAAATTAAACTTTGATTTGTTATGCTCCTGGGAAGCAGGTTAGTGAAGGGATATGGCTGCCGTGGGGGTGGGGGTGAGGGACGTGTGTGTGTGTGTGTGTGTGTGTGTGTGTGTGTGTGTGTGTTTCTCTCTCTTTCTCCCCCTCTCTCTCCCTCCGTTTTTGGCCTCCAGAGGCCTCCATGGTCCCGTTTTGGCCTCCTTGGCCTCCAGAAGGTGGTTAAGGGCCAGCGATAGGTGGGGCAATGTGTGCAGGGCAGCCTCATGGTCCCGCCTGGGCCAGATTAATGACTTAGGTGGGGCCGTATCCAGCCCACAGGGCATAGTTTGAAGACTTCTGCTCTAAAGCAAAGAAAGTATAGAAAATGGTTCTAGGTAGGTTATATAAATTATATAAGGGAGAAAATAAAAAAAATGTTTCAATCCCTTATTTGTCGGTCTGTTTATGCATTTATTTATGTCCCACCTTTATTATTTTTATAAATAATTCAAAGTGGCAAACATGTACAATGCTCCTTCCTCCTCCTGTTCCCTACTACAAACACCCTTTGAGGTGAATTAAGCCGAAAGAGTGTGACTGGCCCAGTGGTGGGTTTCAAAAAAATTTTGAACCTACTCTGTGGGTGTGGCCTCCTTTGTGGGAGTGGCTTGCAGCCATGTGACCTGGTGGGAGTGGCTTGCCGGCCATGTGTTCTCTCTCTCTCTCTCTCTAGCATCTCTCTCTCTCCTTCTCTCTCTCTCTCTCCTTTTTGTCTCTTTGTCCCTTTTTCCTTTTTTTCTTTTATCTCTCACTTTTTCTTTCTTTTTTTCTTTTTATTTATTTTCTTCTTCTTTTCTTCTTTCTCTTTCTTTTTCTCTCTCTGTGTGAGTCTGTGTGTGTGTGTGTGTGTGTTGTGTGTGTGTGTGTGTCAGTGGTGGGTTTCAAAAATTTTTGGAACCTCTTCCGTAGGTGTGGCCTGCTTTCTGGTCCACTGTGAAACCTCTTCTAACCGGTTTGGTAGATTTGACGAACCGGTTCTACTGAACTGGTGCGAACTGGTAGGAACCCACCTCTGGACTGGCCCAAAGTCACCCAATTGGCTTTCATGCCTATAGGTGGGACTAGAACTCACAAGCTCATGGCTTCTAATCTGTTTCCTGTTTTAGAGAAGGTTCCTGAGAAGATGGAAATTCAACTGTAGAAATTCAACTATATGGCTCGTGTGCTTAGGGACACTGGCTTGATAAGCAGCAAGCCCATGTTTGAGACCTGAGTGCTGCCATGGCATGGGTTGAGCTCCCGTCCTTCACTCCAGCTCCTGCCAGAGACATGAAGAGAGCCCCCTACTAGGCTTCCCCAAGCAACAGTAATGTCATTGGCTAATCCTTTCAACCCAGAAGTGCTTTGGTGCTTCTGACCAAAAGTGCTAGGCTAACTGTAGACAATCCTAGAGAAATAGATTATCTGTACCATTTAAGTACAGAATTACATAAGGAATCTTACATAATTCTTAAGGAATACAGAATTATGTAAGGAATTGGCCCTAGGGAAACAGCATTGGCTATTCTGTAGGATTTAGATGGATGAAATGTGCCATTTGTAGTTCTTTTGGATCTCTCAGAAGCTTTTGATACCATTGATAAAAAAAGCTATGGAAAATCTAGACAGCATACTAAAAAGCGGGAGACATCACCCTGCCAATAAAATGTGTCTAGTCAAGGCTACGTTTTTCCCAGTTGCAATGTATGGCTATGAAAGTTGGACCATAAGGAAGGTTGAGTGGAGGCCTTTGAACTCTGGTGCTGGAGAAGACTCCTGCGATTCCCTTGGACTGCAAGGTGATCAAACCGGTCGGTTCTAGAGGAGATCAGCCCTGACTGCTCTTTAGAAGGCCAGATCCTGAAGAGGAAACTCAAATACCTTGGCCACCTATTGTGAAGGAAGGACTGACTGGAGAAGAGGCCTAATGTTGGAAATGATTGAGGGCAAAAGAAGAAGGGGATGACAGAGAATGAGGTGGCTGGATGGAGTCACCGAAGCATTAGGCGTGAGCTTAATGGAGATTTTATAGTATCCTTCCCTGGAGTAGGGAGGAAAGGGAGATTTTACAGTATCCTTCCCCTGGAGTGGGGAAGAAATTGAGATTTTTACAGTATCCTTCCCTGGAGTGGGGAGGGAATAGAGATTTTTACAATATCCTTCTCCTGGAGTGGGAGGGAATAGAGATTTTACAGTATCCTTTCCCTGGAGTGGGGGAGGGAATGGAAATTTTACAGTATCCTTCCCCTGGAGTGGGGAGGGAATGGAAATTTTACTGTATCCTTCCCCTGGAGTGGGGAGGAAAGGGAGATTTTTACGGTATCCTTCTCTGGAGTGGGAGGGAATGGGGATTTTACAGTATCCTTCCCCTGGAGTGGGGAGGAATGGAAATTTTACAGTATCCTTCCCTGGAGTGGGGAGGGAATGGAAATTTTACTGTATCCTTCCCCTGGAGTGGGGAGGAAAGGAGATTTTTTACGGTATCCTTCTCCTGGAGTGGGGAGGGAATGGAAATTTTACAGTATCCTTCCCCTGGAGTGGGGAGGGAATGGAAATTTTACTGTATCCTTCCCTGGAGTGGGGAGGAAAGGGAGA
The DNA here is from genome assembly GCF_009769535.1 of Thamnophis elegans. Taxonomy (NCBI): domain Eukaryota; kingdom Metazoa; phylum Chordata; class Lepidosauria; order Squamata; family Natricidae; genus Thamnophis; species Thamnophis elegans. Next base: position 68,945,962 of record NC_045548.1, read on the forward strand.
TTTTTACGGTATCCCTTCTCCTGGAGTGGGAGGGAATGGAAATTTTACAGTATCCTTCCCCTGCCACGCCCACCAAGCCATGTAATTCCCACCAAGGCCACACCCACAGAACCGGTAGTAAAAATAATTTGAATCCCACCACTGGGCTGGATAGTATCTGATCTCAGGTATCTGCTGAGCATTTTGGAATCTAAAATTTCAGAGATATAACAGGGCTGCAAGCAAGCCCAGCTCCTAACATATGTGGGTCCCTTTGCCTCTCCCTTGCAAGTCCCCAGCTAGCTATCGTTACTCTCTTCAGTTCTTCCCAGCATTTGGAGGTGGCCTTCATTGCAAAAGTCGTTTCAGCCCTTCTCTCCCAACTTGGTGACCAACACTTTGTTAAGGTCAAATCTCTGCAATTGCACTGCCCTTCAAGCAATATTGAATCAGTAAAATATCCTTTCGGTTACGTTATATTAGAGATAGCTATTGACTTCCTTCTTTTTATTGCGCTATAAAACATGCTGCAGTAAAGAAAAGAAAAAAACAAAAAAGGAAACAGCCAAACAAAGAATAAAGGTTTATTTTGCAACGGAGAATTCATGTGATCTTTTACAGCTGACACTTCAAGTCTTTGGCCGCATGTTCAGAAGCTGGCTTCCTTGGGATATTCTGAACTCTCCTCCCGCTACGTTGACATGCATATTGCAGCGCACATTTTATACAGGCCTATAAGCAGATGATAAAATGATCCCTTGAGTCTTCGTCGGTATAATCAAAACACAAATGATATCTACATGCATCCGTTTCTTTGCTTTAACGCTGGAAGACAAGCTGATTTTTTATTTTATTTTTTGTTCTCCATTGACCTCACAAGTATTTGGATTCCCTTCTGTGGCTTCCAACAGCAAAGGATAGAGCTCCAGTTGTCGCGTTGTTGTTGTTTTGTTTTGCCATTCCAAGTGTAGCTGGGCTCCAAGTATAGCCTATGTGGGTGGGGGGATAGGCTGCAGGAAAAGGCATCCTAAGAAAATTGGCATGTCCTGGAACTCAGGGCTTCTGGGAGGAGAACCAGCTGATTGGGAGACTCTGGCAAATGAAACATCTCTGATGGCACTGGTGGCATGGAGCTTATTCTATGGTTCAAAATGAGGGAAGAGTAAATTAAAGAGAGGGGAGAGGGAGAGGGGGATGGAGAAGGAGAGAGAGACAAAGAGGGAGAGGGAGGGAGGGAGAGAAGGGTAAGGAGAGGTGGAGAGAGGGAGGGAGCGAGAGAGAGGTGGGGAGGGTTGGGGAGAGTGGGCAGAGAGAGGGGGGGGAGAGCGAGGAGGGGAGAGGGGGGAGTGTGGCAGAGAGAGAGGGAGGGAGGAGAGGGGGAGAGGGAGGGAGAGAGGGGAAGAGGGAGAGAGGGAGGGAGAGAGAGGTGGGGAGGTGGGGGAGAGAGGGCAGAGAGGGAGAGAGAGGAGGGGGAGAGGGGGGAGTGTGGGGGAGAGAGGAAGGGAGGAGGGGAGGAGAGAGAGGGAGAGAGGGGAGGCGGGAAGAGAGAGAGGGAGAGGGAGGGAGAGAGGAAGGAGAGGGATTTGCAGTTTCCTCTTTTCCCTCTAGAACCAGTGGTTCTCAAGCTTCCCAATGCCACGACCCTTTAATACAGTTCCTCATGTTGTGGTGACCCCCAACCCCACCCAAACATTATTTTATGTGTTCCGTATTTTTTCAAAAATATGTGTTTTCTGATGGTCTTAGGCGACCCCTGTGAAAGGGTTGTTCGACCCCCCCAAGGGGATCCCGACGCACAGCTTGAGAACCACTGCTCTAGCGCCAGCCATGACCCCATAGGAATCTGGCAACAGCCATTAAATATTAAAGGACATACGCTTGCACAGGAACAGGAATCTCAATCGCAAAGCCCCGAAGAATGTATAAAAGACCACCTACTCTCAACCCCACTTTGTCAGCCACCCCAGAAATATGCTGCTGTCACTGACATTTCTGGATAGCAAATAAATGGAGACCTTCCTTCCTGCGGCCTGCCTCCATTTCGTTTCAGCGTCTTTCTCCCGGCTTGGAGCCCGACCTGATTTCTCTTCCAACAGAACTCTGATAGAAATCTCAATGATATCACATTGTCGGAAGAAATATCCAGGTTCAGTTCCAAGATGGGAGAAAGGCACTGGAGACAAAATGGAGGCTGGAGGCTGATTGGAAAGAGGGTCCATTTATTGATGAAGCAGAAGCACATGGGTGGTTCTGAACAGCTGACCACATGGAGTTGAGAGGGGGGGGCATTATACTTCCCCATGGGCTTTGAACTTGAGTTTCCTGTTCCTGTGCAAGGACATATATTATATTGTCTGTTGTCAGACTACCATGGGGCATGTAGGGGTCATGTTTGTCTGAGCTATGTTTGGTCGAAGTTTGAACTGCTGAGCTGATGCAATGAAGGCTTGTGTTGGGCAATTCCCATTGTAGCTGAGGGCTAATTCTACCTTTGTTGGATCTTGGGTATTTGCTTATGAATAGAGCTATCTATCTCTTTATCTTTTAAGTGCTAATATCTGCTGTGGGGTATTAAGGGAAGGTGTGGGCTGCTTTCCAACAGCATGTTTCTCCATCCAGGGAGATATAATATTCTGCCTTTTAAATATTTCTCAAAATATTTCATTCTTCTAGGAGAGGAGTGAGTGCGAACTTTCTACAACATGCATAATCATGTCAGGTCACAAAGGACCCAAGGTTGCATAATTATTTCGTTTGCATGACAATGTTGAGCTACGCATGATGTCATTCCCCCACTTGTGGATGCCCAGGGGAGCATTGTTAATTAGTATTATTAATTAGCACAGCTCCAGTTATGCATCCTTCCCCGGAGTCTGCTGGCTTTGCCATAAGCTGGCTTTGGGACAATCGGAAGACTATAAAGAAGCATGGAGTGTCATTTCTTACTTCCTAGCTCCCTTATTTGATGCTTTTGTATTTATTCTCTTTCTGTCTACTCCTTTTATTCTACACACTTACAAAGACTTGCAGTTTCATTGCCTGATTTGATCGGTTTCATTAAAACACTTTCCCTCTGTACTTCAAATATTTTTTTTCTCTTTCTCCTGTCGGGCTTCACAGCATACCAGGGCACAAGAAGGAATAGATAGTTGCTTCAATAAGACATTGTATACTCCAGCAGAGGAATGACTGCTCCGAACACAGGCTGTTTTTAAATACAAAACATAATGGAATTGTCTAAAAATACAACGGAGAGCAGACAAATAGGTTTCCAAATTTGTAATCCTCAGCACTCTGCCTCCAAAGCTCTGGCCATCAAAATGCCCCGTGGTGATAAGGTTTATTTGTTACAATCAGACTGCTCCGTTGTAATGTAATGTAATGTTATGTTATTACATTATTGGAAAACAGAAACATGCTGGCTAGGGAATTCTGGGAGTTGAAGTCCACACATCTTAAAGTTGCTGAGAAACACAGCTCTGAGAAGTCTTAATTTTTGTAAATATTTTGAGGGTTCCAGGAGTGGGAAGGAAGATATACACCAGGGGTGGGGTTCAAAAATATTAACCACCAATTCTCAGCCCAATTGCTGGGTGGGCTTGGCCATGCTGGGTGGGTGTGGGCATGGTGGGTGTGGCCTACTCAGCCTCCTGCACCACAGCGAGGAGGGGATGTTTTCGCCCTCCCCAGGCTCCGGAGACTTTCCTCAAGCCTCCAGGATGGCGAAAGTGGCCTCCCCCCAGACCCTCCGGAGACTGGAAACAGGCCTGTTTCCGGACTTCCAGAACTTCCGGGAGACCCATTTTTCGCTCTCCCAGATCCTCTGCGCGGGCCCTGCAGTTAACCTGGCATCCAAACAGGCCGCATAGAGACGTCTGGGAGGGGAGGGGCAAGTAGTCCTTGCAACTACTGGTTCGGCAAACCAGATGTAAAATTAGCATCTGGTTCGCCCAAACCGGTCCAGACCAGCTGAATCCCACCCCTGATAAAAATTGATGAGGCAGTTCCTTGAAACCATCATTCCCCAATCCACCTTCTTCTTTTTTTCTTTTTCCAAAAATTGCCCTGAAGCAGATGCCAACTTGGAAGGGAAACTGTCTGAATGATAGTAATGATTGGGGCAGTTTTCTACTGCAAAGTCTGTTCTTTTGCTGCTCCCTAGTGTCAATCCTGATAGCAAATTGTCCCCACAATCTGGGTCCTCATTTTACAAACCTCAGAAGGACAGAAGGCTGAGTCAACCTTGAGCTCTGTCAGGATCAAACCCCTGGCAGTGGGCAGAATTAGCCTGCAATGCTGCATTTGTGCTGCAAAGACTCTGAGTTGGGCATAGGTGAGGCAAGGCACAAGTTACCAATAACTATTGCACAAGAAGGCGTTCTGATATGTAAAGAAACATGCAGATAAGATTACTAGACTGCCAGCAAGTCCTCGTTTATATCTTCATGTCCTCCATCCATCAGACTTAATCTTAAAAATCAACCCTAACCCTAACCCTAGTCTTCTTGGAGAGTCAGTTTCTTGATCTGGTCTATTGTTCTGGCCGAGGCTTCCCAAGAGCATGAAACAAACTCTTGTCCCGACAGAAAACCCTCTTATTAATTTACTGTCAATTCTGCTCATTCACAGCCGGCAAAGTCTTTCAAAGGAGGATTTACAGTCACAGACCTTATCTGGCTTGGAGAGCTGACAGGCCAATATCTGCTAATGTTGGCAAGGAATCTCAGAGAGTCACGAACCAATTAAGCGAATGAATTGTCTCCTGCAACTCCACTCCCCTTTCGCTCCTCTTTTATTTCCTCCAGGAGAGGCCTTTCATCGTCCACCTGTGGCCTTACTCCCAAGTCGACCCCTGTTCTTTAGCTGTTCCCTTTGTCTGGCAACTTTGTGCATGTGCACACTGGGAACAGGCTCCAGCTGTTCATCTGTCCCACTGATCTCCAACTCCAAAGGCAACTGATAACTGTCAGACAGCCCTGGCCCCATCTCTGCCTCTGACACAGAGTCCCCATCAGAGCCTTCCCCAGACTCCAGGACTGGTCCATGTTCCTCCTCAACCTCCTCACTGTCCGAATCTGCTGCCAGCTCCACTGGTGGGCCACAACATCTATCTCCCTCAAAGACTTGGAGATAGGAAAACTCTGTTTGTGAGTAGAAGGAAGTACTATCTCATGCTACGTAGTGCCTTGTGATATTACAACTGCAAATAGCAGGTAGAGGTGACTTTGTTTAGCAAAACATGACCCATGTGTCAAAACCACCTCTCTATTACATGTTTTCTAGCCTGCAGGGACTAGTTAGTCAAACTCAATAGCAAAGTATCAATTGGGGGCTTTGCATTTTTCGTTTTCTTGTTTTTACAAATTAATCTCTTAAAATCACGAGTTGCTTTGTACAACTCCCCCGCAAACTTCTCAAAACAGGAAAGAAAGCTTAGCCCTGCCCGAATTGATGTCATCGCTGGGTTGATGATGTGCCCTTGAGTGAGACTTAGAGGCTACCTGTATAATAAAGAAAAACAAGAAAACAAGAAAAAAGGAAAAGAAAGGGAGAGGAGTGGGGAAGGGAAGGGAGGAGAAGAGAAAGAAAAGAAGAGAAAGGGAGAGAGGAGAAGAGAAAATAAGAGAAGAGAAAGGGAGGAGAGGAGAAAAGAGAAGAGTTAGTTGTGGAAAAATCCATCACCATTGACATCCCAGGTAAAGCTTCAATACCCTCCCCCAAAAAGAATAAGGAGCAAGTTTCTGCGAGTAAAAAAGAAGCTTTTGCAAAGTCAGGGTTAAAAGGCAAAGTGTTTCTTGTGATGCAAATGAAAATGAAAAAGAGCAAATTCCAGCTATTGGAGTGGGCGCAACCTGTTCCAACCGGTGAACACAGGAAAACACAACATAGGCAAGATCTAACAATTCATTGTTATTTCCCCGTGATGAACAAGTCACTCCCAGCTCCTAGGGAGCCCTGTTCCAAGAGCCAAACTATACATTAGTTGAAGAGTTTGAAGGAGCCAAATTCCAACTGGGACACTTCCCTCTTAGCCAAAGCAGCTGGGAGCGGTGAACCCAGTCGGCATGGGGACTGTGATGCTGGATAGGGAAAACCTTATCGGAAAGCTTTAGCTTGGACCTGAGAAAAGCCCACGCACAAACGAATTCCAGTTCTCAAGCAAGGATCTCCCTGGGATAACAAATAATATTGGTCTCAAGATCGTTTGCCTTGCCTGTTGGCTAAACCGCCTGGCAGCTTTGCAGCTGAAAATACTGCTGGTGTTAGAAAGCTTTCCCTATCCCTCACTGCAGATTTTCAGTTATAATATACTAGCTGGATACCTGTGCTTCGGGACGAAACTGTGATCTGGCAATGCAGGAGAAATCTGGTTCAATCTGGTTCAGTCCGTTGACTCAGTGGTGGTCGGTGATTGAAACACATAAGGGAATATTGCTCCCGCCACCTTGAGTCCGGAAGCAGTTCTATAGCTGGAAGGCGTAGACAATTTGGTGAGGTACCGATGTTTAATACTGTAAGGAGACCCAGACCGCTCCTGAGTGAAGGAGTGGAACATCGCCAGTTTGAACTGAGGTAACAGAATGTGAGGCAACTGGCAGTTGGAACAGAGTTCTTTTCAGGTGGGGAGGGGGAGTAGACTGTCTAGCATCAGAGCGTAATAATATAAGGCAACTGATGAGCATGTTAATTCCTGTATAAGAAATACTAATGATCTGATGGCCATTTTGACAAATCATTTTTAGCGAGCACCTAGAAGCCAAGAGGAACATACGTGCCAAATTTCAAGTTTGTAGACTTTACGGTTCTGGAAATTTTATGATGAGTAAGTAGTATATGTGAATTTTGTTGTATGTGTATACGGTGTATATACCATACAATGACAATAAAGTAAAGTAAATTATAGTATTTGCCTTTTATGGAGTGTCATGCAGGTGCTGTATGCACCATGTGCATGCGTGGAAGCGTGAAAGCCTTAAAAGACAGGTAAGGAGCTCAGGTGGGCAGGTGGGCCCTCCGGAGCACTGTACTGGAACGGTATCTGATGCTCTGGATAGGCTCCGTTATACCGTACCAGGGCGTACCACCTGCAACCCACCACTGCTCTACTGGCATCCAGGAAATATTTGTCTGTGCAAAAAAAGGGAAAAAAGAAAACAGAAGACTAGAGAATTCTGACTGTCTGTTGCTCCCGCCCCACCCCTTCCTCTGTGCTTCCAGTGTGGCTGGAGTCTCCCCAGGGCTTTCTATGTACATGACTACAAACACAGGCATGCTAATTGTACACACACAATTAACAGCACACCTAGAGATTTTTCCCAAAGAAAAATCGTGGGAAAATCCTGCGTTTTGGTATACTCCCAAGCTATGGGGCTCCAGAAGTATCTTTCTTTTCCTCTTCCACATCCCACTGAGCTTCTACTTTTTCTTCTTCTTCTCACTCTGAAGCATCACCTGTCTGTCTCCGCACTGTCTCTTCCTCAGTCTACGCTGGATTGTCACTTTCTGATCTGAGTCATTAAGACAGACCTCTCTGGGTTCTTGGGTTGTTTGAACTGCTCCAGGTCCAGAGGAAAATCTTTTGTGAAGCTAAATGAGTAAGGTAAAAGGTAAAGGTTCCCTTGCACATATGTGCTAGTCGTTCCCGACTCTAGGGGGTGGTGCTCATCTCTGGTTCAAAGCCAGCACTGTCTCGGTGGTCATGTGGCCAGCATGACTAAACAGCAAAAGCGCATGGAACACTGGTACCTACCCACCAAAGTGGTTCCTATTTTTCTACTTGCATTTTTACGCGCTTTCGAACTGCTAGGTTGGCAGAAGCTGGGACAAGTAACGGGAGCTCACTCCATTAAGCGGTGCTAGGGATTTGAACCGCTGAACTACCAGCCTTCTGATCGACAAGCTCAGCATCTTAGCCTCTGAACCACCGCGCCCCAATAACTAAACTAATGTATCAATTTCCTAAGGATGAAAGCGGAAAGCGTTAGAGGCTTTATTGTTAATAATTCATTTAGTAATAAGTCTAACATTAATGGTAAAAACAGAAGACTGAATAAACAAGACAAGAGCTGAAATAGTAGGAGGCAGTGATGGTGCAGATAGTACCCGACTTACTACGGGTTGTTTAGCTACTGTTCAGAGTTGCAACAGCACAAAGTTGTTGTACAACAGAAGAAAGTTGACTTATGACCTGACCATTTTTCACACTTAGGACCATTGCAGAATCCCCATGGTCACGTGATCAAAATTCAGATGCTTGGCAACTGGCTTGTATTTATGATGGTTGCAGTGTCCCTGGGTGATAGAGCCGAGGTGGCGCAGTGGTTAGGGTGCAGTACTGCAGGCCACTTCAGCTGACTGCTATCTGCAGTTCAGCGGTATGGTACCCTATTTCCCCCAAAATAAGACATAACTGGAAATAAGACCTAGCATGATTTTTCAGGATGCTCATAATGTAAGCTCTTCCCCCAAAATAAGCCTCAGTTAAGATTGTCAGCCAGATGGATGCATTTAGTACTGCATTTCCCCCAAAATAAGACCTAACCAGAAAATAAGCCCTAATGCATCTTTTGGAGCAAATCTTAATATAAGACCCAGTCTTATTTTTGGGGAAACACAGTAGATAGATGATAGATGATAGATAGATGATAAGTAGGCAGGCAGGCAGGCAGGCAGGCAGGCAGGCAGGTAGGTAAGTGATAGATATAAATATAAAGCATGGGTTAACTATTGTTGAACATCTCCAAGAAAACTGCAATCACAATTAATTGAAAACTCAGTTAATTAATCCAGCATCTCAACTCAAGGGCATCTTTCCTTTTTTATATAGTACAATTCTAAATAAGGTAATTCAATAGCTAGGTATTGTGTGCAAATGTGCTTGGGTGTGTGTAAAATAAGGCAGTCTAATGCAGTGACTAAAAATTCTGGGAGTTTTTTCTCGAAAGTTTCCCTGGAGGAATATCAGGTTGGAGAAAGATGAGCTAATAAAGTAATATATAGCATCTATTATCCTTTTGATGTGGTACCATTTCAACATCTTGTTCTCTTTTTTTTCCCCCTGATCTTTGAGACGAACGAATGCAGCCTCTCTTCTTTCACACACATTTAAGAACTTGATCACCCTGCCCATTGTGATAATCCTCATTTATTTTTCATTTTATCAAGAGAGGGGTTTTATTTTTTAAAGGAGAACTACTGGCTTGGTAAATGTGATTTATTTATTTGGACAATTTATATTGTCGCCTACTCACAGGCGACTCAAGGCAAGCATACTGGAAATAAAAGACAATAGAAAAGAAATATAAATAATAAATAATAAAAATAATAACCCCCCCCATCCCACCATCTCTGCAACAGCACGCACTTATACCAGTCATTTTAATGGGCTCCATTCTGCTCTGGGTTCTGAAAGAGGGAGCAGTCTAATTTCTGGGGGAAGATGTTCCAGAGAGAGGGAGCCACCACAGAGAAGTCCCTTCTTCTGGGCCCCACCATATGTATCTCCTAGGGGACCAGCCCACATCATTCCTTCCCCCCCCCCCTCTAGTGGGTCAGGTAGATGCAGGGCTACTGAGTGGATTATTAAGTGCTGGAACAAAACTAATATGGGCCCCTAATATGGACATGTCCATTTTCCAAGTCTAACTCCTATTTAAATCCTCCAAGCGCCAGAATCTCCCTTTCACCAACCTTCTTCCCTGCATTGACCCCATGACACCTAACCTCTCCTATGGGGGCTTCCTTCCTTGCCGCACTCTGACCTCACCCACCCCACCACCTGATCCACTCATCTCCCCCATGGGAGCAGGGCAGGGGTGGGTTCCGGATTCTTTTACTGCTGGTCCACTCAGGGACATGCTTTATGCTTGGTGCGCATGCACAGTGGTAAAAGAATTGCTGCTGCGCATGCAAGAAGCAAAAAACAAGATGGCGGCACCATAGGCGCCACTGATAGAACCAGTTCAGATGTGTGGGCAGCCGAGTTACTATCTACTTGACTGAACCGGTCCGAACTGATAGGAACCCACCTCTGGAGCAGGGTGGGCTCAAGCCAGGCCCCTCCCCTTGAGCCCCACCTGGGCCGCAGTCCACAGGATGCCTCGACCCACGGGTGGGTTCCTGCCAGTTCTCACCTCTTCTATAGAAGAGGTTCCACAAATCTACAGTGCTGTTTAGAACCGGTTCCAGCTCCCTCCCCCAAGATGAAGAGCGAGAGGAGGAATTCTGGGAGTTGAAGTCCACAAGTCTTAAAGCTTTCAAGTTTGAACACCCCTGGGTTTTTTTTTCTAAAGGGTTAGGGGTGCAAGGGTCTTGTAACTTGACAGCTTTAAGACTTGCGTGCTTCAAATGCCAGTTTCTGAGCCAACATTTTGGTTGCTAAGCAAGAGCGTTGTTAAAGTGAGTTCCACCACATTTTACAAGTTGGCCATGCCCACCCAGTCACATGGCTGGCAAGCCACTCCTACCCAGTCACATGACTGGCAAGCCACTCCCACAAAGCAGGCCACACCTACAGAAGAGGTTCTAAAAAATTTGAAAACCCACCACTGCCTCGACACAAGAGAAAAGAGGACCGGAGGGTGACAGTGTGCATGCTCTCAAATGCTCCGACGCAGCCCCTCCCCCATGGAACAGTTGCTGTATACATCCAGCTACCCGCCTGCGTAAAACGAGACAGAGGCGGGTTGACTTTCTGATTTCACCCTCCCGCGGGTGGCTGTAAAGCTGCGCCTGTGCAGAAAGTGAAATCATGTCCTCAGTGAAGGGTCAGAGAAAGGGAGCGATGGAAAGACTTAAGTCAATCAAGGTTGCTGTGCGGGGGGGGGGAGAATGCACAGGCAATAGCACTGAGATTCATATGCGATCAGCGGGATGGGTGGGAGACCTTCAGGCTCCTCCTCTGCGCATCTGGGTGGTGCCACTTCTGTCTCTTTCATCTGGTTTTGTAAAAAAGACTTTTTAAATATCTCCTCCATGGGCCCCCTTTGAGCTCCAAGAGCTGCAGAACAGTGTACTGGCTGAATCTCCATCTCCTCAGGCCTGGTTAGATGTGACCAGCAAGAGACAGCCCCTCAGGTAACCATCCTGTCACCTGTGTGGGGTTTTAAAGTTGACAACCAACACCTTGTATTGCACCTGGAAGGAAATCAGCAGCCAAAGCAGCTCCCACAGGAGAGATGATACATGTACATATTGGGGGCTGCACAAAATCATGCGGGCCACTGCATTTTGCACCAAACTGGAGCTTCGGGGTGCTTTCAAGGGCAGCCCCATGTAGAACACATTGCAATAGTCAAGATGACCTTTCTTGCACAGTAGTTTAAGCGAATCGCCGCAGCTGTGAAGTTAGTAACTGGGTTGTTAAGTGAATCTGGCTTCTTGCTTGTCAGGGACAATGCAACCATCATAAATACGAGACAGTTACCAAGCTGTCTGAATTTTGATCACCTAACCCTGAGATGCTGAAATGGTCATAAGTGTGATAAAATGGTCATAGGTCACTTTTTTCAGCGCCGTCGTAACTCCGAATGGTCACTAAACAAATGGTTATTAAGTCAAGGACTTCCTGTAGTGGATTTGATCTCCCACTACCTTTGAACTATGGTGCTGGAGAAGACTCCTGTGAGTCCCTTGGACTGCACGGCGATCAAACCGGTCGGTCCTAGAACAGATCAACCTTGACTGCTCTTTAGAAAGCCAGATCCTGAAGAGGAAACTCAAATACTTTGGCCACCTAATGCGAAGGAAGAGTTCATTGGAGAAGAGCCCAATGCTGGGAAGGATGGAGGGCAAAAGAAGAAAGGGACAACAGAGAATGAGGTGGCTGGATGGAGTCACTGAAGCAGTCGGTGTTAGCTTAAATGGACTCCAGAGGATGGTAGAGGACAGGAAGGCCTGGAGGAACATTGTCCATGTGGTTGTGATGGGTCAGACACGACTTCGCGACTAACAACAACAATCCTCAGTCAGCTGGCAGGAACTGATGGATGTCAAATCCCAAGACATATAAAGAGCATTTGATTAGGGAATACTAAACCTGATAGGAATTTATTAAATCTGAACATCAGGGATATTCCACACCAGAAGAGATTCATCAGTTTGATCCAGAGCTCATCAAGAAGACATCTTTCCAAAATCCTCATCACGTGTGCACTAGAAAAAGGAAGAACCTGAACTGCCACTTAATAATGGCCTGGAAAGTAATACATTAAAAGGTCGTGTTGAAGAACTGCCAGACCGAAGAAGCTATTAATTAGCTTGGGATGCACATTAGCTTTCAATCCTGATAGATTCTCCTTGGAATCCATCTCTTCTTTTTGCTTGGCACCTGAGTCTGGTTTTTCTGCATCTCACACTTCTTGCAGTAAATAAGGACTTCGTTTTTTTGATTTAGCTTTTAGCAGGACGGTGTCCTAAAAGTACTTGCTAATTAGATCTTGTCTCTCGATTTGGTTTGGTTTGGCTTTCGCTCTAATGGTCTCTCCAGCCTATCTTATCCCAATGTTTCTCAATCTCAGAAAATTTAAGAGGTGTGGACTTCAACTCCCAGAATTCCCCAGCCAGCAAAGCTGGTTGGGGAATTCTGGGACTTAAAGTCCACACCTCTTAAAGTTGCAGAAGTTGTGAAAAATACTATCTAATATGCTGACTCTGTAAACTGCTTAGAGAGGTCTGTAAAGAACTCTGAAGCAGTATATAGGTCTAAGCGCTATTGCTATTGCTTATCCTAATGTTTACATCAATTACCATAATTTTCGGACTATAAGACGCACCGGAGTATAAGACACACCTTAGCTTTGGGAAGAAAATAAGAAAAAAAATTCTGTCTCTGCCTATCAGCATCCATGGTATTCATCTGGCTAGCGTCCTGTCAGTGTGTGAGAGAGTTGAGGGCTGTTGGAAACAAACATTATTTGCTATGTGAGCAACAAGGAAGGACAGCAAGGAGCCTGGGCGTGGCTTGTTCTGTACTAAATCTGCATGCCGTGCTGATATCTGAAACTGAAACTGAAAGTGAAACTTCTCTGCTGAAGTACCACATTGGAAACCTGCTTTTGATATTGTATATTTACTTAATGTGTTATATTATATATAAAGAGAAGTTTATTGCATCCTGCTGAATCCGTTACTTGTATGTGCTTTCTGAATGTGATTGCTGATGCAAACTCTGACACGTCCTTGCAGTAAACAGCCAGGTCAGTTTCAGTACATTATTGCAGTCTGATTCAGCATGAGCAGCTGATTGGTAGTTGGATCAAACTCCTAGAATACCCCCAATCAGCTGATCCAGGCTGCAGGGATTGCCACAGACCATAACCTCCTCTGTGCCTACGTTTTTGGCTACATTCGGTGTATAACATGCACTCAAATTTTCACCCTTTTAGTGGGGGAGAGTGTGTCTTATACTCCAAAAAATATGGAACGTTGATTTGGAGAAGAATGGGTGTTTATTGTGGAAATTCTACTAGAGATGCCTATGTCCAAAAAACAACAATAAACAAATGAATATCCCCTTTGTTCTTTGTAATGATGTTCATCTAACATCTAAATGTCTTGGGATCCAACCAAGGTAAAAATACTGGTCCCCACCCTGAAACAACATTCAATTAAAAAGGGTTTACACTTAGGCTAGAAAAGCAATGTACAGGTACAGACTATGTGAAACTTGGCTCAACAGCAGTAACTGTGAGAGGGATCTTGGAGTCCTAGTGGATAATCACTTAAATATGAGTCAGCCATGTGCTGCAGCTACCAAAAAAGTCAATCCTAGGCTATATTAATAGAGGCATAGAATCGAGATCACAAGAAGTGATACTACCGAGGGAGGAGCCAACATCGCGACGAGATGGACGTGCGGTCTCGATGCTCTGAGACCGCAGCCAATACTTTTGCACTGGGTGGTCCAACGGACCAAAACTGTCCCGAAGAGACAGTAAACAGGAAGAATACAAACTTTAAACAGTGGAAAGGAGGATTTAGAAAACTTTGTTATTAAATATTATGGATGTTTAGCTAGAATAGGACATAAGGATTTAGTGTTAGTGAAGGATTTTAGAAATTGAAAGGCCAGTATGTGGTTATGTATTTAATTTTGGTATATTTTATGATGAAGGATGCTTAAACAATTATAGTCAAATGAAAATGGAGATATGATGATGGTGACATGTATAAATATTTGAGTTAAAATACTTAAGTTATATGAATTATGTTTGTTGACTGTGGAAGATATGCACGAAAGTCTTTTTTGTAACCAACTGATACACTTTCTACGAGGATTTAGTGTTAATGAGGATTTTATAAATAAGTAAATGAAATGCCAGTTGTGGTTATGTATTAAATCTTGGTATATTTTATGATGAAGGACATTTAAATAATCATAGTAAATAAAAGTGGAGGTATGATGATGGTAATATAATAAATATCTGAGTTTAGATACTAGGATTAATATGAATTATATTTGATGATGGTGGAAGAGATGCACAAAAGCCTTTTGTAACCAACTGATACACTTTCTACAGTATGTAAAGAAGGAGGATTTGTATGTTTGTTTTAAAAATAAATATATATTTTTTAAAAAACTGCTACCGGTTCTCCAGAACTTGTCAGAACCTACTGGATTTCACCCCTGATTTGAAGGACTGCCACAAAGAAGGAGGGAAGAGTTAACCTATTTTCCAAAACATCAGGAAGCCAAGACAATGGAGAGAAACCGAACAAAGAGACAAGCAACCTACAACTAAGAAGAAATTTCCGGACAGTAAGAACAATCAACCAGTGGAACGACTTGCCTTCAGAAGTTGTGGGTGCTCCAATACTGGAGAATTTTTAGCAGGGAGTGGGCATTTATTTGTCCAGAATGATATAGGGTTTCCTGCTTGAGCATGGAGTTGGACTGGAAGACCTCCAAGGTTCCTTCCAACTCTGTTATTCTGTTAAAATTATCTCTTTCAAGTCTGAAACCCATCAGTACTAAAAAGGATTGGTATATAAGCGTCAAATTCCTGGCTGGTTCTTCATCAGATCTTTGTTTCATTCTGTTAGAATTTTCCATTTATAACTGTATTTCCAAAATTAAATACACAAGTTGGATCCCTTCGTGTCTGGAAAGGAAATAGAAGAATGCTTACTTATACTTTTAATGTAAAAATTATAAATTAAACTAAACACATACTTTATAAAGCTTATGCGCAGTATTGTATATTTGGGGGGGGGTATATGGTTTTATCATTTATCCTGGGGGGGGGGGAATGTCTGGTTGCTAAGAATCAACATCAGCTTGATGGCATATTATCCTCATGATGGTTACAATGTGAATCATATTTCAGTGGTAGCAGTGGTGGGTTTCAAAAATTGTTGGAACCTACTCTGTGGGTGTGGCCTCCTTTGTGGGAGTGGCTTGCCACCCATGTGACCGAATGGGAGTGGCTTGCCGCCCATGTGACCGGATATGAAATTATGAATTAGTACTTAGGTCGGTCCAAGTAGCTATTCAGAAACTCTGGCATTGAAGCATGCAAGTCTTAAAGCTGTCAAGTTACAAGATCCTTGCCAGTGGTGGGCTTCAAAAAATTTGGGAACCGCTTCTGTAGATGTGGCCTGCTTTCCGGGTCCAGTGGTGGAACCTCTTCTAACCGGTTCGGTAGATTTGACGAACCGGTTCTACCGAATAGGTGCGAACTAGTAGGAACCCACCTCTGAATGGTAGGTAGCTATAATTTATAAATAGCGTATTTGAGGAGTACGTGCTCAAAATTCTATTGCCGAGGTTGCACAATCAAAAAGTTCAAAATATTTACACTATTGCCAGTTATGCTGTCTGGGCTGGGGACTCTGGGAACTGTAGTTCCAACACACACACACACCCCAAAGTATGTGTTTCATGAAGCTGCTGTAGAGACACATGAAGGTCCTTACCTGTTCTGCAGATTAAATTCCCACGGGGTTAATCAATTACAAATTCACAGGACTGTGCAAAGAAAGGTTTAACTTTACACTTAGCAGGTATTCATGATCCTCAATAGCGGGCCATTAAGCCATACAAAACATTTGGAGGGGGGGAGTGGTAGGATATAAAAAGCAAGCAACCCAAAGAGAAATAAACTGGGTTTACAAATCAAACTGCAATCAGATATAAAGATAAATCAGTAGCCAAATGCCTGAAAAGCAGTCATGTGACCACAGAAGAGGGGCCACCATCAGAACTCTACAACTAGGTGGTAAGAATCTTTTGAGGGGTCCGTGTTAACTTCAAATGTTCACTAAACCGTTGTTAAGTAAGGACTACCTATACTTAGATACATCGGTGGGATTCTACCAGTTTAACAACCGGTTCGGCGATCGCATGCTTCGCGTGGATGCACACGCAATTTTAACAAAACGTATCTTCCACGTTACTTCTAGGGAGTAACATAGCAGCAATCCGCTCTGCTACACATATCAGCTGAGAGCATATAGGTAAGTGAAACCCCGGGGCGGATGGGCAGACTCGCCAGCATTGGAGAGAACCAGTTTGCTGATCATTGGAACTACCGGTTAGCCCAAACCAGTCCAGACCAGCTGAATCCCACCCCACATACATGCATGGGCACATACAAAGAGTCTTTTGATCTGAAATGTCTTTGAATGTTAATAACTCAGGTTGGTAGCTACGTCGTCGGTTTGAGCTCCCAACTAGGGGATTTGATTGCAAACGTTTCATCCCCATTCAAGGAGACATCTTCACTGTGTTTTGGATTAAGGTATCTCCTTAAATAGGGACAAAATGTTTGCAACCCAATTGCCAAACTCAGAGGTCAAACCAAGAACATAAGACTTTTGATCTGTTCAGCCTTTCTCAGTAGCTTTCATTTAACCGCAGACAGGGCTTCAATCTTTGATGACCAATGTTAAGGAATTTGCTTGAGAGAAATTGATAGGAAACCATTCTGTGTATTTTTGTGGCATAATTGGGGATAAAGGAAATGGAGGAAGATAGAATTAGCAGATCAAGAATCCCAAAGGTGCTTTTCCAGGAGGCAACTGGACTTTCTTGGGTTTTGTTTTTGGAAAACATTTTGCTTCTCATCCAAGCAGCTTCTCCAATTCTTCAGGACCACCATGACCTGGATGGTTGATACTCTTCATAGGCAACATTTAACACAGTGTTTCTCAACCTTGGCGACTTGAAGTCCTGTGGACTTCAACTCCCAGAATACCCCAGCCAGGACTTCAAGTTGCTAAGGTTGAGAAACACTGATTTAACAGATCAGAACTTCATGAAATGAGCAAACTGCGGAGGGGAAACGCATGCAACCCCCCCACCGCCAGAGTTTATTTTTTCTGCTTGCAAACTGAGTCCATATTTCAAAATAAAGATGAATAAGTCCCTCCGTTTCAGTCCCTCGCTGTTTCTCATTAGTTTAAGCTTTTGTTCGATCTGTTTCATTTCTGCAGCAGTTTTAGACTTTGTGAACATTCTGAGTGTCTTTTCAGTCAATTTTTCTTGATGCATTTCTTTTTCTACAAATTCTGCCCGAAGCATAGTATTTTTGCTTTAAAAGTGGTGAATTGTATTTGTTTTCTTATTTATGTATAATTGTTTTAAACAGCGCATTCTTAAAGAGACAAAATCTGACCTGGATCTTGGAACTCTGGATTGGATTTGGACTATTCTTCTATGTTGAAAACAAACCATTCAGGCAAAACTGTTTTGATTTGCATTCCTAGGCTACTGTTGTCTCCCTGACCCCCAGTAAACTGTTAATTACCATAGCAACTATGTGTATTTGAATTCAAAAGCAGAACAATCATAGAACTAAGAATGTTATTCTGCTTTCTGTCTACACTTTGGTTTCTTAAAGGTTTATGGATCTCTCCCCACAATTAGAGAGGTGGCAACAAAGGGAACTGCTGTGGAGTTGGTTTTCTGGACTAGTCTACCTAGTGAGAATGACACCACCACATATTCTTCTCCTCCTTTTTTTATAACAGTTTTTTAAAAAAGGAAGAAACAGCTGCTCAACCACCTTTGAAACAGCGAAGATGATCCAAAAGATGAATGTTCTTTCAAGCAGAATATCTGTGATAGGATGCGGTTGGCACACAGCGGTGTTTAGACTGCCAACCCTCTGGCTGAGTCAGCTATATTACCAGAACACAGCTATTTTGTGCCAAGAGGGAAAAAATAGACTAATAACCCCAAGGTCTAATTTCATTTGATCATTGACATTGCTTCGTGAGTGATTACAATAGATGGGAAGTATGCAAATATATACAATTAATGTCTGCTTTAATCTTTGCCCCACGCCTGAACATACACAGTTCATTAACATCACTTTAAGGAGGAACGATGCTTATTAAAAAGAATGAGTTGCATCAGCTTTAAGGTCTCCACCCCCATGTATCTCTTGATATGTCCATTTATCCTGTACCTAAACATCTAGAATTGTATGCAAACATATAGAGTAGGAAGTGAGAAAGGCTATATTTTGTGTGTGTGTGTGTGTGTGTGTGTGTTACATTTCTGCTGATAAATAAATGAAGGGAGACTAGTATAGATCTATTTAAAGCTATTTAGCTCTCATCAGCTAGCCATGCCCTTGCTGAGATTTGAACTTGAGCTGCTTACATATTAGGCAGTTGTATTAACCTCTAAGCCACAAGTTATCCTCCCTTTATCAGCTGAGCCAGGGGAGAGATTAAGCAGCATGCTCCCTCCTATATTGGGCAGACCAGGTGCTTTGACAGAATAAAAAATTATATATCTATATCTCTATATCTCTCTATCTCTATCTCTATCTCTATATCTATCTCTATATCTATCTCTATCTATATCTATATCTATTTATATATATATATATATATATATATATAGTTGCTTGGGGGCCGCCATTTTGAATTTTAGTAACTGTGCATTGAACAGCACGTGCACACATGTTGCGCGCAGGTTGTGAATCAGCAGTAACGCCAGCAACAACCTACCCCTGATACATACATACACACTGTATAATGATGTTTGTCTATCGTGTTCGAAGAGGACTTTGACTTCTAACAGGTTGTGGGCTGTCCAGAGTATGTCCAGAGGTGGCTGGTAAGGCCTATACGGGCATGAAATGTTCTGCCACATATTGGGCAGACATGTGTGGGCACCATTGTTGCAGCATTTGCAGCTCTGGCTTTGTGGGGTGCTCACTTCTCTTGTGGTACGGTTGTTCTTCTGTCCTCAGATGTCTGCAATATTTGGTGGATCAGTGTGCGCCATGTTGATTGATCTTGTGCCAGGGTTTCCCAGGAGGTGGTGTCAATATACAGGGATGTGAAGGAGGCTTTCAATGTGTCATTGTATCACTTCCTTTGTCTCCCATGCGATCGCTTTCCTTGAGACAGCTCACCATAGAGGAGCTGTTTGGGGAGCCCTGCGCAGCAAATCTGGGCTTCCATTAGCAGGTCTGCTCTGGAGAGGACTTCTGTGTCTGGCCACCGGATCCTGCCACCGGATCCTGCCAATGGATCCTGCCACCGGATCCTGCCAATGGATCCTGCCAACGGATCCTGCCAACGGATCCTGCCAACAGACCCTCAGTATTCTACCGAGGCAGGTCATGTGACATATCAGGGGTAAAATTCAGTAGGTTCTGACAGGTTCTGGAGAACCAGTAGTGGAAATGTTGAGTAATTCGGAGAACTGAAAAATATCACTTCTGGATGGCCCCAGAGTGGGGAGGGAATGAAGATTTTGAAGTGTCCTTCCTCCAGGAGTGGGGAGTGAATGGGGACTTTGCAATATCCTTCCCCTGCCACACCCACCAAGCCACGCCCACAGAACCGGTAGTAAAAAAAATTGAATTTCACCACTGAAGTATGTGTGTGTGTGTGTGTGTCTGTGTGTGTGTGTGTGTGTCTGTGTGTATGTATGTGTATGTGTTTGTTTATTGTTTGTTTGTTTATTGGATTTATATGCTGCCCTTCTCCCAAAAGACTCAGGGCGGCGTACAACAATAAAAAAAACGTATTACAAAAGTTAAAAAGGATATTAGATAGAGTATCCAAAAAGAAACCCAATTCAGATTAACAATAACATTTTAAAAATTAGATTAAAATTAACAATTAAATCAATCATTTATTTTATTTTGTTCAGGCCAGGCCGGCTTACTGGAAAAGCCAACTTTTTAGGGCACGTCAGAAGGAACGGAGGTCGGGGATTATACGAAGCTCCGGGGGGCAGCTCATTCCAGAGGGAAGGCGCTCCCACAGAGAAGGATCTCTCCCTGGGGGTGGCTAGCCGACACTGTCTGGCCAACGGCACCCTGAGGAGGCCAACTCTGTGGGATCGCACTGGACGGTGGGAGGCTACTGGTGGCAGTAGGTGGTCTCGCAGGTATCCTGGGCCTAAGCCATGGAGCGCTTTAAGTGTGTTTCCTTTCTCCCTTCCTACTCTCTCTCTCTCTCTCTCTCTCTCTCTCTCTCTCTCTCTCTCTATCTATCTACCTACCTACTCTCTCTCTCTCTCTCTCTGTGTGTGTGTGTGTGTGTGTGTGTGTGTGTGAGGTCATGGTTGTCCCAAGGGGCTGTTTCAAAAGGCAATTGGATTTCCTTTATTTTTTTCCTTCAAGACATTTCACTTCGCACAGCACAACATAGGAGAACAAACCCATCAGGACAAGATTCAACAGTCCATCTGCATTTGAAAGACAAAGGCCACTCCCGGTGGTGAAATTCATTTTTTTTTTTTTTACTACTGGGTCTGTGGGCGTGGTTTGGTGGGCGTGGCATGGTGTAGCTTGGTGGGCGTGGCTTGGTGGGCATGGCAGAGGAAGGATTCTGCAAAATCTCCATTCCCCCCCTCCACTCTGAGGCCAGCCAGAGGTAGCATTTGCTGGTTCTCCGAATTACTCAAAATTTTCACTACTGGTTCTCCAGAACCCATCAGAACCTGCTGAATTTCATTCCTGGTCACTCCTTTGAAGACAACAAAGTTCACATTCTGACCAGAGAGGATCACAGGTTTGAAAAAGGGGTCGAAGAGACCATCTGTCTGAAAATTGAACAGCCCTCTCTCAACAGAGCGGGGGGAGACAGGGGGGGTTTCAGGTGGTTCGCGGCGGTCCCCGCGAACCGGTTGGTCAGTGAACCCGGAAGTAAGTAACTTCCGGGAACGCCGAAGGATCCACCCGCCCGCGTTTCTTATCCGGTTTTGACGAGTTCTGCGCTTCCACGCATGCGCAGAACGCATACAGCGCCTGCGCGATCCTCCAGGAGCAGCTGGAGCATCGCACAGGTGCTAGTAAGCATGCGTGCACTGCGCGCGTGCACGAGGACGCCGCCGGCCCCATTCTAACTGAACCGGTTGGAACGGGGCGAGAAACCCACCCCTGGGGAGGGGATATGACATCATCTATCTCCAGTCTACAACACAGTCCTTTCAACAGTTCCAAGAAGGCTCCACATCCATTTGCACCACTCAGGTGACCCTGAGGACACAGATAAACCTCCAAGCGACCTCAACAACTCTCAGAGAGAGTGCTAATGACCGGATGACTGCAAGGAATATAAATCCTTCCGTTCTCCACCATTCAGTCAGAACTGATGAAGCTTCTTGGTTGAGAAGCAAAGCAACTGCAAAGAAAAACTAAAGACAATTACCTTTTGGAAAAGTACCTTTGTGGCAATCATGAGCTGGATAATTGAAAATCTCCATAGACATACACGGGCTTCATTTGACTTCGATAGGAAGGAAGGGAAATGTTTTTATTTGTAGCACTTGGCTGTTCCCCATCTATTCATCATACTTGTGGTGAACCAGCAATCAATAGAAAAAAAGACTTTCACAGCCAAGGATATTTAAACATTGCACTTTATGGCTAAATTCTGTAATAACAGAGAGCAGGTTTTTTTTTTTTCTACCTGATATTGAATCTATTTCAGACTGAAATGTGGGATGAACTTCTCACTTGCTGACTATGACAAAAAGCCACAACTTGGTTCCGTGCATATTGTGGAAATAATATCCTGAGCTTGCAGAAGACACAATATTATAGCAATAGCAATAGCAGTTAGACTTATATACCGCTTCATAGGGCTTTCAGCCCTCTCTAAGCGGTTTACAGAGTCAGCATATCGCCCCCAACAACAATCCGGGTCCTCATTTTACCCACCTCGGAAGGATGGAAGGCTGAGTCAACCCTGAGCCGGTGAGATTTGAACAGCCGAACTGCAGAACTGCAGTCAGCTGAAGTAGCCTGCAGTGCTGCATTTAACCACTGCGCCACCTTGGCTCCTGGTGGATAATATTCACTTCCTTCAACTCCACAAAGCATCTCTGCACCTTTTCCTCTTATCTCTTTGTGTTAGCCATTTTCACCCTCTTTTGAAGATGAAAATACTTCTAAGCTGACTTAGATGGGTAAAAATCGTTGGCATTGGGCCTTCCGGCCTGCCACATTCCATGCTGTGGGAAAATGGGAAGGGGGGTTATATGGGGTAGGGGAGATATATAGTCAAAATAACATTCCTTTCTCAGAGAGTCAAGGACGCCTTGCCCTGCATCTGGAGGGGTGTGACTGGGAGGCATCTCCAGTTAGGACGGTGCCTGATTGGGCCATATGACTGACATGTGGGTGCTGGGCAGGGGCTTGGAATTTCAATTGGGTGGGGGAAACCTGGAAGCTTTCAGATTTGGGTTTTCCCAGATGTGCCAACATGACATCTCTAATAAAATGGAACTTTGAGGAAACCTCAAGCTGCAAGAGTCTTCTTTCGTTGGGGGTGTTATGTAACATATACTGACTGGGGAATTCTGGGAGGTAAAATCCACAATCTTAACATTGCCAAGGTTGAGAAACAACAGTCTAAAATATGACTCCCCTTTAAGGCTGATTAGGGAACATAAAACATTGAATAAAAGAGTTGGAAGGGCAGGAGTGGATTACGGCAGTCGTTATTGCCGGTTTGGTCATGGCTGCGCCACTTGCACATGCACGCTTGATGCATGCACAGCGCACATGCACAGTGCAATAAAAATTGCTTTGCATATGTGCAGAAGCAAAAAAACAAAATGGCGCCTAGAGTGCTGCCGGAAGAACTGGTTCGGGGGGCGTGGCAGCCTAGGGAGGTGCCAGTTCCAGCGACCCAGACCGCCAAACCACTACCAGTTTGGCCGAACCAGTCCAAACCAATAGGAACCCACCACTGTGGCCGGGACCTTCGAAGCCAACTGCCTACTGAAGCAGAAGACGTTGTTCCACTGATTAATTGATTAATTGTTCTATCAGGAAATTTCTCCTTAGTTCTAGGTTACTTCTCCCCTGGATTAGTTTCCACTCATTGCTTCTTGTCCTGCCCTCAGGTGCTTTGGAGAATAGCTTGACCCCCTCTTCTTTGTGGCAACTGCTGAGATATTGGAATACTGCTATCATGTCTCCCCTAGTCCTTCTTTTTATTAAACTAGACATTTAAGTGAAGGGTTTTTTTTTGAGTAATTGTCTTCTCTTTCTCTTTTAACTGGGAAACTATGAGTCTCCATGAAGGGGAGACCAAGCCATAAACACAGGGAATTGGAAGATGAGCCTCAGACAAATGAGCCATCAACAGGCACATAGAGGTACACAACATTTTACACACAATTCAAAAGAAACAGTAAAAAAGCTAAAAAGGAAATAAAAAGATCAAAACATTTCCTCACCAGCAATCAAGACAAACAAACTGTCAACAATGCCCTAATCAAAGAATTACAGAGGGAATTCAACACCTTCAACAATACTGACTAGTAATATTATATACAAGTAAGTATATAAATAGAGAGCAAACCCCACTCCCTTCTGAACCTGAAGATGTTATTTAGTGTGGTAACGAAATGTCTGAAAGCAAACATCTAAACTCAGAAAGCACCAAAGTTTGTACACCTCTTTTCTTTCTTTTTTGCATGTGATAAGGCACTGATTGAATGACATTTTTTTTGCAATTTCTAGAAACTACTTTTGAAAGTTTAGAGGTAGATAGAAACAAGAGGAGATCCACCCAAGGGAAAAAAGATTTCTCATTGAACAATTAGGACTTAATGCTCATTGAGCCTTGGAATTTATTTCTTAATAGATGTCTCTAGGATTCTATCAAAACTCTACTGTTTTATTCTTGGTAACTAAGATTGCTGCTCACGAGTGGAGATTTTTTCTTAGAGAAAATATCAAAGTGGCTTGGGGGAAAACCGGAGATGACAAGGCAATAACAATAACTAAAAGCCGTTTAACAACAACAACACAACAAATACCCACCATTATGGTTAAAACTCCTCATTTCCCTCCAGCCGTTATTTAATCTTAATGCTTTATCTATTTTTATCTACAAAAATAAGTCCTTTTTGTAGTGTGGATATGCTGTGAAAGAGTATTAATCTCAGAATCTTTTAATTACCTGCCTTTATGCAAAGACTGTTTCTCACAGAGAAGATATGGAATAGTTAAGAATGAGGCAGATTATTAGCTGCTTGGAAAAATTGCTGAGATCTGAAGTACAGAGCTTTTGCCAGCTCAGAATATTGATGAAGAGGAAGCCATCCACCAAATATTATTATATAGCTCACATTCATTTCATAGGATATTATATATGGCAGGGGTGTTAAACTCAAGCTCCGAAGGCTGGATCTGGCCCGCGGGGTTCTTAGATCTGGCCCATGGGGCCATCTTGGAAACAGCAAAGGATCAGCCGGCGGTGCCTCTGACAGAGAAAATGGAGTTTGCGAAGACTGCGAGCAGCCCTCCCAAGCTCCATTTTTCTAACAGAAGGTTTCAGGAGGCCGACACAGCCAAAAACGGAGCTTGGGAGCCTGTTTTTGCTGGCAGAGCGCTCGGCCACCACAGGCGCCCCCAACATGAGTGATATTGAGCTGGCCACACCCACCCTGGCCACACCCACCCTGTTCCCCTCAAGGTCAAACACAACCCTGATGCGGCCCTCAATGGAATTGAGTTTGACACCCCTGATATATGGGTTGTATATATAATATGACCTGTATATTTTAATATAAGAAAGGAAGAAGGGCCATATGGTGAAGATTAAGAGTTTACCTAATCCAAAGTTTAGTTTTACTTATTTATGAACTGATTTATTTATTTGTATTCTACCTTTACTCTTTTTACAAATAACTCAAGGCAGCAAACACATCTAACACACCTTCGTCCTCCTCTTTTCCCCACAACAACCTTGCGGGTGAGTTGGGCTGAGAGAGAGTGACTGGCCCAAAGTCACTCAGTCAGCTTTCATGCCTAAAGCAGGATTAGAACTCGCTATTTCTGGTGATTGGCCCACCAGTTATGCATCTGGCTTTCATGGCCAAAGTAGGACTAGAAATCAGTCTCATGGTGATTGGCCCAAAGTTACTCAACCAGCTTTCATGACTAAGGCAGGACTAGAATTCACCATCTCCTGGTTACTGGTCCAAAATCACCCAATGGGCTTTCATGACTAAGGCAGGACTAGAATTCACCATCTCCTGGTGAATTGGCCCAAAGTCACCCAACCGGCTTTCATGGCTATGGCAGATCTAGAACTCACAGTCTCCCGGTTTCTAGCCTGGCTACACTAGACCAAACTTATATATTATGTTCCCATATGGTCAACTTTCCTCAGTGGATCCTTCAGAGTGACATAAAAGCAGAAGAACGCTTCCATTCATGGCCCTCTGCAAATATCTTGAAAACAACACTTCCTCAGGAATGCAGGGATTATTATATAGCCATCAAAAGTAGTGATGTGTCAAAGCAGATAGAACAACCTGACCCTCTGTAACCCACTTCTAATCCCCGTAGCAATTTGCTCCCACCACTGCATACCTATTAAATGTTCAATGAGCACCTGAGAATACAGGATGCCCAAGATGTTTTAGAAGTTTAACTCAGCATTTCGTGCAGCAGGAGGAAAACATCTGAATGTTTCTCGATGCTTTCCAAAGTCAACGCTGACAGCTGAAGACATTTTTGAAAATGAATATTCTCTAGGCCTTCCAAGGTCATCCCCTCCAATAGTATCTATTAAATCAAGGCACCGAAAGAAGAATAAGACTCGCAACTGATGCCCGAGGGGCAACAATAGAAAAGGGGTGCCAGGAAGATCTATGGTTCTGCTCAGTTTCATATTTATTCTGGTTGTCTTCAGAACACTCGCTGCGTCCGGGTTTCTGTTTCTAGTTCTGTTGTCAAATTTCAATAAATCTCTGTGACGGTCTTGGGATTCTTTAATCTGGAGAATTGGAGATCAATGTTTCTTAGCCATTAATATCTTTCACTGCGAGAGTTAACTAGTCAGGATGTCTGAATCTTCCCTTTTAATCATCTGAACAGGAGATTCACCTGTTTTAAAAACCAGTTTAATTCAAATGCATTTTTCCATTCTCCTAGGAACTGAGTTTTGGGGCAGGTGAGAAAAGGAGGATATTCACCCAGGAAAATGTCTTCTTTAACAGTTTAACTCAGGGGTATCAAACTCGATTTCACTGGGGGCCGCATCAGGGTTGTGTTTGACCTCGGACGCAGTGATGGGATCCCACTGGTTCGGACCGGTTCGGCCGAACCTGTAGTGGTTTGGCGGCCTGGGTTGCTGGAACCGGCAGAGACCCAGGGCTGCCACGCCCCCAAACTGGTTCTCCAGGCAGCGCCATAAGCACCCCCATCTTGCTTTTTGCTTTTGCGCATGTCCAGAACAATTTTTAACATACTTTGCATGTGCGTGCAGCGCGCCGCATGCCCACAAGAGAACCGGCAGTAGTGCCTGCTGGAAACAATCCCCCCCCCTGCTTGGATGGCCAGGGAGCAGGGGTGGAGGGCATCGGCAGGAATGGACGTGGCCAGGGATGGGCATAACCATGGTGGGTGTGACACAGGACTCGCGTTGGGGAGAACCTGTGGTGGTGAAGTGCTAAGACAGGATTTCCCTGAGACCCTCCCTCACTCTTACTATAATCTCTCTCCCTCCCTCCTTCCTTCCATCCTTCCTTCTTTCTGTGCAGCCATCCTGAGCTCCATTTTCGCTGGCAGAGAGCTGCAGGAGGCCATTGTGGCTGAAAACAGGATGTGGGGGTCAATGTGCCTCCCCAAGTTCCATTTTCACTGGTAGAGGCACTGCAGACTGGTCCTTTGCTGTTTCCATGCCAGGACCATGGGCCAGTTTTAAGCACCCTATGTGGCGAGTTGGGTAAAAGGGCCAATATTATCATGCCTTAATCCCATCACTCTGGAGCTGAAGGGGAGAACTCTTTATTACGTAAAGTGGACTAGCTCAGGTTCTAACGGCTCATTGACAAAGGAGGATGGACAGGAAGCTGCAGGCAGCTATTCTGTCTCTTAAAACATGTTTCTTCCTTTTCACATCCAGAGAAATATTCTGCCTTTTCAATATTTCCTAGGATATTTCATTTTTTTCTGGGAAAGGGCTGGGTGATAACTTCCTACAACCATGGCCTGGATGACTGAGAATCTTTACAGGTATTTGTCCTAGAAAACCCTATTCTCTCCGCCACTGTTGCAGATTCCATGGTTTCATTGGTTCACCTTGGACCCAAACTGCTTCCTAGATCCAAAGTATGGGCAAGTCAGGGACTGGATCTCAGCTTAGAGATGTCAAGAAACCTGGTGGAAATGGCAAGATTTTGCAAGCTAAGCTAGAAAGAAAGAAAGAGAGAGAGAGAGAGAGAGAGAGAGAGAGAGAGAGAGAGAGAGAGAGAGAGAGAGAGAGAGAGAGAGAGAGAGAGAGAGAGAGAGAGATTATTTTGCTGAGGAGCTTCCCTAAGGCAAGCTTATAGTGAAGCAACCTGAAAGATTTCCCCAGGTAGTAAGTTCCCAAGGTAATGTCATTCCCTTGATTCCAATCTTGCAGCTTTTGGCTTTGGGGTTTTGGATATAGAAATATCTCAAAGAAGAAATAGAGAACTTTTTAAACATTTCTTCTCTAACTTCCTTGCCCTGGGACACTTGCCTGTGGCCCAAACCAGTTTAGAACTCTTCTTGAGGGACAGGTCCTCATGATCTCCACCTCTGAAGCCGCGTAAAGTAGGTTTTCCCTGTTCTGGTTGGGAAAAGGTCTTTCTTGGCTTCTTGCAATGGAGGATAATCTAGAGAACTAGAGAAGACCTTGAAGATGACGTGATCTCAGACAGTGATCCGCTGAATTCCAGTTAGACTACAGAGTTTGCTGTAGAAACAGCCTCTGTTGATCCAGTCACTGGTAGAATACTAAACCTGCATGGCTATTGTAGTTTGGGTTACAAGAAAGATTAAATATGTTTTTATTTTCTTTTGGAAATGGAGGACAACTGGACATGAGCCTATGGGTCACATGGAAGTCTAAATATGAATGAGGGGGATAGATGCAGAGGTGGGTTCCTACCAGTTCGCACCTATTCAGTAGAACCGGTTCGTCAAATCTACCGAACTGGTTAGAAGAGGTTCCACCAGTGGACCCGGAAAGCAGGCCACACCTACAGAAGAGGTTCCACATTTTTTTCAAACCCACCACTGGTCCTTGGATATGATTATTCTACACTATCATGCTCATATTTATAAAACTCAGTGCCTCTGTGAAAGGTAAGGATGACTACTGCGTTTGTGGTGCAATCAGAACATTGCGTGTGTTGAAGTTGTTTTAACGCAAACCAAAACTGCCTTTTAAAAAAAAAGTTTACATCCTATTCTTATGCATGCCAGTGCTGTGTGCGAGGTCATTTAAAGTGGTTCTGACAAGTGTCGTCGGCATCTTCATATCCGGTCACATGGGCAGCAAGCCACTCCCATCCAGTCACATGGGCGGCAAGCCACTCCCACAAAGGAGGCCACACCCACAGAGTAGGTTCGAACAATTTTTGAAACCCACCACTGGATGGATGAGAGCAGAGCAGAGCAGAACAGAAGAGAGTACTATAATAGAGTCGGAAGGGAGGTCTTCTATTCTAAGCCCCTGCTCAGACAGGAAACCCTATACTATTTCAGACAAATGTTTGTCCAATGTTTTGTTAAGGTTTTACAGTGTGGGAGCATCCACAACTTCTGGAGGCAAGCTGTCCCACTGATTAATGGTTCTAACTGTCAGGAAATTTAGTTCTAAGTTGTTTGTCTTCTTGATTAGTTTCCATCCATTGCTTCTTGTCTTGCCCTCAGGTGCTTTGGAGAATTCCCTCTTCTTTGTGGCAGCCCCTTAGATATTGGAACACTGCTGTCATGTTCTCCCTAGTCCTTCTTTTTATTAAACTAGATATAACCAATTCCAGCAACAGTTCTTTATATGTTTTAGCCTCCAGTCCCCTAATTATCTTTGTTGCTCTTCTCTGCACTCTTTCTAGAGTCTCCACATCTTTTTTACATCGTGGCGACCAATACTGGATGCTGTATTCCAAGTGTGGCCTTACCAAGGTATTATAAAGTGGGATTAACACTTCATGTGAGCTTGATTCTATCCCTCTGTTTCTTTCTTTTAAACTAGACATACCCAGTTCCTGCAACCGTTCTTCATACCTTTTAGTCTCCAGTCCCCCAATCATCTTTGTTGCTCTTCTCTGCACTCTTTCTAGAGTCTCAATATCTTTTTTACATCGTGGCGACCAATACTGGATGCTGTATTCCAAGTATGGCCTTACCAAGGCATTATAAAGTGGTATTAATACTTCTCTCCCCCCTCACTCTCCCCCCCTCTCTTTTTCTCAGGCTCTCTCTTTTTTTCTTCATCTCTCTCTCTCTCCATCTTTCTCTCCCTTTATGTCTCTCTGTCTCTCTCTCTCTCCTGCTCTCACTCCCTCTCTCTGTCTGTCTTTCCCTCTTGCTCTCCCTCTATCTCTCCTTCTCTCTCTCCCACTCTCACTTACTCTCTCTCTCTCTCCCCTCCTCTTTCTCTCCCTCTCTCTCCTCTCTCCCCCACTCTCACTCACTCACTCTGTCTCTGTCTCTGTCTCTCTCTTCCTCTTTCCCTCCCTCCCTTCATCCATCCATACATACATACATCCGTCCGTCTGTCTGTCTGTCTGTCTATCTGTCTGTCTGTCTCTCTCTCTCTGTCTCCATCTCTTTTTCCCTTTCTCTCCCTCTCATGCCATTTCAAAAATGTTTAGAGAAAGGGAATTAATTAGAAGAAGGGCTTTAATGACCTTTTTCTAGATGTAATGGTCTTTGCATTCTAGCAGGGCGGGGGCATTTCAGACCAGTATCATCAGGGACCAGTTTCTACTGAGGGTTTTTGGTACAGCAAATGCAGCTGCAGCAACCTCTTAAAGAGATCGATGGCTTTCTAAGAATACCAGAGAGCCATGTGTCTTCTAGGCCGCTTGCCAAGAAATTCTTTTCCAATGAAGTACCCAGGAGGGAAGTTGCAATTTTGCTGCGCTCCATTTTTCAAGTGGCTGGAGAATGGGATGAGCAACTTCACATACTGAGCGGGGGGTGAGGTGGGGGGGGGAAACGACACTGCCAGTCAAACATGGAAGAACTTCATCATGAGACAGAGACCTTAATAACAGAATAAGAGTAGGGAGGGGTTTGGAGGTCTTCTACTCCAACCCCCAGCTAGCAATAGCAGTTAGACTTATATACCGCTTCATAGGGCTTTCAGCCCTCTCTAAGCGGTTTACAGAGTCAGCATATTGCCCCCACGGTCTGGGTCCTTATTTCACCCACCTCGGAAGGATGGAAGGCTGAGTCAACCTTGAGCCAGTGAGATTTGAACAGCCAAACTGCAGAACTGCAGTCAGCTGAAGTAACCTGTAGTGCTGCATTTAACCACTGCGCCGCCACGGCTCTGGGCTCAAGGAGGAGTCTCTGTACCATTTTGGACAAATGGCTGTCCAGTCTCTTCTTAAAAACCTCTATTGATGGAGCCCCCATGGTTTCTGAAGGAAAGCCATTCCACTGGTGAATTGTTCTCACTGTTGGGAAATTTCTCCTTAGTTCTAGTTTGAATCTCTCCTTGATAAGTTTCCATCTGTTGTGTCTTGGCCTGCCTTCTGGTGCTTTGGAGAATAGCTTGACACACACACACCACTCTTCTTTGTGGTAGCCCCTCAAATATTGGAAGACTGCTATTATTTCACCCCTGGTTATTCTCTTTGGTAAACTAGACATACCCAATTCCTGCAACCTCTTCTTCATGTGTTTTAATCTTCAGCCGCCTAATCCTCTTTGTTGCTCTTCTCTGCACCATTTCTGAGTCTCAACATCTTTTTTATGTCACGGTGAGCAAAAATGGAAAACAGAGAGGTGGGGCCAAACAGAGCATAAAAAACCCAGGGACTCTCAGCAAGCAGCTTTTTTTCCCATCTTTTCTTCTTCACCCAACATCTGGAAGCATGTGATTCCCCCTTTTCTGTTCAGAAGGCATGTGATCCTGTCCACCATTAAAACCATCTTTCCAAGCAGCCTCCATGTTTCCAGTGTCTTTTTCCCAGTGGTGGGTTTCAAAAACTATTCGAACCTACTCTGTGGGTGTGGCCTCCTTTGTGGGAGTGGCTTGCTGCCCATGTGACTGTATGGGAGTGGCTTGCCGCCCATGTGACCGGATATGAAGATGCCGACGACACTTGTCAGAACCACCTTAAATTACCTCACACACAGCACTGGCATGCATGAGAATATGATGTAAACTTGTTTTTTAAAAGGCATCTTTGGTTTGCATTAAAACAACTTCAACACAAGCAATGTTCTGATTGCACCACAAACGCAGTAGTCATCCTTACCTTTCACAGAGGCACTGAGTTTTATAAATATGAGCATGATAGTGTAGAATAATCATATCCAAGGACCAGTGGTGGGTTTCAAAAAAATTTGGAACCTCTTCTGTAGGTGTGGCCTGCTTTCCGGGTCCACTGGTGGAACCTCTTCTAACCGGTTCGGTAGATTTGATGAGCCGGTTCTACTGAATAGGTGCAAACTGCTAGGAACCAACCTCTGGTTTTTCCCCACTTGGAGCTGAACCCAGAAGGACATTTCTTCCAACAATTGCCATCAGTAGATTGTAAATGAATAGTGCAGGGACACTGAGTTCATCAACTTCTTAAGCCTAAATCCAGCACAGGGCTGCATTCATACAACACACGACATTCAAACAAACAACGTCCCGGCTTAATGCGATGGCCCAGTTCACAGAAGGTTGAATTGAATCAACTTGAATTGTAGCCCACTTGAACCCATTTTAGCCAAATCTAAGTTTAGATAGCAGAGGGTAGAGGGAGAGCTTTTTTAGCTGACAAAGAGCATAATTTTAAGAGCTCAGCAGTTCATGGATTCCAAAGAATTGAGGTAGCTACAGAGAAGGTCAGAAGGTCAGCAAATCTTCTTAGAAGATTCCAGGGCTTAGAGAGGGGGGTCATATAACAGGTTGAACACCAGTCCTTTCCACAGCATCTTCCTTCAGCTTCACCTGCCATTCGGCTATAGATGGTCTTGAACAAGTTATTTCCCATGGTACGAAGTAAGAGAGAGGGGTGGAAATTTATTTATTAAAAACAATGATATCGCCACCCTTCTTCAATCAACTCTGGGCGGCTCGCAATCCAAAATTTGATTCAAGTGTTGGACAGCATCTATGAATGATTGTTGACCATCGTGCTGTTCCTGAATTCCACCTATTAACAAGTTGGATAAAGGCCCCTTTCCTGTTTAGAAAATAGAATGGAATACAATAACACAGTTGGAAGGGACCTTGGAGGTCTTCTAGTCCAACCCCCTGTTTAGGCAGGAAACCCTACACCATTTCAGACAAATGGTTGTCCAATCTCTTCCGGAAAACTTCCAATGCCGGAGCATCCACAATTTCTGGAGGCAACTTCTGTTCCACTGTTTAAGTGTTCTCACTGTCAGGAAATTTCTCCTTAGTTCTAGCTTGCTTTTCTCCATTTAGGCTCTATTTTTGCCAAAAGCGCATGCGCAGATGCACGGGTGCTCACATTTGCAAACCGGTAGGGAAGGTAAGTGAATACCACTCCTGGTTTCCACCCATTGCTTCTTGTTCTACTCTCAGATGCTTTGGAGAATAGCTGGACTCCCTCTTCTTTCTGGCAGCCCATGAGATACTGGAACTCTGCTATCATCTCTCCCCTAGTCCTTCTTTCTATTAAACTAGACATACCCAGTTCCTGCAATCATTCTTCATATGTTTTAGCCTCCAGTCCCCTAATCATCTTTGTTGCTCTTCGAGGTTGTTTCTCTCCTTGATTAGTTTCCACTCATTGCTTCTTGTTCTGCCCTCAGGTGCTTTGGAGAATAGTTTGACTCCCTCTTCTTTGTGGCAACCCCTGAGATATTGGAACTCTGCTATCCTGTCTCCCCTAGTCCTTCTTTTCATTAAACTAGACATACCCAGTTCCTGCAACCGTTCTTCATATGTTTTAGTCTACAGTCCCCTAACCATCTTTGTTATAGCAATAGCAATAGCAGTTAGACTTATATACTGCTTCATAGGGCTTTCAGCCCTCTCTAAGTGGTTTACAGAGTCAGCATATTGCCCCCAGGTCCTCATTTTACCCACCTTGGAAGGATGGAAGGCTGAGTCAACCCTGAGCCAGTGAGATTTGAACAGCCGAACTGCAGAACTGCAGTCAGCTGAATTAGCCTGCAGTGCTGCATTTAACCACTGCGCCACCTCGGCTCTTGTTGCTCTTCGAGGTTGCTTCTCTCCTTGATTAGTTTCCACCCATTGCTTCTTGTCCTGCCCTCAGGTGCCTTGGAGAATAGTTTGACTCTCTCTTCTTTGTGGCAACCCCTGAGATATTGGAACTCTGCTATCCTGTCTCCCCTAGTCCTTTTTTCTATTAAACTAGACATACCCAGTTCCTGCAACCGTTCTTCATATGTTTTAGCCTCCAGTCCCCTAACCATCTTTGTTGCTCTTCGAGGTTGCTTCACTCCTTGATTAGTTTCCATCCATTGCTTCCTGTTCTGCCCTCAGGGCAAGTATTTGTTTTGTAAGCCTATTGGGTGTTTTAGGGCAGTGTTTCTCAACCTTGGCGACTTGAAGATGTCTGGACTTCAACTCCCAGAATTCCCCAGCCAGCGAATGCTGGCTGGGGAATTCTGGGAGTTGAAGTCCAGACATCTTCAAGTGACCAAGATTGAGAAACACTGTTTTAGGGAGGGATTCCGGGTTTCCCTGCATCCTGCCTGATTTCACTTCTCTCCAGGAATTGGGTGGACCTAATTCGTCACTCGCTTCGGTTTCTACCCTCTTTTAAAATAACCGTCTTCTTGCTGACTCTTTGGACTGTCAAAATGACCGTGGGGCTCTTCGACAGCACGGCTGATTTCCTATCCCGTTTGTTTTTGGTTTGCGTTGACCTTTTTTTTTTATTTTTTCCTGAAAAGCAAGAAGCAGCCTGATTTGCATAAACAAAGCCGCCAGTAAATAAGAGCCAGAGGCACGTCCTTCGTCCTTGGGATTTCACTCCAGCCATCATCCCTTTTTAATCGGCAGCGCGAAAGGAGCCGTTGCCATGGAGATTCAAGGCAGCAGCAAATTCTACCTCCGATGCCAAGATCCAGACGCACGCACGCACGCACAGACATTTCCCCACATCCCCCCAAAAAAGAGTCTCTCTTCCACCCCCAGCAGCCTTGTGTGCATAAACACCAACTTTTCCAGCAGAGAGAAAGCCTGCGGTGGCTTTTTGGCGTGCCTCCTAATTGCTCTCCGCTCGGGTTTAGTAGGTGGGAATAATTCATGCCCGGCATCCAGCTTCACTACCACCCTGCCGACAATTTCGCAATTCTGTGGCTGCAGCTATTTTTAAAGCTGGGCTCCCTCCTGAGCTTTTGCTGGGCGGCGAAGCCACGTTCTTCTCTCCAGGAACGCAAACCGTGTGAATGATAGGTGCGGGCGAGAATGGGGCAAGGAATGCGGCACCCTGATGCCTCCTCAGCTGGAAGTTTGCAAGAAGAGATAGGACAACCATTTGTCCGAAATAGTATAAGGCAGTAATGGCAAACCTTTATTCCCTCGGGTCATTAAGGCCTTCTTCTAATTAATTCTCTTTCTCAAAACATTTTTGAAATGGCATGGGAGAGAGAGAGAGAGAGGAGAGAGAGAGACAGACAGAGAGAGAGAGAGAGTGAGCAGGAGAGAGAAAGAAGGAGAGAAAGAGAGGAAGAGAAAGAGAGAGAGAGAGATGGAGAGAGAAAGTGAGAGCGGGCGAGAAGAGAAAGAGGGGTAGGGGGAGAGAGAGAGAGAGATAGAAAGAGGGAGAAGTATTAATACCACTTTATAATGCCTTGGTAAGATCACGCTTGGAATATTGCATCCAGTTTTGGTCGCCACGATGCAGTGGTGGGTTCTGGAGTCACACACATGCGCACGGTGCATGCATGCATTGTAGCTTCAAATAACGATTCTGCAAGCCTCCACGATGCTCCAGCTACTCCGCGGAGCGTCGCGCAGGTGCCGTATGCGCCATGCACATGCACGGAAGTGCCAAAAGCTTAAAGCACAGGTAAGGAGCGTGGGCGGGCAGGTGGGCCCTCCGGAGCACCGTACCAGAACAGTACCCGGTGCTCCGGGTAGGATCCAGTATGCCCGTATCAGGGCATAACGCCTGCAACCCATTACTGCCACGATGTAAAAAAGATGTGGAGACTCTAGAAAGAGGGCAGAGAAGAGCAATGAAGGTGATTAGGGGACTGGAGGATAAAACATATGAAGAACGGTTCCAGGAATTAAAAGAAGGACTAGGGGAGACATGATAGCAGTGTTCCAATATCTCAGGGGTTGCCACAAAGAAGAGGGAGTCAAGCTATTCTCCAAAGCACCTGAGGGTAGAACAAGAAGCAATGGGTGGAAACTAATCAAGGAGAGAAGCTACTTAATTGAGGAGAAATTTCCTGACAGTTAGAACAATTAACCAGTGGAGCAGAACTTGCCTCCAGAAGTTGTGAATGCCCCAACACTGGAATTCTTTAAGAAGATGTTGGATAGCCATTTGTCTGAAATGGTATAGGGCAGTGGTGTCAAACTGAATTTCTTTGAGGGCCAGATCAGCATTGTAGTTCTCCGGGGACCAGCAGACAACCGGATGCAGTGGTGGGTTATAGGCGGTACGCCCCGGTACAGGCATACTGGTGCCTGCTGGGAGCACCAGATACCATTCCGGTACGGTGCTCCAGAGGGCCCACCCGCCCGCCTGCTCTCCTTATCGGAATTTGAGCTGTTCAGGGCTACGTAGCGTACGGCGCCTACGTGGCACTCCGCCAAGCATCTGGAGTGGTGCGAAAGCGTCACGGAGCATTGCGGGTGCTAAGTATGCATGTATGCGCTGCGCGCATTCATGTGGTGGACGCCCGGCCCTGTTGCACCATACCAGTTGCAATGGGATCCAGAACCCACTACTCGACGGATGTCTCCTGGAGCACTCTACTGGCTGAAAATGGGTCGCGCTGAGGCCTCCTGAGTGCCCTGAGCAACCCATTTTTTGGCCAGCAGAGTGCTGCTGGAGGCCATGGAGGGTGAAAACGAGCCATAGAGGGGGCTGCACACATCCCGTTTTAGCCACCAGAGGCAGCATGGGCCGGTCCTTTGATATTTCCAGGCCAGCCCCATGGGCTGAATTTAAGCACCCCTCAGGCCTTGAGTTTGACACCCCTGGTAGAGGGTTTTCCTCCCTGAGCAGAAAAGAACAGCAATTCCAGTAATCTGACTTGAAGCTTTCTTCTTGTAGCGAGTGGAACATACAAAGGACGCTTCTCTGTTTACCCAGGAGATGCTCTCCATATAATTTTCCTAATCAGAAGGTGCTTCTTGGAAAGAACCAGAGGGTGAAATAGGAAGTGGTTGGGGAGAAGGCATAAGAAACCAGCCACCAGGGTAGAATTATTCCATGCAGCCCAAAGGTGATTTTTTTCAGGAGGCAACTGGATTTTCTTGTTTTTTCTTTTGAAGACGTTTTGCTTCTCCTACAAAAAGCTTCTTCAGCTCTGACAGGACAGTGGGGAATAGAAGGATTTATATTCCTTGAAGACAGCTGGTCATTTGCATCCTTTTAGAGGGCCATTGAAGCACTTGGAAGTTTATCTGTGTCCTGAGTGGTGCCCTTGATTCCTGTAGTCTGCAATTTTTTCATCTTGAAATCCATTCCTACTCCCAAACCATTCCAAGGGTGTTCTTCCCAAATTGCCTAGCTAAAATTCTGTAGATATTCTCATTCTGAGTGGTGCTCCTGGTTCCTGCGGTCTGCAACTATTTCCTCTGGAAATGCATTCCTTATTCCCACACCAGTCTAAGGGTCTTCATCCCAAATGGTATAGATCAAAGTCTGTGGAGATTCTCAGTCCCCAGGTCATGGTTGTCTACAGACTTATTCCATGAAAGAATCTGATCTACTATGGTCAAGGCAAATTAGCAGCAGATAAGAGTCCATAGATTTCAACTGGGGGAAGGGGTGGACTTAGATCTCTTTTGGGTGTGTAGGGCCTCCAGATTGATCTCGTCCTCAGGCTCAGCCTGGTCAACTCCTACAGAAGTTACTGGACTAAAAGGCAGTGGGAGAACGTTCGCTTTTCTGTTGTTTTGTTGGAATCAGGCAAGATATGGAATGAGGGAAGCCAACTTTAATTGGAGGAAGTGGGAAACTATTGTCCCAGGTCAGGAGTGTCTGAGAGACGGGGGGGGGGGGGACTCTGCAATTGAAGCTCTTTCCAGATTGATGTAGAAATAAATGCAAACGAAATGGGATCATACAGAGAATGCTCATTGCAAGATCTTTCAACATTATGACGGTACAGTACATGCCAATTCTTAAGTAAGCAGGACATCTCCTTTTCGTAGGGTGATTGCTTAATCTTTGTTCCCTGCTGGCCAATTTCTTCCTCAAACTATATTTGCCACATGAAAAAGCTACTCGGTTCATTCAAAGCACAGCATAGAATTGTCGGTCTTCTTTGAATGCTAGTGGGGATACCAGTGGGGTACTAAGTGGGGAAATATATAGGGTTACTAATTGCGACTGAGATTGTTGTCTTCTACAGGAAACTCTAGTGCAAATCTGAGAATTTTAAAATATGGCCAAAGGATGGGTAAGCAATCTAAATGTAGACTAAATTGCAGTTTTCCAAATTTTATATGACTGTTTGCCAAGTGATTGGAAGGGGGGGGGGAGTCAGGGAGAAAAATTATACCAAAACACATAGATTTATAAAATGCAAAAATTATCTATATCTGTCTATCTTCTATCTATCTATCTATCTATCTATCTATCTATCCATCCATCCATCCATCCATCCATCATCTATCTATTCATCCATTTATACATCTATGTCTATCTATTCATCTATCAACTATCGATCCATCTATCCATCCATGTATGTCATCTATCTATCCATCCATCCATCCATCCATCCAGTGGTGGGTTCCTCCCACTTCAGCTCGGTTAGGCCGAATTGGTAGTAGCAGCGGCGGGAGGCCCTGCCCACCCACCCATACACCTCCACATGCGCAAAAGCATTGCACATGAGTGTGAGCACATACATGAGTGTGCCCGAACTGGTAGTAAAAATATTTGCAACACACCACTGTATCTATCTATCCACCCACCCACCCATCCATCCATGCTTCTATCCATCCATCCATCCTTCTATCTATCCATCCATCCACTCTTCTATCCATCCATCCATCTACCTATCCATCCATACATCCATCTTTCTATCTATCCACCCACCGATCCATCCATCCATTCTTCTATCCATCCATTTATCCATCAATTCTTCTATCCACCCATCCATCCATCTATCTATACATCCATCCTTCTATCTATCCATCCATCCATCCATCTATCTATCCACCCACCCACCCACCCACCCATCCATCCATCCATCCATCTATCCATCCATTCTTCTATCCATCCATTCATCCATCCATTCTTCTATCCATCCATCCATGCATCCTTCTATCTATCTATCTATCTATCCATCCATCCATCCATCCACCCACCCATCCATCCATCCATCCATCCATCCATCCTTCTATCCATCTATCTATCATATTACCATGACTGCCATCTCACACAAAGCAACAGGGAAGCAACAAACTGTTGAATAAAACTACAAATGGATAAAGAACAAGCATTATAAAAATCTAAAAAGTCATTATTAAAATGAGAACATTATCAAAAAATTTAAAATATACAAACCCAATGGAGGGAGCAAGAATATTAACCAGAGTAGAGCCATCTAAGAATATCTCCATTCCCAAAGACCCCCCAAGCCTGATGACATATATGCCTTCAGCAAACTTGTAAAAATAAGTTAATATGCTCAGAGGAATGTGCATCAGAATTATACATATGAAATTAATTTAATGAGTCATATATTTGCAAAAATGAGATACTGGGAAAAACTGAAGCCAACAGAATTGCAGAAAGGTAAACATAGAATAAGATTTTTTTTCTATGTTTAAATATTCTTCATCTGAATACTGGAAAGAGTTTCTCCTTTTTATTGGTGTCAGCCCAATTGAGAAATTGCTTCCCAGAAAGATTCACCTGGTAGCTACACTGCTAAGACAAATACCTTCTTTAATATTCTCCAACCTTTGAAAGCAATGTGCACATTTTTATGATCAATCTTCTCATTACTAATTATGAATAACATCCAGATGTAGTCATCCCAGGATGTTAAAATGTTGGAATTATATCCAGCCTGAATAAAGGAAAGGTGGTCTTGATATAACCCTCTTATTTATATTTTGCTTTCTTGATTTTATGGCTAATTACATAATTTTTCTTTCTTAAAAAAAATAACTACCTGGGGTATTGTTGCCTATTTAACAAGGAAGGAAGGAAGGAAGGAAGGAAGGAAGGAAGGAAGGAAGGAAGGAAGGAAGGAAGGAAGGAAGGAAGGAAGGAAGGAAGGAAGGACAGACAATGGGATGAGGAAGGAAAAACAATGGGATGAGGGAGGAAGGACAATGGGATGAGGGAGGGAGGGAAGGAAGGAAGGAAGGAAGAACAATGGGATGAGGAAAGAAGGAAGGAAGGAAGGAAGGAAGGAAGGAAGGAAGGAAGGAAGGAGAATATTATGGGGCATGCATATTATGACTCTTTATTCTAAAATTAAATTTGGAAACCTCCTCTAGTCTATGGGTAGCCAAGTCATAAAACAAGAATCTACAAAAATTGCCCAGAAAATTTCAATATTTGAATTGTCTGGAGGCCCTGTAATATTTGCAAACCTCAGTTGGCCTAACCTTTCCCCTAGTAACATGCTTGTGCCTAAGAGAGCTGATCTCTGGAAGAACCTGGCTGTTTCCAACACCAATTGGCTGCCGTACAAACAGCGTGAAGAAGAATTCCCACAATGGGCAGAAGATCAGTGTGGGGAGGGAGCAAGTGTGTTATTGTTATCCTCAAGCCAGGACCAGATATAATTATCTTCCTTGTCTTTTGGATATGTCTAGTTTAATGAAAAGAAGGACTAGGGGAGACATGATAGCAGTCTTCCAATATCTCGGGGCTGCCACAAAGAAGAGGGAGTCAAGCTATCCTCCAAGGCACCTGAGGGCAGGACAGGAAGAAATGGGTGAAAACTAATCAAGGAGAGAAGCAACCTAGAACTAAGGAGAAATTTCTTAACAGTGAGAACAATTAATCAGCAGAAAAACCTGCCTCCAGAAACTGTAAACGTTCCAATACTTGAGGTTTTTAAGAAGATGTTGGATAACCAGTTAGCAATAGCAATAGCAGTTAGACTTATATACCGCTTCATAGGGGGTTTCAGCCCTCTCTAAGCGGTTTACAGAGTCAGCATATTGCCCCCAACAACAATCCGGGTCCTCATTTTACTCACCTCCGAAGGATGGAAGGCTGAATCAACCCTGAGCCGGTGAGATTTGAACAGCCGAACGGCAGAACTGCAGTCAGCTGAAGTAGCCTGCAGTGCTGCATTTAACCACTGCGCCACCTCGGCTTTATTGTCTGAATGGGTGTAAGGTTTCCTGCCTAAACATGGG
The DNA here is from genome assembly GCF_009769535.1 of Thamnophis elegans. Lineage (NCBI taxonomy): Eukaryota > Metazoa > Chordata > Lepidosauria > Squamata > Natricidae > Thamnophis > Thamnophis elegans. The sequence continues at coordinate 68,986,870 of NC_045548.1, forward strand.
GTTGGGCTAGAAGACCTCCAAAGTCCCTTCCAACTCTGTAATTCTTTTTCGTCCAGTCCTATCATCATCATCATTCACATTTAGACTCCAATGAGACCCATAGTCTCATGTCCAGTTCTCTCCTATTTCTAAAAGAACAGAAAAAAAAATATTTAATCATTCTGGTAGCCCAGAGTACAATAGCCATGAAGGTTCAGTATCTACCAGAGACTGAATGAAAAGCATAAATTTTCTGTCAGTGAGAACAATTAATCAGTGGAACGATTCACCTCCAGACGTTTTGAGGGCTCCAACATTGGAAGATTTTAAGAAGAGATTGGACAGCCATTCGTCTGAAACGGTATAGGTTTCATGTCTGAGCAGGGGGTTGGACTAGAAGACCTTCAGATTCCCATCCAAGTCTGTCATTCTGTTATTTTTTTGGGAGGAGTTCTATGTTAATAAGGCTTTATTTAATTAAAGACATCATTTTCTAATGTCAGCGTGTTCCAACATTGGGATGCTTCATTTTCATTTTTTGAAATCTGACACTTCTAAACCAGCTGGGGGAAAATTAGAAGAGAGAAATATTTCTGTCTTTCTCGTTTGTTTTTATTTTTCTTTAACTCTTTTGCTCTATTTCTGTGTAATCCGAAGGAATGCATTTGGGCCATCGCTTGAAAGAAGTTTCAGGTTATCAGAAAAGATTAGATATCCATTTATTTGGGATGATATACGGACTCCTGTCTTGGGGAGGGGGTTGCCCTACAATAGGGGTCATCAACTTTTCGAACCTCAGGGACCACTAAATTCATAATTTTAAATCCCGCGGACCACTAATAGGATCTGCTGAATGACTGGCTGAGTGGGCGTGGCAAGGTGGTCATGTGACTGGGTGGGCATGGCCAACTTGATGTCACTCATGTCGAGGGGCGCCTTGCCAGCCTCTATTCACTACTCCTCACCTGCCTGCCTGGGCTCCTTAGAGCTCCAACAGGAAGCAGTTGCTGGAGCTAAGAGTTGGCAAAACAGCGCAGTTCAAATTGGATCTGACCGAGAAGGAGGCTCAGCAGAAGCACCTCACTGAGGACTACGAGCATAGGCTTTCCTAGCAGAGGGAAGACCTGCGGGAATGCAAGGCCAGTTACTGGTGCCTGGAGGCTCAGCAGCTGCGATGGTCAGTCAGTTCCTGGCCATAATGCAGTCCAACTGGAACAAGGCCCTCCAGCTCTTTGCCACCAGCGGCACTTCCCTCCAGCCTTCGCCCAAAGACCCCCACCAGGTGGCTGAAGCAGACCCCAAGTCAGAATTTCTTCCCTCCTCTGACCCACACAAAAAGACCCCAAAGGAGGAGACTCTCTGCAGCAACACAAGCATTCATTGCACGTATCCGTCTCAGGGGCCGTAGTTTGAGTACCCCTGATTTAGTGCAATATAAAAACATGCAAATAATTTTTCTGCGGACCATCAAAATTTTCTCACTGACCACCAATGGTCCACAGACCACCAGTTGGTGACCACTGGACTAGAAGACCCCCAAGGTCCCTTCCAGCCCTACGACTGAAATATTTATCTGAGTAGTTGTAAAAGACAACTGGAAACAGCCTCTCCTGCAGGTAAAAGCAGAAAATGTTGTTGATATTAAGTCAGTTCCAAACTATACTGTACGGCGGTGTTCGGTGTTATAACTCCACCAATGAAAATATACCCATCAGTATAAGTTAAGCCCAGCTTTAGCCGAGTAATATTTTGCTTAACTAGAATAAAGTTCACAGCCCTTATAAAAGATGTTTGTTGCCAATGTTATCAAGAAACTGAGGCTTGGTAATTGATGGACTAATTTTTATTTTAAAAAATGTAATATGTCTGGGACACACTAAGAAGGAACTCCTTGAAGAATAAAACACAGCACAGATAGGATATGACAATATTTCCAAATGTCGTTTTCCTCCATAACAATTAGGTTACTCCAATTCTATTAGCCAAAGCAGAGCAGAAAATGTCTACTTGCATGAAAATAAATGTCACCCTTGTATTTTATATCAATTCTCCAATGGATCTGGCAGATGTGGGATTCTCGGAATTAGACGGGGAATTACTTCAGTCGGAATATCTGACGAAACTCTGATTTAATATGGAATTTTGGCTAAGTTGAGCCATTTTGTAACTCAAAGTGATGGGCAGGCCTTGGATCTCTTACAGCAGGGAGAATTCCATGGAAAAAATAATAATGAATAGGACAAAATTGTTTAAGGGCTGTTATGAAGGAAGAATAATGAAAGAGGTAATCAACTCTTCCAACCATTCACTGTTAGGATATGCAGGACCAAAATCCATGTCACATTTTCCTCTATTTTTCTTTGGCTGTTAATGATACAAGCCAAGTAATATCAGACTAAGATGATATGCTTTAGAATGAATATGTGTGAAAAGTTTTAAAAGCACATACAAAATGCTTGTACAGGATTCATAGCAGTCTGTGAGAATTCAAAAATGCATCTTTTAAAGTGGGATGCAAGACAGCTAGAGAGAGCAAGAAAGTTATCATCTCTTTAAGCAGCATGCATTTTTATAACCTGGTGATACTTCATCGCACCAGCTAGTTTAAGGTTTATTTTAGTCATTATAAAATGTTTTATAGATGGCATTTTGCACCGGCAAGATTGGCTAAAATGTATAAAGATAGATCTGCTAAATGTTGGAAGTGTAATCAACCATTGGGTTCATACTATCATATGTGGTGGACTTGCCCAAAAGCTAAAAAATATTGGATGAAAATACATAGTTGGTTGGAAAAAAAAAGATAAAGCAGCATATAGACTTGAAACCAGAAACATTTTTGTTGGGCATCCTATAAGAAAAATATGAAAAAAGAGTATTTATCTGGTTTTATATATACTAACTGCAGCCAGAATTGTATTTGCAAAACAATGGAAAAACGATGAGATTCCGTCAGATGACAAAATAATTACGAAAATATTAGAATGCGCAGAAATGGACAGACTAACGCTTATTATTAAGGATGAAGAGGAGACTGAATATTTTTTGATGTGGTGTGTATTCTATCAATGGTTAGACACTAGAAATAGAAGTTAGAAAGGAGGAGATATAAAAAGGAATGTTAATGTAGACAGAATTTAAAGATGATGATGTTATGTATTATTGCTATTATACTATTATAGAGTTACATTATTAATATTAGTGTGATGAATATTACAACAAATATGTGGATTATGACTATTCAGATAACTGAACCCAGATCACACACTGTTTGGTGGAAATGGAGAATAATATAAATTTAAAAAATAAAACTTTTTTTTTAAAAAAAAAGGTTTATTTTTAGCCATCAAGATGCATATCAGAAGGAAACAGAAGGGGCAGCAGAGGTAGCCCACCATTTACAGCTTTTCATTTAGTGACCATTCAAAGTTACAACAGCACTGAAAAAGTAACCTATGACCATTTTTCACACTTAATTCCAGAGGTGGGATTCAGCAGGTTCTGACCAGTTCAGGAGAACCGGTAGTGGAAATTTTGAGTAGTTCGGAGAATCGGCAAATGCCACCTCTGGCTGGCCTCGCCCCCATCTATTCTCTGCCTCTCGAGTCCCAGCTGATCGGGAGGGAATGGGGATTTTGCAGTAACCTTCCTCTGCCATGCCCAACAAGCCACACCCAACAAGCCACGCCCACAAACCAGTAGTAAAAAAAAAATTGAATTCCACTACTACTTACAATCAGTGTAGCAGCCCCTCAGTCACGTGATCAAAATTTGGAGGCTTGGCAACTGGCTCATAGTTATGAAGGTTGCAGTGTTCCTGGGGCCACGTGATTACCTTTTGCAACCCGAAAAACCCATTTACACGGCGTGTAAAAATTTTCAACTTTCAATTTCCAAGTAATAAGGGTGCTCAAAAGTTGTTTCCATGCTTTGGGGATTGCAAAGATTTTTGCTGACTTTAATATCACGTAGATGTGCTTGGAAAGTGACCACATAAATATAACTTTTTAACGTTTTGTTTGTTTCTTGGGAATCCAGATTCCCTTAACTACCTTGTGACTAACTTAACAGTGATTCGGTGATGACCGGGGGCATGGCACAGAGGCAACATAGGCAGCTGACAGTTTAAACTCCCTCCCCACTTTATTGCTCCAAAGTTTCCCAAATGCTCACACACACTCACACACACACATCTCCAGCAGCCTCTGGCTGCAAGTAGTCCAGCTCAACGCTGCAAGTACAGTGGCTGCAAAGCAAGAAATCCAGCAGGGCAAGTCAATGGCAACGGCACTCAGCACTCCAAGAATTCACTGTTTGTTCCAGAGGTGGGTTCCTACTGGTTCGACCCAGTTCTCCCAAACTGATAGTGATTTGCCGGCCTTAGTCACCAGAACCAGCAGCGACCCCAGCAACTTAGAACTGAGGAGAAGTTTCCTGACAGTTAGAAGAATTAATCAGTGGAACAGCTTTCCTCCAGAAGTTGTGAATGCCCCAATATTGGAGGTCTTTAAGAAGATGTTGGATAGCCATTTGTCTGGAACGGTACAGGGTTTCCTCTTTGGCAGGGGGTTGGACTAGAAGACCTCCAAGGTCCCTTCCAATTCTGCTATTGTATTGTATTGTATCTCCTAGGTTTTTAACTGCACCTTGTTTGGCACATGTGAAGATGGTCCAGTCTGTTGTACAAATCAAGGTGGTATAATAAGCCATTGCACAGTTTAATTGATTTTTTTTTCACCCAAATCTTGAGTGTTGATGTGTAAATTATACCAAGGAGATGGATCAGGAGGCCTAACCACTGTCAAGGTAAGTTTACTGTTGAGCTGAACTCGGTTTTTGATGACTCCAGCTTATAGTACGTACCCATCATTTTGTTGGCAACCATACAGAAGTGCTTTGTCCTTGCTTTCTTCTGGGAAATAGTAGAGGGCATCCTCACACTAATGTGTGACAGTGCTTCAGATTTAAGGGGGGAAATGTTTTGAAGTGGATCTGGGTACTCACCTAGGCTAGCAAAAGCAAGTCCTACCATCATTGAGGATCTCCAGTGAGCAGAGGCAATGTTGGTTGCAGAGCCAACAGGAGAACAAGCATGGGTGGGGTCAGAGGTGGGTTGCTACCGGTTCGCACCAGTTCGGGCAAACCGGTAGTGGAAATTGGGATGCAGTCACTGAACTGGTAGGGATGGCAGGCTGGCCATGCCCCTGAACCGGTTCCCCGGTCACGCATGCCATTGCCGGCGTGTTTTTTAGTCATTTTATAATGTTCTGCGAATACGCAGAACAATCTACGGACAACTGCGCCTGTTCAAGCAATGCACAGTGGGCATGCACACAAGTAAAGCACATGCAAAATGAACAAGTAGTAACGCCGGCAGCAACTCACCCCCGGGTGGGCTGCTATGGGTTCGCCCGGGTTCTGGAGAACCTATAGCTAACCTTATGGCCAGTTTGGAAATCCTTCAAATCCCACCCCTGTCTCTGTGGCCATGTGGCCAGCATGTTCTGTGTAAGCCGCCCGGAGTCCTCCGGGATTGGGCAGCCTATAAATCTAATAAATTAAATTAAATTAATTAAATTAAATTAAATGACTAAACGCCAAAGGCGCATGGAATGCTGTTACCTTCGCACCAAAGCTGGTTCCTATTTTTCTACTTGCATTTTTACGTGCTTTCGAACTGCTAGGTTGGCAGAAGCTGAGACAAGTAACAGGAGTTCACTCAGTTACATGGAACTAGGGATTTGAACTACTGAACTGCTGACCTTCTGATTGACAAGCTCAGCATCTTAGCCACTGAGCCACCGCATCCCTATATAGAACAAGTATACAAATCTAAATAGGGAAGGAATTAGTAAGAGAATTCCTAGCCATCCTGCATGAATACAAATCACCGGGACCAGATGGATTACATCCCAAGGAATCTAAAGGAGCTGGCAGATGTAATTTTGGAGCCACTGAATGTCATCTTTCAAAGTTCCTGTAGCACAGGAGGGCTACCAGAGGACTGGAGAAGAACTGATGTGGTTCCAAGGGATCTGGATTAAAAGCAGAGGTGGTATTCAGCCAGTTCGGACTGGTTTGGGTGAACTGGTAGTGGCGACCTGCGAGTGACCCACCCCTGCCCACCCACCTGGGCACAATCCTGTCCTATATCACTGTGTTTTTGATGTTGCATGTATGCATGGATGGCGTGCGCGAGTGAATTGCTGTGTTTTGTGATGCTGCACCCATGCGTGCATGCTCACATTTCCAGTGCTGGGCGAACCGGTAGTAACAGTAAGTGAATCCCATCTCTGATTAGAAGAACTCCAAGGTCCCTTGCCAGCCCTATGATTCTATATTTACAGAAGAAGAGGTAATCTCGGTGAAGAGTGGGCGATTTCTCTCCTTTCAGAAGCTCTTCTGCCATCAGTTCGCTTATTCAAGACCATCTCCGGATGAGTCAGTGTCCAGAGTGTGATGGAGTGATAACCCTGAGGAGCTGCTACTCTGAAGTAGCAGAACTGTATCTGAATCTGGTTTATGTGATTCTCTGCCTATTCATTCATGTGTTCATTCATTCATATCTTCATTCATTCATTCATTCATTCATTTAATATTGCCACCTATTTCCCCTTGGCAATGCAAGGCGTCTTACAGAGTATAAAACCACATTTAAGCAACAAAATTTAATAAAAACAATCAAATAAATTAATATACTGTGTTTCCCTGAAAATAAGACAGGGCCTTATTTCCTTTTGACCCCCAAAATAAGCACTTGGCCTTTTTTTTTAGGTGCGGGAGGTGGCAAGCATAGTCACCTCATAGCTGCTGCTGTGTTGCGATATTTTTGGGGAGAGCTTTGTATTTGTATTTTGTATTTTTATTATTTGTATGCCGCCCTTCTCCGGGAGGACTCAGGGTGGCGAACAATTCAAGGGGGGGGGAAAGGGGAACATAAAAGACAAAATACAAATAATAAAAGTAGACAACAGTCGCACAACCATACATGTCGAGAGGGGAGGGAACTCATCAACCCCAGGCCTGCCGGCAAAGCCAGGTTTTGATGGCTTTTCGGAAGGCCTGGAGAGAGGTGAGGGTCCGAATCCCTGCGGGGAGTTCATTCCAGAGGGCCGGAGCTGCCACAGAGAAGGCCCTCCCCCGGGTAATAGCCAGGTGGCATTGGCTGGTAGATGGCACCCGGAGGAGGCCAACCCTGTGAGATCTAATGGGTCTGTGGGAGGTAATTGGCAGCAGGCGGTCTCTCAAGTACCCAGATCCAATACCATGAAGGGCTTTATAAGTTACGACTAGCACCTTGAAGCGTATCCGGAGACTGATCGGTAACTGATCGGCTTATTATTTGGAGAGGGATTATTTTAGCACATGCACTCAAAAGCCCAATTGGGCTTATGATCTGGGGAGGTCTTATTTTCAGAGAAACGAGGTAATATAATATAATAAAATCAGCAGGCAGCACAGACCCCACAGCCTGTAACTGTGCTCAACAGTGAAGGGACAAAGGGCAGAAAACATCCTGCAGAAAGCACAGCTCCAACTTCAGAGCTGAAGAAGCTTCTCGGATGAGAAGCGAAACATCTTCAAAGAAAAACCAGAAAGTCCAGTTGCCTCTTGAAAAAGCACCTTCGGAGCAACCATGACCTGGATGATGGAGAATCTCCATAGGTATCTGCCTCTTTGGGATTCCAGTTTCACTATGAAAGCCGGTCTCGCAGTAGCTAGAACAGGAGTGGGGAACCTGGGCCTTTTATGACTTGTGGACTTCAACTCCCAGAATTCCCGAGCTGGCTGACTCAGGAATTCTGAGAGATGAAGTCCACAAGTCATCAAAGGGCCAAGGGTTCTCCACCCCTGAGCTAGGCAAACAGAGCAATCCTCCACCCAGATGTTTCATGCCGGTCAGAATTAAATAGAAAAAAAAATCAGCTTGTACAGCAAGAAAGCTACAGAAGAAGTACTTCATGGCCATGCACTAAGATATTATCCACTGAAAAATTATCCACTGAAAAAGCACATATTACTCTACCCCTAGTTTGGAACCAATTTCCTCCTGCAAACCGCACCCAGGAATCGCAGTGCAGCCAGCTCGCTGCTTGTAAAGGTTATAATGGAAAATGTAGGTTAGGATAATCACATTCTTGTGTGATTCAGTCACAACAGGCAAGGATGGGGTCCAGAAACTCCTCACTTTGATGTGTATAGTGTTGTTGTTGTTTTCTTTAAAAAAAAACAACCCAAAAACTGTGTGCGAACTATATTTAGCTTCAGTTCACTTGCGGAGCCAGGCTTCCCTGCTGAGGCCGTATGTCTTGGCAGCCTGGCAGGATCTAATTATGGATTGCAAAAAATCTGGCTGTGGAAAAGCAATAGTACTATCCTTTTATTCATGGCTAAAACAAGGAGCTTCTGTTGTCCACGAGACATGTCTGAAACGAAACCAGCGTGGGCCGGACTGTGGAAAAGAGCGCATGGCTACCGATCAGCTAGCGTAGAATCACGAGGGAGATGAGAGAGATCTGAATGAAATGTGTCAGAACGGTTAAGATTCCGGTCTGTAGCCCTCTGGATTCTTTGGGGTGGGCAGGCAAAGACAGTCCTTCACCGAAATGCTCTTCCATCTGTGAGAATTAATTCACAACTGTGAACCTACCGTGTTTCCCCCAAAATAGGACAAGGTCTTATTTTCTTTTGTCCCCCCTCCCCCTGTGAAATAAAAACTTGGCCTTATTTTTTGGGAGGTCTTATTATTTCTGAGGTGCAGGAGGTGGTGAACGTGGTCACCTCATGGCTGCTTCTGGGCTGCGCATCGCTGGGCCTGCCGCTCTCTTTGTGGCGGCCATTAGCGTGACAGAAGGAGCCCGGTGGCCAGGGTTGCAGAGGCGGCTGTTAGGTAAGGGCATGTGGGTTGCATGGGGCATGTTCCCCCCTCCCATTCCCCCCCTCCAGCCTCGCCTCAGCTCATGTTGTTTGCGTGGCAACCAATCAGAGGAAATGGTGAGAACCCACTGAGCATGCATTTAAATATTTTCGTGGAGGGCTTATTTTCAGGGGATGGCTCATTTTAGCACATGCGCTCAAAATCCCGATTGGGCTTATTATCTGGGGAGTTCTTATTTTGGGGGAAACAGGGTATGACTTCATAAGATAGAAAAATGTTGATTAGACAGCGTCATCGCCCGATGGATTCGCAACTGGCATCTATGTGGAGGGAGGTATGCAGTGGAGTACCCCAAGGCTCTGTTTTAGGCCCAGTACTCTTCAACATCTTCATCAATGATTTGGACAAGGGGATAAATGGGGAACTCATCAAATTTGAAGATGACACCACGCTGGCAGGAATAGCCAACATTCCGGAAGACAGGCTAAAGATACAGAAGGATCTTGACAAACTTGAACATTGGGCACTATCTAATAAAATGAAATTCAATGGTGAAAAGAATAAGGTTCTACATTTAGACAAAAAAAAAAAAAAATGCACAGGTACATTATAGGTCAGTGATGACTAACCTTTTCGTTGTCACATGCCAAAATGTTCACCCACACCCATAATGCAATGCGCATATGACACACACACAGCGTGCTCCCCCAACCCTCACACGATCCCCCTGCCTCATTTTGGGCCTCCTTGCAGCCTCCTGGGATCAAAAATGAGCTGGGGGGGTGGCACTGGAAAAAGTTACTTCTGACTATTTTTCACACTTATGACCATTGCAGCATCGCCACAATCATGTGTTTGAAAATCAGACTCTCAGAAACTGGTTCATACTTATGACCGTTGCTGTGTCTCAAGGTCATGTGATCGATCCCCTTTGGCGAACTTCTGGCAAGCCAAGTCAATGGGGATTCACTTAATCACCATGTCACTAACTGTAGTGATTCATTTACCAACTGTGGCAAGAAAGGTCATAAAATGGGGGCATAACTCACTTAATAACTGTCTCACTTAGCAACAGACATTTGGGGCCCAATAGCTATCATAAGCAATAGCACTTAGACTTATATACCGCTTCACAATGCTTTTTACAGCCCTCTCTAAGGGGTTTACAGAGTCAGCCTATTTCCCCCAACAATCTGGGTCTTCATTTTACCCACCTCGGAAGGATGGAAGGCTGAGTCAACCTTGAGCCTGGTGAGAATCGAAGTGCCAAATTGCAGGCAGCCGGCAGTCAGCAGAAGTAGCCTGCAGTACTGCATCCCAACCACTGTGCCACCGTGGCTCGTAAATCAAGACTTATCTGTACAATATCTATTTAACCAGTAGATCCAACCATCCTCAGACACTCACTGAGCTATTTCCTTTTATAAATAACTTTCATATTGTGGAGGCCCTCTACTCTTCCTGCGGTCTACTTATTGTCAAAAGGAATGCTGAGCAGAAGACAATGTAACCCAGAGCCAAGTTAAACCTGGTATATGCCTACTCTCTCCTGCCCTGTATAGTCCAGAAGAGTGTAAGTCTAGAAGCGAAGGGTATAATCAGCAGAAGACCACATAATCCATGAACCTTCTGAGATACTTCCTCGCTGTTACAGCTGTTTTCTGGGAGGTGACCAGTTTTCCTTTGCTATCTGCATTGAAATAGAAGCTAAACAGTCAGCTGTCAGGCAGCTGCAGTCACGCCCTGCAGATCTTGAATTGGATCCCCTCCAAGGTTTTACCTAGTATGTGGTTTTATGAAAATGTAGAGTAGAGGTATGGAACAATGAGCACATTTTGAGATCCTTAGCACATAATTCAGGGATTGTTCTTTATGGCTTGTGAGGGCCTCCCTCTTTCCCAATCTGAAACTGCTTAAATCCGTAGGAGAAAATCCTCCAGTGACCTCAATGGTGAATTTCCCCGCTGAAGAGAATACTGAATGCAAGGAACGTATTTTAAATGAGATGTTTTTTATTATTTAATTCCTAAGATCTATAATCTATCTGTCTTCCAGGAACTGAAGACAGTGGCCAGTGTGCTGCCTAAAACCCCAATCCTATTGGTTTGGATGGTGTCAGACATAAAGAATTGGGGCCACACATTAAGCTCCAGTTAAGCTATTTTATTGTTCATGCCTCTACACAAGAATCTGGTCAACTAACGGTTAGCACTAAATTGGCATTAGATAAGAGTTAATGGAATTCAAGAAGGGTTGGATTTAGAACATTTGTGCAAACGTAATGATTCTAGGCTGATTACTTGTTTGACTCTACCCACGGCTCTGCCTGTCCTTCTCCTACCAATGGATTGAAAAAGAGTCACTGTCCCAAAAATCACCCAATTTCCACAGCTGAGGAGGTGCTTAAACCTGATTTCCTCAGTTCTGCTCAGATACCCTGTTTCCCTGAAAATAAGATCTCCCCGGATAATAAGCCCAATCGGGCTTTTGAACGCATGTGCTAAAATATGCCCTCCCCTGAAAATAAGCTCTGCCTGAAAATACTGCAACACATCAGCAGCCATGAGGTGACTACACTTACTGCCTCCTGCACCTCAAGAATAATGGTTCCACCACAAATGCACAAACGACAAAAGCGCGGCTGACTAAACCGCGGTGACAAAACCGCGGTGACAAAACCGCGCCGACGAATGAGCGCTGAAGCGCGCCGACAACAGCGCGCCGACAGAAGTGCGCTGTAACCTAACCCTAAAAATAACCCTAAACCTAACCCTAAACCTAACCCTAAACCTAACCCTAAAAATAACCCTAAACCTAACCCTAAACCTAACCCTAAACCTAACCCTAAAAATAACCCTAAACCTAACCCTAAACCTAACCCTAAACCTAACCCTAAATCTAACTCTAAACCTAACCCTAAACCTTACCTTAACTTAAATCACGCTTCTGTCGGTGCGCTGTTGTCGGCGCGCTGTTGTCGGCGTGCTTTTGACATCGCGGTTTTAGCGCCGCGGTTTTGTCGGCGGGCTTTTGACGTTCGCGCTTTTGTCGGGTCACGAAGAATAATAAGACCTCCACAAAAATAAGGCCAAGTGCTCATTTTGGAGGTCAAAAGAAAATAAGACCCTGTCTTATTTTCGGGAAAATATGGCACCTTAACCATTTCTCCAAACACCGTGGAATGGGTATGTTTACAAATCATCGCTGTAGCTTAGGTACTGATTTCAATTATTCTTTTGGTCTGAAGATGTATCAATCTAGGCATGCAAATTGCTTTCATACAACTTTGTGTGGGCAGAGTGACGCTCTGTCACTCACAGACTAGCCAGAATAGGGGGGGCTGGGCTCAAGTAGCAAGGCTGCTGTGTGAACCCAAAGGTGCTTTTTCAAAAGGCAACTGGACTTTCTGGTTCTGTTTGAAGACATTTCCCTTCTCAGCCAAGAAGCTTCTTCAGCTCTAACTGGAATTCCCCACCATTCAGTCAGAGCTGGATGAGAAGTGAAATGTCTTCAAAAAAAAACCAGAAAGTCCAGTTGCCTCTTGAAAAAGCACCTTTGGGACAACCGTGGCCTGGATGACTGGGAATCTCCGTAGACTGCTGTGTGACCCACACTGCTTGCTTCTAAGTCCAATTCAACATTTTGGTTCCACCCTTTATGGCAATAGGTCCAGGGCTATCTGAGGAACCATCTTACCCCAATAGGATCTGTCTGTCTCATTTGCTCAAGCAGAAAAGGTGGTCGAGGAATTTTGAATGGTAGGGTGCAAGAAAAGAGTCTTTTCTGCCATGGCTCCCATCCTTTGGAACATCATGCCTTTTGAAGTGTAATCTTCCCCACCCTCTTGTTCTTCCGAAATGGCCCCAAGACCCAGCTCTGCCAATTAGCCTGGGGTCCCAAAGGCATGTCCCATTCTGAAGGTGACTTGTAGATGAGCAAGAAATCCCACCTCTCCCCATTCAAGTGTCGCTCTTTTTTTTAAATCTCATGTTAATCTTCAGTGTTTCACTTTTAATGATGAATATTTTTAATGCTTTTAATGGTCTCCTTGTTTCAGGTTGCACTTTTTAGATTTTGTAAGCTGCCAAGAGTTGCTGGACAGGGAAATGGGGCATGGAAAGAATGAGGGGAGGGAGGGAGGGAGGGAGGGAGGGAGGGAGGGAGGAAGAAAGACAGAAAGAAAGAAAGAAAGAAAGAAGAAAGAAAGAAGAAAGAAAGAAAGAAAGAAAGAAAGAAAGAAAGAAAGAAAGAAAGAAAGACTACCATTTCTAGGTTAGCCCATTGGTGTCCCTTGGTCGTTCACTCAAAAAGAAAAGAAAATAAGAAAGGAAGAAAACCTTATTTTGTTTTTGTCTCAAATTCCTTCTGGAAATAAGTCCAATAGATTATAGGTTCACTTGGTAGAAATGCAAGTTTCTTAAAATGAACATAATCCCTGAAAACGGTTTGTACAGGGATTCTATTCTAAGCAGAAAGTGTGATAAAGTGCATCATTGCTTAAGAATCAGTGGAAAGACTGAAGTGGTGGTTTCCAACACTCTTAATGATTGTGTAAACTTTCAACATCGGCAACATCCTAAACCACGGTAGAAAAACTGAGTAACAATTAAAATGTTAATAGCTCAATATTTGGGTAAATTCTCAAGAGCCAAAATGAGAGCCGGCACCGAGAAACCCTCAGAAAGAATGTCACACAGGAAGAGCAAACGAAGAGGAAATAGCTTTGGTTGAAAAATAATAATTATAAATTTTGTATGGGCTGAGCTTGTCGGGCTTGTGATTTGAATCAGCTGGAAGGAACTCATGATGAAAGTGGGATTCTGATTAGCAGCTTCCTGGTTTGCCTGTTCATGAAACAGCCACGTTTGGGCTAAAGTGGGGTTGAACGGTTAAAATTGATCATCTTGTGAGAATTCCAGCTATTCACATGTTGTGAGAAACAGTCGATTATGTTAAGATCTAACATGGTCTATTTCCTTCAACCTCACATCTTTTGTGAACACAGAAAGTATACTCTTTTAAGTTGAAGAATGCATGAATCTATTTATACAATATGTTTCTTACTGTTGTTGTTAGCTGCAAAGTCGTGTCCGACCCATCGTGACCCCATGGAACAAAGTTCCTCCAGGCCTTCCTGTCCTCTACCATCCTCTGGAGTCCATTTAAGCTCACGCCTACTGCTTCAGTGACTCCATCCAGCCACCTCATTCTCTGTCATCCCCTTCTTCTTTTGCCCTCCATCTTTCCCAGCATTAGGCTCTTCTCCAGTGAGTCCTTCCTTCTCATTAGGTGGCCAAAGTATTTGAGTTTCCTCTTCAGGATCTGGCCTTCTAAAGAGCAGTCAGGGTGGATCTTCTCCAGGACTGGCCGGTTTGATCACCTTGCAGTCCAAGGGATTCGCAGGAGCCTTCTCCAGCACCATGTTTCTTACTATATCCATGCAAATTGCCATATCCCTGTAAGCTTTGATGTAATACAGTCACTCCCCATTCAATACCCTCAAAATTATAGTCTCGTCATTCACATCAGAAAGGTGTCTGATTAGGAAAGGCGTAGATCAATAAGAGCTAAGGATATTTCCTCTGAATAGGTCAAGATGCTTGGTTTTTAACCCTAGTGGCTTTTAACTGTCATGACACAGGAATTAGACACTGACTCTGAATGTGAAGAAGCTGTTCCAGCAAGACCTGAGGAATGTCAGTCTCAGGAGATACAAAGCCAATAATTACCTGGCGCTAATCAAAGCCAATTACCTCCTGGACAGCTGGAGAAGTCCATAAGGACTATGCAAGGCATTCTAGCCACCACATCTGGTGAGTAGAGAGACAAGCAGAGTAATTCTATGAGGCCCCTTACCAAGCACGAGAGTAAATCTCTTGATTAGTGACACTCAGCTGGCTGTAGCTGTGATTTAAGAGGCAGCTCTGACCTATGTCAGCATCAACTATCTGATCTCTGATTCTTATATGATGTTCATACATAGAGTTTCTGCTTGTGAAAATTCCGACTTCTGTACTAGCTGACAACCCTGACCTGGATCTCGGAACTCTGGACTGAACTTGGACTATTCTTATGCACTGCTTGTTAAAAGCAAAGCATTCAGGCAACCTACTGTCCAAAACTGTTTTGTTTTACATTGCTTAGTTACTTCCGCTTTGAATAAATTGCTAATCTCCATGGTAACCAGGTTTGAATAATAATTGAAAACTATAGCAGGAAAGCTAACTGCCTGAATGCAACTCAGTATGTAAACTATGTACAATCATGTCAGAGGTGGGTTGCTGCCAGTTCAGCCCAGATCAGGCAAAACAGTAGTAGCAGTCGGACACTTCCACGCATGCGAACCAGTAGTAAAAGTAATAGAAACCCACCACTGAATCATGTGTATAGGGGGGATAGGAGGGAATAGAAAATCAAGTGGGCAAGCAATATTTGCAATGGCATCATACTATGTCTAATATCACTGGGCATCTATGATGGCAATATCATTGTAATAAATAATATTCTCATGGCAGATGGTCAATATAAAAGTTCAGAGCAAGGTTTCCAGTTCACACTGAAAGAAGATCTCTGCCCATCTAGACCCCATACAGACAGTCCTTAAGCTACGACGACAATTGAGCCCAAAATTTATGTTGCTAAGTGATAAATTTGTTTTTACCCCATTTTACGACTTTTCTTGCCATGTTTGTTAAGTGAATCACTGCAGATATAAAATTAGTAACACGGTTGTGTTTCCGCATTGACTTTGCTTGTCAGAAGATTGCAAAAGACACTGCAGCCGTCGTAAATATGAAGCACTTGTGAAGCATCCGAGTGTAAACCATGTGACCACGAGGATGTTGCAACGGTCGTAAGTGTGAAAAATAGTCATAAGTTCCCTTTTTTTCAGTGCCAGTCACTAAACAAACTGTTGTAAGTAAAGGACTACCTGTATTCACGTTTACAGATGACTATATAACCAGAGGTGGCATTCAGCCGGTTTGGACTGGTTCACACTGAACCGGTAGCAGAAATCTGCGGGTGGGACTGCTCACTCGCTCCAGCTCTATGCCATCCTATTTAGGCACTTTTTGAGCCTGGGCTCATGCACAGAAGGTGTACATGTGAACAAAGCGCATGTGTGGAAGGCTGAGCGAGCAAGCCAGAGGTGGGTTCCTACCAGTTCGCACCTATTCAGTAGAACCAGTTCGTCAAATCTACCGAACCAGTTAGAAGAGGTTCCACCACTGGACCCGGAAAGCAGGTCACACCTACAGAAGAGGTTCCCAAATTTTTTGAAGCCCACCACTGGCAAGGATCTTGTAACTTGACAGCTTTAAGACTTGCATGCTTCAATGCCAGAGTTTCTGAATTGGACCGACCTAAGTACTAATTCATAATTTCATATCCAGTCACATGGGCGGCAAGCTACTCCCATTCGGTCACATGGGTGGCAAGCCACTCCCGCAAAGGAAGCCACACCCACAGAGTAGGTTCCAACAATTTTTGAAACCCACCATTGGAGCAAGCACATGCGGGGCAAACAGGTGGTAACAAAATGTGTATAGAGCCGAGGTGGCGCAATGGTTAGGGTGCAGTACTGCAGGCCACTTCAGCTGACTGTTATCTGCAGTTCAGCGGTTCTAATCTCACCGGCTCAAGGTTGACTCAGCCTTCCATCCTTCCGAGGTGGGTGAAATGAGGACCCAGACTGTGGGGGCGATATGCTGACTCCAAAAACCGCTTAGAGAGGGCTGAAAGCCCTATGAAGCAGTATATAAGTCTAACTGCTATTGCTATATAACGGTCACAGTTGATCAGATTCCAGCCTTAATTCTTAGAAGCCTGTGTTAGAAGAGAAGAAAAAAATTCCTACAGTAAGTCAATCTCCCAGGAAATAGGAGATTTCAAAATCATATCAAAAGATTTAATGGGTGAGGTTTCCGTGTTAGGACTTCATTCTCTGAATTCTCAACAAGTCCCGCTGTTTATGTTAGCCCTAGCAAGCAACGATAGCCAAACGCCTAGCTGTTTGGTATGAGATGTTAGGCACATAGCTAAACATTTTCTTTTCTGTCCGTGGATCTGATGAATAGATTAGCTCCAAATGTCAACCGTCTTCGTTAAGGCATTTAATTGCGTTACGCAGCCCATAAAGAAATATTGTCCTATTATTCAATCTTACTGATGTCATCTCCAAGAAAAACTTCAGGAGGAAATGATACAGCTCAAAGTAAGCTCTGTGTCCGATCTATGGTTTTATTTAACCCTGCTTTATATTTCCAGGGATATAAAGGCCACATTGTCAGCCCACCCAATGTTTTTTTTCAATGGGCCACATTCCAGAATGAGGCGAATCAGCACTTCCTCGAAGGAATGTTTTCAGCAAAACGGGGGTAACATTATCAAGGAAAAGCGAAGCTCCGTAGAGACGTTGACAAGCAGATTAAATTAAGCCACGGATCCCAAATCACAGAATGCGAAGAGAGTCATGCAAGAGTCATGATGCCTTTAGCCATTCTTGGCACAATGACATTTAACTGGAAGAGAAGGAGAAGTGGATATTATTCCAGCCCAGTGAATACAAACTACAAGCCCACCCAGTCCCTACGGAGTTTCCTTCATTTTCAAATCTTTCAGGAATAAAATGTCAGCATTCAATGTCATTTCAAAATTTTAAAAAATCTCTGCAGTTATCTGATGCCTTGGTAATCAGTCTATCTATCTATCTATCTATCTATCTATCTATCTATCTATCTATCTATTATGGTGTGTGTGTGTGTGTGTGTGTGTGTGTGTGTGTGTGTGTGTGTGTGTTCCAGCATAACTCTGGAACGCCTCGAGCAATTTCAACCAAACTTGGTACACAGATGACTTACTCTCTGAAAACAAATACTGTGGGAGTAATATACCCCTAACATGTCTTGGGGGAGGGGGGGTTCTGTTAAGATACAGCCTGTTGTGCCTTAAAATGACTTCTACTGTACAGCGTTGTGGAATTGCCATGGTAACGGCTTCACAATACTCCACAAGGGGGCTCCCTCTGGTAAGAGTGAAATCCAACATTAGAATTGCAGCAACGTTCATGGAAGAAGGGTTGGGATAAATAAATACGCAGGCAGTGCCAGGTTATCAGATAGTAGGATATAATTTCCTTTGGACAAGAAGCCAGAGGAAACTTGTAGCATCTGCACACATGGAATTTATTTGTAAATTTATTTACAAATATTTGTATACAGCTACTTGACATACACATGCAAAGCATTCCTAAGCTACTGTTATCTCTTCAGCTTTCAGTAAATTGCTAATCTCCATGGCAATGTTTGAGCATGTACAGTTTCCTTTCCCAACCTGATGCCCGCCAAATATATCCAAACTATAACTGTTACAAATTATGGGTCAATTGTCTCCATTCATCTGGAAGCATCAAGTCATTTAGTTGCTTCTAGAGTTGGACACCTCCTAGGATGTGATGGTCATTTCAAAAAATCCTTTCTTAGCGAGCATCTAGAAGTCAAGAGAAACATATGTGCCAAATTTCAAGTTTGTAGGCTTTACGAGTCTGGAGATTTCATGATGAGTGAGTGGTATTTGGCTTTCATATATATAATGATGGCCAGAAATAGTAAAGGAGATGGGAAGTCCTTTCAAAGCTACACTGAGTATCCTTCCCTGCCTTTTTTGTGGTTTACTTTACAGCAGTATTTCTCAACAAATTGAAGAAATGTGGATCTCAATTCCCAGAATTCCTCAGTCAAGTCAACTGGCTGAGGAATTCTGGGAGTTAGCAATAGCAATAGCAATAGCAATAGCAATAGCAGTTAGACTTATATACCGCTTCATAGGGCTTTCAGCCCTCTCTAAGCGGTTTACAGAGTCAGCATATTGCCCCCAACAACAATCCGGGTCCTCATTTTACCCACCTCGGAAGGATGAGTCAACCCTGAGCCGGTGAGATTTGAACAGCCGAACTGCAGAACTGCAGTCAGCTGAAGTAGCCTGCAGTGCTGCATTTAACCACTGCGCCACCTCGGCTCTTAATAGTTGAGGTCCACGCATCTTAAAGTTGCTAAGGCTGAGAAACACTGTTTAGATTGCTCGTGCATGTGTTGTATGAAAAAAAAGAAGTCAGCAAATTATACAATCTATATTTAATCCTCACTGTTGGAAGATTTCTAGGAGATTGTTAAAGTCTGAGGGAACTGAAAGTAGCTCAAGGTCACAGATCACTGAGCCTTTCTTTGTCCTAAATCAGACTTTGGTTCATTTCCTCAATGTGACCCAGTGCCCAAGGGGGAAAACAAGGGATCTGTGTTTTGCTGTTGTCTATTCGATTGAAGAAAATGAAATGAAATTCAATGGTGAAAAGAGTAAGGTTCTACATTTAGGCAAGAAAAACAAAATGCACAGGTACAGTATAGGTGGTACCTTGCTCAACAGTAGTAACTGTGAGAGGCATCTTGGAGTCCTAGTGGACAATCACTTAAATATGAGCCAGCCATGTGCAGCAGCTGCCAAAAAAGCCAACACAGTTCTAGGCTGCATAAACAGAGGGATAGAATCAAGATCACGTGAAATGTTAATACCACTTTATAATGGCTTGGTAAGGTCACACTTGGAATACTGCATTCAGTTTTGGTCACCACGATGTAGAAAAGATGTGGAGACTCTAGAAAGGGTGCAGAGAAGAGCAACAAAGATGATTAGGGGACTGGAGACTAAAACATATGAAGAACGGTTGCAGGAACTGAGCATGTCTAGTTTAATAGAAAGACTAGGGAAGACATGATAGCAGTGTTCCAATATCTCAGAGGTTGCCACAAAGAAGGGAGTCAAACTATTTTTCAACGTACCTGAGGAAGAATAAGAAGCAATGGGTGGAAACTAATCAAGGAGAGAAGCAACTTAGAACTGAGGAGAAATTTCCTGACAGTTAGAACAATTAATCAGTGGAACAGCTTGCCTCCAGAAGTTGTGAATGCCCCAACACTGGAAATCTTTAAGAAGATGTTGGATAGACATTTGTCTGAAACAGTATAGGGTTTCCTGCCTAGACAGGGGGTTAGACTAGAAAACCTCTAAGATCCCTTCCAACTCTGCTATTGTATTGTATTACTGTATTGAAGACAATATATCACCAGCTACTGGGTATATTGGCTATGTACTAAAGCAGGGGTGTCACTCAAATCATGCACGCACCGAACAGGCAGTAATCCCGGTGTAGAGACATCAAAGATGCAAGAGGGTGGTTGCAGAAGAATGCTCAAGCTCTACTCCTTTCCATGTGTGTTGCATCTGCAATGCATGAGAGAGAGAGGACTTCAAATCATGAACATTACCTTAATTTTCTGACATATAATCTTATGGATTCTTTTGTCCCTCATCAAGAAAACATCATTGCTTCTATCTCCTCAGCTCTGTCCACACAATTCCTGCTATCACCTGAGATGAGTTCTCCCTATATATGGATAACGTAAGCATGCCCTGAAATCAGTGGTGGGTTTCAAAAATTGTTCGAACCTACTCTGTGGGTGTGGCCTCCTTTGTGGGAGTGGCTTGCCACCCATGTGACCAGATGGGAGTGGCTTGCCGCCCATGTGACCAGATATGAAGATGCCGACGACACTTGTCAGAACCACCTTAAATTACATCACACACAGCACTGGCATGCATAAGAATATGATGTAAACTTGTTTTTTAAAAGGCATCTTTGGTTTGCGTTAAAACAACTTCAACACACGCAATGTTCTGATTGCACCACAAACGCAGTAGTCATCCTTACCTTTCACAGAGGCACTGAGTTTTATAAATATGAGCATGATAGTGTAGAATAATCCTATCCAAGGACCAGTGGTGGGTTTCAAAAAAATTTGGAATCTGTTTTGTAGGTATGGCCTGCTTTCCGGGTCCACTAGTGGAACCTCTTCTAACTGGTTCGGTAGATTTGACAAACTGGTTCTACCGAATAGGTGCGAACTGGTAGGAACCCACCTCTGCCTGAAATCTATCCAAGCGAGCCTTGGATTAGGCAGGAGTTGAAAAACTTTCTAAACTTCAAGGCTTATAACTTGATTGTTCTTCTCGGAAACAAGGCGGTTTGTACAGCCTTATAACCAGTCCATGAACTTTCCATTTCTAGGACATAAAACCTCAGCATCAGGTTCAGTGCGGTCAGGATGGAGCAATTGTGCCATATCTTTCTCTCTCCCGCTCTGCTCTGCACCCAACCAATCAAGCACTTAAGATTTCACAATGTCAGGACTTGTCAAAGACATAAACTGCCTTTGTTGTACAACATTATGGCCGGAAACGCGTAGGTGGGAATGGGTAGGTTTGATCAGGGATACTACTGGTACAGCAGTAAAAAAAAATAATCATCCACCTGTCAAGCCTTGGTGTATTTGACAAAGGTGAGTCCTTGTTTATGATCCTGAATGAATGTCTGTCCTTGCTTGAACCTGGAACAAAACCAAAGGACACTCGAGACAGTTTCTCAATAATATCAAATCAAGGTCAAAAATCACAATGATGTGGCTTAGGGTGAACTAATGACTGGAGGAATTCCAGTTACTCTTAAACAACTATTATTTCCATGGAAGTTTTTAGATCAGGGGTGTCAAACTCGCTTTCATTGAGGGCCCCACCGGGGTTGTGTTTGACCTCAGGGGGATGGGGTGGGCGTGGCCAGGGTGGGTATGGCCAGCTCAACATCACTCGTGTTGGAGCCACCTGAGATGGCCCAAGCTCTCTGCCAGCAAAAACGGGCTCCTGAGCTCCGTTTTGGGTGCAATGGCCTCCTGCAACACTCTACCAGCAAAAACAGAGGGCCATCCATGGCCCTCCCAAGCTCCATTTTTGCTGGCAGAGCCACCATGGGCCAGTTCTTCACTATTTCCAGTGTAGCCCCGCGAGCCAGATCTAAACACCCTATCGGCCTGTCTGGCATGCGGGCTTTGAGTTTGACACCCCTGTTTTAGATGGTATTACATAGTTCACGTTGTATGATTAGAAAATAAATCTTTCCCCTTCCCATCTTTGGGCATGAAGTATTTGGAGAAGGAGATGGGTATGAATGGATTTAAATAGATGTTCTGTTTAGATCAGTGTTTCTCAACCTTGGCAACTTGAAGATGTCTGGACTTCAACTCCCAGAATTCCCCAGCCAGCATTCGCTGGCTGGGGAATTCTGGGAGTTGAAGTCCGGACATCTTCAAGTTGCCAAGGTTGAGAAACACTGGTTTAGATAGATGTTCTATCACTTTCCAGTGATAGATGGGTGCTGTTGGACAGAGGAGAATTTGGGGAGGGGGAAGATTGATCAATATTATATTTTGGCAAGTTGATGAGGAATTTTATTGCCTTCTTTTTCCTCGGGCAAGTTTAAGGTATCGTTGCTAAAGTCCCCCTCCCCTGTATTTTCTTTACACAATTGAAAGGTAGAATTAAGCACAAGGTTTGAAAGAAAATCAGTATTGAGGCTGGAATTGTATAAAATGGTGGGGTTCTTGCTAGCACTGATGATGCTACCTAGTTAGGTAATGAGAGGTCTCCAAGAAAACAGCCAAACTCAAAGAGCACCAAGGAACACACAGTTCAACCTTAAGCTATAAATATTCTCTTCTATTGGTATTTTACAAAATGTTAGCTGTTTAAAATTTTATATAGCATTGATCCTGTTAGTGCCATTGCCTGTATTCACACAGCATGCCTAATCAACACTACCAGAGAACTAAGAACTGCATTTTCATATCTTGGTCAGTTTTAATTTTAGCTAATTATTTTATGGTTTCGCATGTCATCTTTGCTGTGATTTTGGTTCAGTCCATTGTAGAAATCTAAAAATCATTTTACATATTATTAATATATAGGATGCCTCGTTCAGCAACCAGATCAAATGGTTTAAGCTTGTCATTTGAAAGGTTCGAATCCCTAGTGCCGCATAACAGGATGAGCTCCCGTTACTGTCCCAGCTTCACCCAACCTAGCAGTTTGAAAGCATGCAAAAATTCAAGTAGAAAAATAGGGACCCCCTTTGGTGGGGAGGTAACAGCGTTCCATGCTCCATGTCGGCCACATGACCATGGAGACGTCTTCGGACAGCGCTGGCTCTTTGGCTTTGAAAGGAGATGAACACCGCCCCCTAGAGTCGGGAATAACTTGCACGTATTTACCTTTACCTAAGTATGTACATTTCAAATTTTTAACAAACTAACAGAGTTGGAAGAGACTTTGGAGGCCTTCTAATCCAAACTCTTGCTCAAACAGGAGACCCTGTAGCATTCTGGAAGAATTGTAGCCCAATCTCTTCTCAAAAACCTCCAGTAATGGAGCACACACAAAGTTTGAAGGCAAGACGTTCCATTGATTCATTATTGCAACTGTCAGAAAATTTCTCCTTAGTTCTAGCTTGGATCTCTCCTTGCTAAATTTCCATCCTTTACTTCTTATCCTGCCTTCAGGTGCTTTGGCAAATAGGTTAATTCCTTTTTTTGTGTCAACCCTTTAGATATTGGAGGACTGCTATCATGTCACCACTAGTCCTTCTTTTCAGTAGACTAGATATACCCTTTCTTCATGTCTTTTACCCTCCAGCCCCCTAATCATCTATGTTGCTCTTCCCTGCAGTCTTTCCAAAGTCTCAAATCTTTTTTTGTTTTGTAGTGAATCGGCAGCCTTGAAGTCCACACCTCTTCAAGGTCCCAACGTTGAGGGATGCTGCTTTAGATCATCTCAAATGATCACGATACTCCAGAATTCTGGACAGCGCACCGTTGCCTAAAGTCAGCTAATGAACGCCTTCCAAGCATTTTCTGTTTAGAAGGAAGTTGCACTTCCTGGACCCCAATAGACTGTCATTCTCCCATTGGCTGCTCCTGGGCAATCTTATTTGATACCAATAGAAGAGAATATTTGTCAGTCAGGATTGGACTGTGGGGTCCTTGATGGCCTCTGAGCTCAGTTGTTTCCAGAATAACAAGAGCTGGAAGGGATCCATTTCAGACAAATAATTGTCCAATCTCTTCTTACATTGGAAGTCATAGCAGGCAGAATCATAGCCAAGTTTCAAACATGAGTTTGCTGTAAGCGGTTCACCGACAAATGCGCACCCAACAAAAGCGTGCCGACAAAACCGCGGCGAGAAAACCACAAGGTCAAAATCGCGCCCACAGAAGCGCACCGACAAATGTGTGATG
Source organism: Thamnophis elegans (assembly GCF_009769535.1). Classification (NCBI taxonomy): domain Eukaryota; kingdom Metazoa; phylum Chordata; class Lepidosauria; order Squamata; family Natricidae; genus Thamnophis; species Thamnophis elegans. Next base: position 69,010,903 of record NC_045548.1, read on the forward strand.
ACGAAAGCGCGCCATCAACAAACAACGTGAAAACAATGTAATAACCCTAACCCTAACCCTAAACCTAAACCTAAACCTAAATCTAAACCTAACCTTAAACCTAACCCTAACCCTAACCCTTACCTTAACCCTAATCGCGCTTTTGTGGGCGCAGTTTTGTCGGCGCTCTTTTGTGGGAGCGCTTTCGACGTCGCGGCTTTATCGGCACGCTTTTGTCGGGCGCGCATTTGACGGGTCATGGCTGTAAACTACATTAGTGTTTTTGTTTCTTTAATTTTTTTTAAAGGCAGAGGCTCGCAATGTTTCAATGTTATAGAAGGGTTATTTCCTATCTTGGCAAGGGTTAGATTAAATTAACCTGTCCTAGATTAGATGCCCTTTAGATGTAAGGACTCAATATGAACATAAGAATAGAATAATAAAATTAGACACCGGGACTTTGGAGGTCTTCTAACCCAACTTCCCGTTCAAGCAGGAAACCCTATCCCAGTGATGGCAAATCTTTTTATAACTGTGTGCCAAAATTATGCATGTGCACCAGTGGTGGGTTCCTCTTACCGTCGCTACTGGTACGCTGATTGAGGTCCATCCGTGCATGTGCCTGATGTGCGCTGCGCACGCATGCGCAATCCACCGCCCGTGACACCCAGCAGCTTATCAGGATGCGCCCAGGCTCCGCACGCTGTGTGTGCATGCTCAGTGTGCCTTTTGGCATCAAATACGGCTATAGAGTGCGGGCGGGTGGGTGGGCCAAACGAGCCACCGTTCCCCTATGCTCTCAGCTGCTCCAGGCCACTACCGGTATGCCCGTACCGGTCAGGACTGGCAGCAACCCACCACTGATGTGTGCACAATAGCGCGCGCGGACATGCCCCACACCCACAATGCAGTGCACCCCCCACATGGCATGCACGCTCAAAGCCATGTACACACGGCCACCGCCGCCGCCTCCACATGTGGGGGGGGGAGTTTTCGCCCTTTTTGCTAAAGTACTGCTTGGAAAATACCCCATTTAAATGCACAAATTCTGCTTTCTGAGATCATGTCACAAAGATCCACATCTGCTATAATTTCCCTAGAAGACACCAAAACATATTCCAGGATCTTCCAGAGTTAATTAGAATCTGTTTATTCAAATCGACATTGGGGAGGGGGGTCAATTTGGACTACAGAAATTGTACTACGCAAGGAAAATTAATCTTGGCAATGTTTCTAAAGCAAAAAAATATCCAATCAACAGGCAGACTTAGATCCTGGATTCTGCTTGATGATTATCCAAGCTTTTATTTATTAGTAGAGTTTTTTGCCAGATGCGGTGGCTCAGTGGCTAAGACGCCCAGCTTGTTGATCAGAAAAGTCAGCAGTTCGGCGGTTCGAATCCCTAGCACCGCATAACGGGGTGAGCTCCTGTTACTTGTCCCAGCTTCTGACAACCTAGCAGTTTGAAAGCATGTAAAAATGCAAGTAGAAAAATAGGGACCACCTTTGATGGGAAGGTAACAGCATTCCGTGCGTCTTCAGTGTTTAGTCATGCCGGCCACATGATCACAGAGACGTCTTCGGACAGCGCTGGCTCTTCGGCTTTGAAAGATGAGTACTGGGCCCCTACAGTCAGAAACGACTAGAACATATTTGCAAGGGGAACCTTTACCTTTAGAGTTGTTTGCAATCCAAGACTGGCAGTTAAAAGAATCGCTTTTACTTTTGCTTTCGAATTGATTCATTGGGTGGGTGACAATTGCAAAAAAAAGTTATTGTTTTATGTCCTGTAAAATAAACTTTCAACACCTACTTAGCCTGGTTTCTTAGACTGCAGTTTCAGTAGCCTTTCAGGTTTCCATCGCTTTCACTTTGGTGAAACTGCTGAGCCGCAAGCTACAAACAAGCCGCTTCCTTTCATCCTTTAAAATGCAAACATGATCAATAGCCTTTCTGATAAGAACAGCAGCTGCTCCTGGGATTTCTAGGTCACAATGGCTGACATGGATTCCTGATCAGTTGTAAGATAAACGAAGGAGAAGAACGTTGCAGAAAGATTTTCGCCACAATCCTAATAGCTGCCTTTAAAAATCCGGCATTGTGTCTTAAGGGGAATGCCGTGGCCTTCAGCAGATCTGGTGGCATCTTTGTTGTTAGTTGGGAAGTCATGGACAATGTTCCTCCAGGCCTTCCTGTCCACTACCATCCCCCAGAGTCCATTTAAGGTCACGTCTATTGCTTCGGTGACTCCATCCAGCCACCTCATTCTCTGTCATCCCCTTCTGCCCTCAGTCTTTCCCAGCATTAGGCTCTTCTCCAGTCAGTCCTTCCTTCTCATTAGGTGGCCAAAGTATTTGAGTTTCCTCTTCAGGATCTGGCCTTCTAAAGAGCAGTCAGGGTTGATCTCCTTTAGGACTGACCGGTTGGATCGCCTTGCGGTCCAAGGGACTCGCAGGAGTCTTCTCCAGCACCAGAGTTCAAAGGCCTCCATTCTTTGGCGCTCAGCCTTCCTTATGGTCCAACTTTCACAGCCACACATTGCAACTGGGAAAACCATAGCCTTGACTATGTTTGACTATACTATGGCATCTAGGAGGCCTTGTTCAACTGGGATGAAATTGAGTCCATGCAATTTCTGAGGGAAATTTGCAAACTGCAAAGATTCTTTATCGATTTGTTTTATTTTTTTATTTATTTTCATCCTGCCTTTATTATTTTTATAAATTACTCAAGGCCACAAACTTACCAGACACTCCTTCCTCCTATTTTCCCCACAGTAACAACCCTGTGAGGTGAATTGGGATGGAATAACTAGGAAATACGGAAAAGGCAGAATATTATATTTCCCTGGATAAGGAATGGAGAAAGTTACTCAGCTGGTTTTCATGCCTAAAGTGGGACTAAGAACCCTCAGTTTTCTGGTGATTGGCCCAAAGTCACCCAGCTGGCTTTAAACTGCTTAGAGAGGGCTGTAAAGCACAATGAAGTGGTTTATGCGTCTGGATACTAAAGCTGTTGAGTTTTGCCCCATTTTGCGACCTTTCATACCAGAGTTGTTAAGTGAATCATTGCAGTTGTTAAGTTAGTAACATGGTTGTTAAGTAAATCTGACTTCCTCCATTGATCTTGCTTGTCAGAAGCGAATCCAATCATCCCGGGACACTGCAACCATCATAAATATGAACCAGTGTCCAGCGCCCAATTTTGATGGGGATGCTGCAATGTTCATCTGTACGAGAAACAGTCCTATGTCGGGTTTTTGAAATTGTAATTTCAAATGCTCACTAAATGAATACACCTGCATGCAACTAAAAATCCTCAATCTATGTGAATTCTTATGCCAGCCCTGTAGTACTAGCTGATGATCGCTAAATAGGACTACAAGGTCCATCTTTCCCACAATTCTAAGTAGGTCTTAACCATTTTGAAATGTCTCAGCTTTGGGGAAATTGTCTTGATGATGGAACTTTCCCTCTCCAGCTTCCTGGTGTTGGGAAAAATGTCTTTCTGGGTTCAGCTCCAAGTGGGGAAAAAGACACTGGAAACATGGAGGCTGCTTGGAAAGATGGCTTAATGGTGGACAGGATCACATGGCTTGAGCTCCTGAACAGAAAATGGGAGGTTCACATGCTTCCTGATGTTGGACAAAGAAGAAAAATAAACTGAGATGCTGAAAGTCCCTGGTGTTATGACCTCGCTGGGCTTTGGTCTTGATCTTGCATTCTGATTGGTTGTCAGATTCCCATGGGGCCATGCAGGGACAACTTTGTAGGCTGTGTTTTGAGTCCAAGTTTGGTTGAGCATTGCTTCTTCCCAGGTGCCCTGTGGTGAGAAAGGTAAAGGGCTAATACTATCATGCCTTAATCCCATCACCCTGGAGCTGAATGGGGGAGATCTTTGTTATGTAGAATAGACTGGCTCAGGCATTTTAATGGCCCATTGACAAATGTGGGGGCTATTAAAAGTGAGTCTGTTTCCTTCCTTAAAACGTGTTTCTCCATTTCTTATCCAGGGAAATATAATATTCTGCCTTTTCCATATTTCCTAGGATATTTCATTCTTCTAGGAGAGGGGTGGGTGCTAACTTCCTACACTGAGTAGGTACAGGCTAGGGGTGGGATCCTACTGGTTTAACAACCAGTTCATTAAGCATGCACTTTGCACATGTGCACTTGCTTCGCTCGTGAATGCGCCTGACATGCCTGATGCGCACTGCACATGTGTGTGCAGATCTTCTAAATCCTTCAGCATCAAAAATCTAGCCACTTTCATTCTATACTCTCAAAAAATGGGGGCACGAGGATCTGGAAGGTGGTACAGGATCAAGTCACTCCTTAAGAACATCTGGAAATTACAGGTGTTGGTCAATTTCACCGTGGCTGCTATGGGAGGGCTACAAAACTGGGAAGCCAATAGGTTAAAGGGGCTAAAACAGGGGTGAAATCCAGCAGGTTCTGACAGGTTCTGGAGAACTGGTAGCAGAGGTTTTGAGTAGTTCGGAGGACCAACAAATACCACCTCTGGCTGACCACAGAGTGGGGTGGGAATGGAGATTTCGCAGTATCCTTCCCCTGTCACTCCCACTAAGCCACACCCACCAAGCCATGTCACACCCACCAAGTCATACCCACAGAACCGGTAGTAAAAAAATTGAATTTCACCACTGGGCTAAAATCTATGTTTAATGTTATGTTAAACATAACATGAGCCAGGAAAAGAGATGAAGCAAGAACTCCATCCAGCAGAACATGACCCCTGCCCCGCATTCCAGAAGACTCCAAAATTTCCAGTTGAAAAGTAGCTTCAGAGAGGTCCCACAGCTGGATTAGAAGGATATTGAGTCAGCTGCTGGAAAACATAACATCATTTGGTTGCAGGATCCATCCAGGCATTGGGCAAACATCTGGATTAGAATCCAATGGAATAGAATGACAGAGTTGGAAGGGACCTTGGAGGTCTTCTAGTCCAACCCCCTGCTTAGGCAGGAAATCCTACACCACTTAAGACAAATGGTAATGCAACATCTTCTTAAAAACTTCCAAGTGTTGGGGCATTCACTACTTCTGGAAGCAACTTCCGTTCCACTGCTTAATTGTTCTAACTGTCAGGAAATTTCTCCTTAGTTCTAGGTTGCTTCTCTCCTTGATTGGTTTCCACCCATTGCTTCTTGTTCTACCCTCAGGTCCCTTGGAGAATAGCTTGTCTCCCTCTTCTTTGTGGCAATCCTTGGGATATTGGAATACTGCTATCATGTCTCCCCTAGTCCTTCTTTTCATTCAACTAGACATACCCAGTTTCTGCAACCATTCTTCATATGTTTTGGCCTCCAGTCCCCTAATCATCTTTGTTGCTCTTCTCTGCCCTCTTTCTAGAGTCTCAACATCTGTTTTGGCAATGGATGTTTGGAAATGTCCTATTCCTTCTGCAAACCAAGGGAGATGTTGATTCTTTTGTTTCAAAGACATCCTTTGGTTACCCAAAACCATGAGCTTCCTGTTCCAACTTTATCGCCAATGTGGCCAACAGAAAATGAAAGGAAAATTATGCTGATAGGTGTTATCTCAGACCACAATCCCAGATTGCCAAGAACTGTTCAAAGGAGAGGAGGGCTAATGTTTGTTTTGTTTTTTCAAGATTAGCCGTGTGTCTTAGGTAGATAAGGTCAAGGCAAATGCATTGAAGATAAAATATCTGTGTTTCTTTACTTCCCCATTTTTTTCCCCATCACTATCTCTTCAAAGGTGCCGAGCATAAATCTCTTATCTAGTTAACCCAAGGAAGGGGATCATTAATTAATTTACAGTTTCCTGCAGCCTGCCATTGTTCATTCCAAGAATCATATAACTGGGAGAAACCTCAAACATTTTCTAGTACAGCTTTCCCAGCCTGGACTCTCATTCGATGAGTGGATTAATTCTAGAAGATTTTACCTAGTTGGGGAAGGAAACATCTGTAAGGAAACAACCAAGCTCAGAGAGCACCAAAGACCCCACCTCTACAATTCTCGACAATAACTGTCTGACTAGGAGTTGAACATGGAACTGTCAGACTAGAAACCCTCTTTTACCTTTGGGTCTTCAGGCCTGTCTCATTTCCTACTGTGGGAAAATGGGAGGGGGGGATTACACAGAGTGTGGGTGATATGTAGTCATAATAACATTCTTTCCCAGAAAGTCAAGGCCATCTTGCGCAGCAGCTGCAATGAAGTGACTGGGAGGCATCTCCAGTTTTGGATGGTGCCTGATTGGGCCATGTGATGGGCATGTAGGTGCTGGGCAGGGACTTGAACTTTCTTTTGGGTGGCAGCCTTATATAGTAATCTTCTCTCCAAAAACTGCAAAAAATGGCCACTCTTTGCTGCCTTGTTAAACGACCACAAAAGAGGCAACTCTGACCTCATAAAGCAAGCAATTCTACAAATCTTTTGATTTTCCAGGATTAGGAATACCCAGCACCCCCTCTCAACCTGCACATATTGATCAGGCCAATTCTGTCTGGAATAGGCAGTTCTGAAAGTAGCAAGGATTTTAACCAGAAAGGTCATATATATAGGTAAAGTCCAACAATGACTAACTTACTACTAACCTACTACTAACCTACTACTAGGTTAGGTTACCAGTAGGTTATGTTCTACCTTATCAAATGACTTACTGAAGTCCAAGTAAACTATATCGACAGCATTCCTCTCGTCCACTAATTTTGTCACTTTGTCAAAGAATAAGATAAGTCTAATAAGATTAGTCTGGCATGATCTGTTTTTGAGAAACCCATCTTGGCTTTTGGCTATTACTTTGTTTGCTTCTAGGTGTTCACTAATTCGTTGCTTGATTATCTTTTCCAGAATCTTTCCTGGTATTGAGGTCAGGCTGATAGTTTCCTGGATCTATTTTTTTTTCCTTTTTTGAAGATGGGAACCACATCAGCTCTTTTCCAGTCCTCTGGCAGTTCCCCAGTGCTCCAGGATCTCTGAAAGATACAGTTCAGTGGTTCTGAGATCTCGTCTGCCAGTTCCTTCAGAACCCTGGGGTGTAATCTGTCCGGTCCTGGTGATCTGAACTCGTCTAGGGTAGACAGGTGCTCACTTACCATCACATGGCCCAATCAGGCACCATCCAAACTGGAGATGCCTCCCAGTCACACCATCACAGCTGCAGAGCAAGATGTCCTTGACTCTCTGAGAAAGAGATGTTATTTAGACTATATATCTCCCATACTCCATATAATCCCCCCTCCCATTTTCCCACAGCAGAAAAATGTGGCACACCTGAAGGCCTGAATCAGTGGTGAGTTGCAGGCGGTACGTCCCAGTATATGCGTACCGGTGCCTGCCGGAAGCAGAAGCCACTGTACCGGAACGGTGCTTTGGAGGGCCTGCCTGCCTGCCCTCGTTCCTTACTTGTATTTGAAGGAAACGGGCCATCTGCGCATGGCTGCAAAGTACGGCGCCTGCGTGACGCTCCGCCAAATAGTTGGAGTGTCGCATGTGGTGGGTGCATATGTGTGCGCAGCACGCCTGCCCATGGTGCACGCCCGGCTCCCATTGCAGTGTACCGGCTGCAACGGGAGTCGAAACCCACTACTGGCCTGAATGTAAAAAAAGCCGAGGTGGTGCAGTGGTTAAATGCAGCACTGCAGGCTACTTCAGCTGACTGCTAGTTCTGCAGTTCGGCTGTTCAAATCTCACCGGCTCAGGGTTGACTCAGCCTTCCATCCTTCCGAGGTGGGTAAAATGAGGACCCGGATTGTTATTGGGGGCAATATGCTGACTCTGTAAACCGCTTAGAGAGGGCTGAAAGCCCTATGAAGCGGTATATAAGTCTAACTGCTAAAAAAAACTGCTAAAAAATGGCTTCCAGACCTGGGAGATGATAAAGGCGCCTCTAATTGTAGTTAATGCCTTCCAGTACAAGGAAGCTCACATCCATCAAATCATCCGAACTTCGACCAAGATTGTACCAATTGTCCTCAACTTATGACTACAAATGGAACACCACATTTCTGTTGTTAAGTGAATTTGTTTCCATTTACAACCTTTCTTGCCATCGTTGTTAAGTGAATCATTGCAGTGGTTAGGTTAGTAACACGGCTGTTTCTGTGAATCTGGTTTTCCCCCACTGACTTTGCTTGCCAGAAGATCCCAAATAGGGATCACATGATCCCAGGACACGGCAACCATCCTTAACGTGAGCCATGAGCCAAGCATCATGTGACCATGGGGGCTGCTTGCAACAGTCGTTAAGCGTGAAAAACGGTCATAAGTCACTGGGGGTTTTTTTTCCAATACAACTTCGAAATGAATGGTTGTAGGTCGAAGACTGATCTGTGGGGAAGGATTCTGATCTCATTCAAATTGACAGCTGGATTCCGACTGCCGATTTCATTTGATGTGATCGTTCAACTTCATCTGGAAAAACCGGTTTGATTCAATCTGACATTTCTGTTTGAAGCGTTGGGCTGAATTGATGTAATTTTCTAAATTGATTTTGTAAAAAGGGCCCCTTTGTCCATTAGAGTTCACCCAACAGCTGACACATGTCAATTACAATGAATGGTTCCAAGATTTATTTCACAAGTATTATTACCAAGCCAAGATACCTAATCTGATATTGGCGCATGTGATTTTTGGTCTTATTTTTAAATATATTGAAAGTAGCTCTTTTCAGACGTTCTTAGCATTTATGGTCGTAGGTTTGTGAAAGTTGTAAAGCGGATCACTCAGTGACTGATCCCATATTTTGACCTTTTCTGCAGCAGTTGTTAAGTGAACATCACAACTGTAAAGCAAATGCTGCATTGTAAAGCAAACCCATTGTTTCCACTTTCTACTGTTTTCAAAATGAACAATGATTAATATGTGTGTGTGTGCACGAACACACACATAGATATAGATATAGGTGCAGGTACATATAGCATGTTCATATGTGTGTTATGTATGAGTTTGGGTAGATACAGTATATTTATATACTTTCTCTTGAGAGCAGGCAACAGATTTTCATTTTTAAGTGGACCAATGTGCTCACAATAAAAACATGACAATAAAGCTTATCTTATCTTATATTATCTTACCTTATCTATCTCATCTCATCTTCCTTTTTCCTTTTCCTTTGCTTTCCTTCCCTTCCTTTCCTTTGCCTTTCCTTTCTTTCCCTTCTCTTCCTTCCCTCTCCTTCCCTTCCTTTTTCCTTTCCTTTCTTTTCTCTTCCCTTCCTTATCTTTGCCTTTCCTTTCCTTTCTTTCCCTTCTCTTCCTTCCCTCTCCCGCCCTTCCTTTTTCCTTTTATTTCCCTTCTCCTTCTCCTTCTCCTTCTCCCTCTCCCTCTCTTCTCTTCCCTTCCTTCCCTTCCCTTCTCTTTCTTTCCCTTCTCCTTCTCTTCCCTTCCTTCCATTCCCTTCTCCTTCTCTTCCCTTCCTTCCTTTCCATCCTTCCCTTCCATTTCCCTTTCCTTCCCTTTCCTACTCTACTCACCATTAATTTCATTTCATTTCCTTCCCCTACCCTTCTTTCTTTCCTTTCCTTTCCTTCCCCTACCCCACCCTATCCTTATCTTACCTTACCTTACCTTGAGATGTGTTTTCCAAAAAACAGGAGTAAATGCTGGGTTTTGGCAAAAGTTTTTTTTTTTAAATGTGGTCACATGACTGCAGAATGGTGCTAACAATGGTAATTGCGAGTCGGTTCCCTAGCAATCGACATCCAGTCACAGGGCCACAAATCGGAGACAGCTGTCAGAACTTCAGTACCTGGTTGTAAGTACCTTAATGGGGATCCATCATAAATTTGAATCATTGCAAATGAAGGACTACCTAGATGTACTTCTATGTTCATTAAAGCTTTCTGTATACCCACATTGTCTTCTGCTGTCCTCACTGGAATCATGTATGATTGTACTTTTAGCAACTCCTTTTTCTAGAAAAATCCATTTTCGTCTTCGTTTATTAGCTTCTCCTGCCCCCGAAATTTTAATCATTGTTCTGAGCTCACTGAAATTATTATTATTATTTTTAACATCTAATACATGCATGTCGTGACTTTCAAGCTTGAGCATCTTTTAAAATAGAGCAAGCCAGCATTACTCAGTAAATTTCTTCAATCTTCCTATTGTTTGTGCTTGGCTCAAAGCTCTTCCTTGCAATCCACTTAAAGTGCTCTCCACCCGTTCAGTGGTGGGATTCAAAAAATTTTTATTATCGGTTCTGTGGGCTTGGAGTGGCTTGGTGTGTGTGGCGTGGCTTGGTGGGCCTGGCAGGGGAAAGGATCCTGTAAAATCCCCATTTCCAGCCCACTCCAGGGAAAGGATCCTGTAAAATCGCCATTCCTTCCCCACCCCACTAACCTGCTTTCCAGCTCCATTCTCCTGTGCAGGGCAACAGAAGAAGACCCAGCCGATCAGCTGGGACTCGGGAGACAGAGAATAGATGGGGGCATGGCCAGCCAGAGGTGGTATTTGCTGGTTCTCCGAATTACTCAAAATTTCTGCTACCAGTTCTCCAGAAATGGACAGAACTGGCTGAATACCACCTCTGCACCCATTGTAGATCTGGCAGAAAACGATAATGGCATAAAACGTGCCAAATTTCTGCCACGTTGCTGCCCAACCAAATTTGGGGGGGCAATATGCTGACTCTGTAAACCACTTAGAGAGGGCTGAAAGCCCTATGAAGCGGTATATAAGTCTAACTGCTATTGCTATTGCTATTACCAGCTGGCAAGAAAACATCCGCAATCACTTTGTTTAACATGAACTGTTGGTTTTTTTAAAAAATAAATTTATTAATTGTTTTAAAAACCAAAGTGAATAAAAAACGAATACTCAAGAAAGAGAATAGAAAAGGATAACAAGAGAAATAGCAGGTAGAAGTGCAACAGAATATTTAAAAAAAGAAAGAAACTGAAATATAAAAAAAATGAATAGTGACTTTTTAAAAACTTATATTCAACTCTATATTTTTACTTTATGGTTACAACATAGCAACCATACTTTTAAAAAATGATCTATAAGTATTGCTAGTCATCAAATCCAAATTATGTCATGATTTCCTTTTTTTCTGCTTTTTGCAAAAAGACCCAAAGAGGATTCCAAATAATATTAAATGTTCTCAATGTCTTTTTTCTGATCAGAGCTGTCAGTTTCAGTCAACATTGCTAATTCCATCCATTCGTTCATTGTAGTTGTCATTAAACCTGCCCACTGTTGAGCATACAGAAGTCTTACTGTCTATCATATATAACAGGGCTCTCTAAACTTAGCAACATTATGATTTGTGGACTTCAATTCTCCGAATTCCTGGGTGGGAGGGAGAGAGGAAGGAAGGAAGGAAGGAAGGAAGGAAGGAAGGAAGGAAGGAAGGAAGGAGGGAGGGAGGAGGGAAGGAGGGAGTTCCTGGGAGGGAGGAGGGAGGGAGGGAGAGAGGGAGGGAGGGAGGAAGGAGGGAGGGAGGGAGGGAGGGAGGATGGAAGGAAGGAAGGAGGGCGGGAGGGCGTTCCTGGGAGAGAGGGAGGGAGGGTTGATGTAAGGAAGGAGGGAGGGAGGGAGGGAGGGAGGGAGGGAGGGAAGGAAGGGTTAGCAAAAGCCTGAAATTTTCTAAAAGATTTGCAACAGCTGTTAAAAATTTAATTGATTAATTGAATGAAAAGCTTCTCCTCAGTGTGACTTTATGCCTTTTGGAGACATCTCTCTTGTCTTTTGGAGAACATCAAATGCATCTTCTCTTGGAACAAGCAAGGGGTCATAGATGATCACATGAAGTATTATTACCACTTTATAATTCTTGGGTAAGGCCACCCTTGGAATACTGCATCCAGGTTTGGTCATCGCAATATTAAAAAGATGTGGAGACTCTAGAAAGAGTGCAGAGAAGAGCAACAAAGGTGATTAGGGGACTGGAGGCTAAAACATATGAAGAATGGATGCAGGAAAAACTAGTTTAATGAGAAGAAGGACTAGGGGAGACATGATAGCAGTGTTGCAATATCTCATGGGTTGCCACAAAGAAGAGGGAGTCAAGCTATTCTCCAAAGCACCTGAAGTCAGGACAAGAAGCAATGGGTGGAAACTAATCAAGGAGAGAAGCAACCTAGAACTGAGGAGAAATTTCCTGACAGTTAGATCCATTAACCAGTAGAATAACTTATCTCCAGAAGTTGTGAATGCTACAATACTGGAAGATTTAAAGAACAGATAGGACAACCATTCATCTGAAATGGTGTAGCGTTTCCTGTCTGAGCAGGGGGTTGGACTAGAAGACCTCCAAGATCCCTTCCAACTCTGTTATTCTCTGGTAGAAGTGGACTTCTTACAGCTGTGGAACCTGTCAATAGAGGGAGATGCATGGATTCTTGGCATTGTAGTGGGAGCAGAGCCAAAATGACTATTATTTAATACTACTAGACAAAATTATTCCTGACTATGGTTACAAAATAACATTTATATTTTAAAAAATCAGTTTGCTGACTGATGATCTTTTGACAGATAGCTGCGTAAAGGAGGATTTTTCAGAAAACCTCAAGAACAGCCAGCTTATAAAAAGCAAATTGTTCCATTATTGGTAGGGAGTAAAATGGATGAAATGAGAGCTGGGGAAAGAAGCTGTGGAAAATAGTAATTTCTCTTCAGGTTTCCTATATTGTTGTGGAAAATAACAGTCAACACTGGAACCAGTATCATTAGTCTGATTTGAGGGGGAAATCTCTCCATTCTTTGGCTGGATCGAAAGGTGACTTTCTGCCTTCTCAATACAATGTTCTTTATTTATAACAACAAGCCACGGACTTCATAGCATTTCGATAAGCAGATTTTAAAGTGACTTAAAGCTTTAAAAACATTGTAAAAATAGTGCTAATAACAAAATGATAAAAAGCGATTAACAAAGAGTATGTCAAGTACATCTCAGGGGTTGCCACAAAGAAGAGGGAGACAAACTATTTTCCAAGGCACCTGAGGGTAGAACAAGAAGCAATGGGTGGAAACTAATCAAGGAGAGAAGCAACTTAGAACTGAGGAGGAATTTCCTGACAGTTAGAACAATTAATCAGTGGAACAACTTGCCTCCAGAAGTTGTGAATGCCCCAACACTGGAAGTCGTTAAGAAGATGTTGGATAGCCATTTGTCTGAAACGGTATAGGGTTTCCTGCCTAGGCAGGGGGTTGGACTAGAAGACCTCCAAGGCCCCTTCCAACTCTGCTATTGTATTGTTTTGTATTGTATTGTATATCCAACAGGATCCTCATATGGAATGTTTTTTAACATGATAAGGCTGCTTTAAACTTCCTTGCCCAATAAAAGGGAAATTATATTTGCACAAGTTGGAGTGTAGCCCTAGTCTTAATTTCATTTTGGTTTTGGCAATACTTTAGCACAATGTTTAAATCCCAGACTGAGGCAGGAGGCCTCTGCCATAGTTCCTCAGTGCAAATTTCAGCAAAAGAAACCTAAAGGTAAAGGTTCCCCTCACAGATAATGTGCTAGTCATTCCCGACTCTAGGAGATGGTAGTCATCTCCATTTCAAAGCCGAAGAGCCAGCGCTGTCCGAAGACGTCTCCGTAGTCACGTGGCTGGCATGACTAAACGCCGAAGGCGCACGGAACACTGTTACCTTCCCACCAAAGGTGGTCCCTATTTTTCTACTTGCATTTTACATGCTTTCGAACTGCTAGGTTAGCAGAAGCTGGGACAAGGAACGGGAGCTCACCCCGTTATGCAGTGCTCTGGATTCGAACTACAGAACTGTCAACCCTTCTGATCGACAAGCTCAGTGTCTTAGTCACTGAGCTACCGCATCCCCTTTTAACTCTAGCTTTTATTAAACAGCCATGTGTTACTTTAAGGATTGCCCAGAGATTGTCAGCGATTAATAAATTAATTTGTGGAAAGCCTTGCAGAATGGAGCTTGTGATGATTTTTTAAAAATTCATGGTGTCCTTACACCAATTCTATGGGTTTTTTTTAGTATGAGTGTAAGAAAAGACCATTAATAATATGGATGTGACTGAAACCCAGTGCTGAGGAGTGATGGGTGGCATCTCTCTCTTCTTACTAGATGTTTGCTAGTAGAAATGAATTGTATTCATGTCTTTGTTTTAATTTTAGTAAATATTTGAAACCTTCCTTCTTTCTTTCCCTCTGTCCCTCTCTCCCTTTCTCCCTCCCTCTCTTTCTTCATCCCTTCCATTCTTCCTTCCCTCCTTTTTTCCTTCCTCTGTCCCTCCCTCCTTTCTTTCCTTTCTTTCCCTCTTTTCTCCCTCCCTCCCTCCTTCCTTCCTCTTCCTTCATCCATCTAACTGACAGTGAGAACAATTAATCAGTGGAACAACTTGCCTCCAGAAGTTGTAAATGCTCCAACACTGGAAGTGTTTAAGATGTTGGATAACCACTTGTCTGAAGTGGTGTGGGGTTTCCTGCCTAAGCAGGGGGTTGGACTAGAAGACCTCCATGGTCCCTTCAAACTCTGTTATTCTATTCTATTCTACTCTATTCTATTCTATTCTATCCTTAATCTGTATGTCAGCAAAAAAAGGTTCTTTTACCACCCTATCTTTTATTAAACACCGTTCTTCTTTCTTTCCTGCCTTCTTTCTTTCTCTCCTCCTTTCCTCCCTCCCTCCCTCCCTTTCTTCCCTGACTAAGACACAAAGTCAAATATTGTCAAATGCTATGTCATCCAGTCACTTTGCCCTTCAAAATGTTTTGGATCAGCCAGGGTAAACTATCTCATGTAAAAAAAAAACCAACACTTCCTCTTTCGTTCTCTAAGAAACAAAATACAGAAGGAGAGAAAAAGACAGGCCAGTTTGACCAAAATTAAGCCGTAATTGTCCTATTATAGGATGACGAATGAAACTGCATCCTAACTTGAATTACAACTAAAGAAAAATGTACCAACAAATGGGAATTGATTCCTAGGCAGCGAAAGGCTGCCTTCTTGGCCTTTCTCTTCCCGAGATAATAAATTAGATATAAAGCCATTTAGCTGATAGATAATGAGGTTTATGCAGCTAATCAGTCAATCTTGCATGGAATATTGCTGACAGCGTTGTCCGTGTTAAACCAATCTTGACTTGTTACGGCTTCTGTCCTCCTTCTGCTGACTATCTTATTCTTCGACAGCCTGAATTAACTGGACTCTCCGTCAGAACAGAGCTGGAAGGGACCTTGGAGGTCCTCCAGTTCAACCCCCCCTGCTCAAGCAGGAGACCCTATATGGTTCCATTTCAGACAAAGAGTTGTCCAGTCTCTTCTTGAAAACCTCCAGTTGTACAGCACCCACAACTTCTGGAGGCAAGTCGTTCCACTGATTCATTGTTCTGTCAGGAAATTTCTCCTTAGTTCTAGGTTGGTTCTCTCCTTGATTAGTCTCCCTCCATTGCGTCTTGTCTTGCCTTCTGGTGCTTTGGGGAATAGCTTGAGCCCAGGAGCGGGTTTCAAAAATTTCAGCAACAGGTTCTCTGCCCAGTTGCTGAGTGGGCGTGGCCATGGTGGCCATGGCCTAGTTGGCCTCCTGCGCTATGGCGGGGGGGGACGTTTTCGCCTTCCACAGGCTCTGGAGGCTTTCCTCGAGCCTGTGGGAGGGCGAAAACTGCTTCCCCAGGATCTGGAGGTCCTCCAGAGGCTGGAAATGGGCCCATTTCTTGTTTTCCCAAACTTCCGGGAGGCCCGTTTTTCCCCCTCCCGGAGCCTCTGCACACGCTCTGCACTTACCTCACATCTAAAATGGGCCGTGTGGAGACTCCTGGGAGTGGAAATGTGGGATGGGAGGGAGGGGGCAGGGAGGGGGTGGACGTGGCCAGCCACAGATGGGATTTGGATGTTCTCCGAACCGGCCATAATGTTAGCTACGGGTTCTCCCGAACCTGGGTGAACTCGTAACAGCCCACCCCTGCTTGACCCCCCCCCCCTTCTTTGGTGGCAGCTGCCTAAATCTTGGAACTATGCTATCATGTCACCCCTAGTCCTTCTTTTCTCTAGTTTTAGCCTCCAGTTCTTTAATCGTCTTAGTTGTGCTTCTCTGCACTTTTTCCTTTTAAAAAAAAGCTTTTTATTTTGTTTATGCAAACTTCACATCTTTGCAACACATTACACTTCTTTTACAGATCTGTTGCGATTCTTTTATCTGTACATACTGTAAGTCTTGTATAACTATAATTTTATATATATATATATATGTGAATTTATATTATTTCATACATCTTTTTCCTTCATTCTGTATATAACATTCTATAGCAATGGCAATAGCAGTTAGATTTATATACCGCTTCATAGGGCTTTCAGTCCTCTCTAAGCGGTTTACAGAGTCACCATATTGCCCCCACAGTCTGGGTCCTCATTTTACCCACCTCGGAAGGATGGAAGGCTGAGTCAACCCTGAGCCGGTGAGATTAGAACCGCTGAACTGCAGCTAACAGTCAGCTGAAGTGGCTGCAGTACTGCACTCTAACCACTGCGCCACCTATTCTATGTATAGCCACTTTTATTACATTTGAGTTGTTTTGTATCCATTTCCTATTATTTATTTGCTACAGTCTATTTCGTATTTCTATCTTTTAATCATTTTCCGGTTTTGTAGTTGTTTTTTAATTTGTTGATCTTTCTTCCTTTCTTTTTTGCTTTCCTGCTCCCCCTCTCCCCTTTCCTCTAGTCAATTATACTATAAATCGCATACGGAGTAATATTCAGATTCTTCTTTCTCTTTTAATTCTTTCATGATCCTATCCATCTCTGCACTTTTTCCAAAGACTCACAAACAGTTCGGTCCCCATTGCTCTGGAAATGTAGTTTTTAAGTCTTTTATTTATCTACCTAAACAGACAAGACAGAAAGAGACTTGCCAAAAGCCAGCTCACTCATGTCCATACCTTAGAGAACCGTGATGGTGAATCTATGGCCATGCTGCAGGGATTGAAAATGTGGTTGTAAGTCACTTGTTTCAATGCTGTTGTAAGTTCGAATGATAACTAAAGAAATGGTCGTAAATCGCGGGTTACCTCTGCCAATATCCTGGGGGGGGGGGGGGGGGGAGTTGCTTGTAACAACCGAATCCAGATATTTGTCCATTAGAGAAACACATTTGAGAATAAACTTTTTTGTGGAAATCAGCCTTGCCCTGATACGGTGGGGCAGACAGATTTGCTTAACTAATTAAGAGAACACCCTAGCAATTCCTTCTATCTTGCTCCAGTTTGGGTAAATATTGACTTGATTTTAATTATATTACCCATTCATTGTGGCGTGGATGTTTTATATTTTTTATACACCGCCAAGAGCTGCATAATTGCAGTGGTAGCTTAATCACGACTGACAATCTTAATCACTTGTATTATATACATTGGATTCTAATCCGGAAGCTTCGCATTTCGGTACTCTGTGGAGAGTTGCACGATTGCAATGGTGGGGAAAAAATCTAATAAATAAATAAATGGCAATACATGTGCAGAGAGAACTGGTGTTCCAGTCTTAGCTTTGCGCAGGGCTGTTATAAACATACACACATGAGAAAAATTTGCTAGGAAGTTTATAGGCGCTAATCTTGATTGGGGCTGTATGCCTTGCATGGAAAAAGAATCACAATAACCTTGTGAATGCATATCATGCATTTCATCGGATTTCTGAAGTAAGCCTCTCTTTTTTTGGCATTGCATATTATGTGGCCCCATAAATCTGGGCATTTGCCCAGATTTGCACAGCACCTAAAACTGTAGGACGTTAGCACCCACCCCTCTCCTAGGAAAATGAGATATTTTAGGAAATATTAAAAGGACAGAATATTTCCCTTAAAAGGCAGGCAGAAACTCAACCCCCACCCCACTCACCTGTGTCAATGGGCCACTAAGGCCTGCGCCAGTCTATTCTACATAACAAAGATCTACCTCTTTCAGGCAGAGACATAATTGGAATCCCAAAGCTCTTTCATTACATCATCACCCCGCAAGAGTCAACCAAGCTTGGGACTCAGGACATCCTACAGAGTTGTTCCTGCATGTGCTAGTCATTCCTGACTCTAGGGGGCAGTGCTCATCTCCATTTCAAACCCAATGAGCCAGCACTGTCCGAAGACGTCCCCGTGGTCATGTGGCCGGCATGACTAAATTCCAAAGGCGCAGAGAACGCTGTTACCTTCCCACCAAAGGTGGTCCCTATTTTTCTACTTGCATTTTTTACATGCTTTCGAACTGCTAGGTTGGCTGAAGCTGGGACAAGTAACAGGAACTCACTCCATTGCGTGGCGCTTGGGATTTGAACCGCCAAACTGCTGACTTTCTAATCGACAAGCTCAGCATCTTAGCCACTGAGCTACCATGTCCCTTAATTTCCACGTAGTCTGATGCTAATTCGCAATGCCTTTGTGTAGAGAATGAGAGGACTGAAATCTCCAATCCAATGAGAATGTCAAGGCCACGCTAGTCATGAGCAATAACAGATGAAAAGAGAGAAATAGCCTACAATGCTGTGGAGGGCCACGCCCCTCTTTTCTCTTTATTTAATAATGGATGGAATGAAATCCATTGACCTTTCAGAGCTTTGCTTACCTTGGGGTGCAGCAAAAGCGTTAATTACACCATTTCTGTTTTATTGAGCAGCATTAGCATAGAAATAGGCCATCAATAACCAATTACTATCTGTGGCTCAGCAGGCAGAGGACTGTAGCAGGATGTGGGGCTCAAAGGGAGGGGAAAAAAGGAAAGAAAGAGAGAGGGAGTGAGAGAGACAGAGAGGGGGGGAGAGAGGGAGAGAAAGAGAGAGGGAAAGAATGAATCTTGCCCTTCTTCATGAATGAAACACCAGGAATCTACAAAAATGAAGGCAACAGAATCAGCCAGCATCCTATAATTAATATTTAGGGCTGTCTTTCTCAACCTTCGCAACTTTAAGATGGGTGGACTACAACTCCCAGAATTCCCCAGCCAGCATGGAGTTGAAATCTATTCATCTTAAAGCTGCCAAGGTTGAGAAATACTGATTTAGGCATTGTGTTGCGTTGCGTTGCATTGCATTATTGTATTCAGTTTTGGGATCCTACTGATTTAACTACGTCCAGTGATCCCGTGCTTCACATGTACACATGTGTTCTGCGCACACCTGCACCTGACATGCGCTCCGCACGCATCACCAGTTTTAACAAAACTTGCCTTCATGTTACTTCCAGGAAGTAGCACAGCTGAGGCACGGCAACCCGCTCTGCCAGGTGAATCAGCTGAGAGGATATTGGCAAGTAAAGCCCAGGGGCAGGAGGACAGGCCAACCTGATTGTTAGAGCTACCGATTCGCTCGAACCGGTCTGAACCGGCTGAATCACATCCCTGGTTGTATTGCATTGCATTGCATTGCATTATTGTATTGCATTATTGCATTGTATTGTATTGTATTGCCTTATTGCCTTATTGTCTTATTGAATTGTATTTTTGTACTGTATTGTATTGTATTGCTTTGTATTTTTGAATTGCGTTGCGTTGCGTTGCTTTGTGTTGCGTTGCATTATTGTATTGTATTGCCTTATTGCATTGCATTATTGTATTGAATTGCATTATTGTATTGTATTGCATTGTATTGCATTGCATTATTGTATTGCATTGTGTTGCATTGCATTATTGTATTGCATTGTATTGCATTGCATTATTGTACTGCATTGCATTGCATTATTATATTGCATTGTATTGTATTGTATTGCATTGCATTATTGTATTGCATTGCATTGCATTGCATTATTGTATTGCATTGTATTGTATTGCATTGCATTATTATATTGCATTGTATTGTATTGTATTGTATTGCATTGCATTATTGTATTGCATTGCATTGCATTGCATTATTATATTGCATTGTATTGCATTGCATTGCATTGCAAGAAAAGGATGGATGGATGGATGGATGGATGGATGGATGGATGGAGAGGAAAGGAAGGAAGGGAAAGAAAGAAAGAAGATGGAGGGAGGGAGAGGAAAGGAAGAAAGAAGGATAGAGGGAAGAAAGGAGGGAGAAGGAAGGAAGGAAAAAAGAGAGAAAGAAAGAAAGAAAGAAAGAAGGAGGGAGGGAGAAGGAAGGAAGGGAAAGAAAGAAGGAAGGAAGGATGGAGAGAGGGAGGGATGGAGGGAGGGGAAAGAAAGAAAGAAGGATAGAGGGAGGAAAGAAGGGAGAAGGAAGGAAGGAAGGAAAAGAGAAAGAAAGAAAGAAAGAAAGAAAGAAAGAAAGAAAGAAAGAAAGAAAGAAAGAAAGAAAGAAAGAAAGGATCTTCCAATCTTTCCTCCTGCATTGCAATGGATTACACAATGGGAGGTCCCATGCAAAAGATTCAGCAGGAATGACCCTCTTGATCTAGGAACCTCTAAAATCCTTTTCCATTAAAGGAACGTCTGTAAAGGGGAAATGAAGTCCAGCTCTGGAATTTTGGGGTCTCTGAGCCCCTTCAAAGAAATCTGAGAGAGAGCCGCTGCCATCCTGGCCCAACCTGCATCTTACTGACGATTCCAACGCCGTGACTGACGGAAGCTCTTCCAAGATTCCTGGAGAGACCTTCGTAGTAATGTTTTCCTTTCCTTTTTAACACCCTCAGCAGGAAATTCATTCACAATAAAAGACGCCGACAAAGACTGAGGCATCTGACTCAGAGATGCAGTGAAAAGGAAGACAGTATTAATAGCATCCTAGCTCAGCGGGGAACCTTCTCTATCGCCAGGGCTTTTGTCAAAAATAGATGAATACGCTTGGAGTCACATTGAAGCCATCCCCAAAAAAGATTTTACAGTCACTTGGGGAAAATTTAACCTGTGGTTCCGTACAAAAGGTGCTTTTCCAAAAGGCAACTGGACTTTCTTGAGTGTTTTTTCAAAAAAAACAACTCTTGGACAATCTTTCACTTCTCATCCAAGAAGCATCTTCAATTCTATGGTTCTGTATTATGCTTCCAGAAAGGAAACATTCTTGGACAGGATCAACCAACAGTAGGTAGATTATTATCTATACCCAGTGGTGAAATTCAATTTTTTTACTACCGGTTCGGTGGGCGTGGCTTGGTGGGCTTGGGATGGGAAGGAAACTGCAAAATCCTCATTCCCTCCCCACTCCCGGAGGAAGGATATTGCAAAATCTCCATTTCCACCTCACTCTGTGGCCAGCCAGGGGTAGTATTCCCGGTTCTCCAAATTACTCAAAATTTCCACTACCGGTTCTCCAGAACCTGTCAGAACCTGCTGAATTTTACTCCTGTCTATACCCTTTGTTAAGTACAATCCAGAAGAACCAGACTATATTCCTAGGAGGAAGAGAGTAATTCAGATATTACTCTTCTAAAAGAAACAAGTAAGGGAATAACAGAGTTGGAAGGGGTCTTGGAGGTCTTCTAGTCTAACCACCTGTTCGGGCAGGAAACCCTACACCATTTCAGACAAATGGTTTGTCCAATCTCTTCTTTAAAATCTCCAGTGATGGAGCATCCATAACTTCTAGAGACAAGCTCTTCCACTAATTAATTGCTCTGTTAGGAAATTCCTCCTCAGTTCTAAATTGCTTCTCTCCTTGATTAGTTTCCATCATTGCTTCTTGTCCTGCCTTCAGGTGCTTTGGAGAATAGCTTGATTCTCTTTCCTTTATGGCAATCCTGACTTATTGGAACACTGCTATCAAGTCACGCCTGGTCCTTCACTTCAGTAGACTAATCATGCCCAGGTCTTGCAACCGTTCTTCATATGTTTCATCCTCCAGCCCCCTAATCATCTTTGTTACTCTTCTCTGCACTCTTTCTAGAGCCTCAACCTCATTTTTATGTCATGGTGACCAAAACCGGATGCAATACTTCAAATGTGGTCTTACCAAGCCAGAGGTGGGTTCCTACTAGTTCGCACCTATTCGGTAGAACCGGTTCATCAAATCTACCGAACCGGTTAGAAGAGGTTCCACCAGAAAGCAGGCCACACCTACAGAAGAGGTTCCAAAAATTTTTGAAACCCACCACTGACACACACACACATACACATACAGACTCACACAGAGAGAGAAAGAGAAAGAGAAAGAGAGGAATGAAGGAAGGAAGGAAGGAAGGAAGGAAGGAAGGAAGGAAGAAAGAAAGAAAGAAAGAAAGAAAGAAAGAAAGAAAGAAAGAAAGAAAGAAAGAAAGAAAGAAAGAAAGAAAAGAAAAGAAAAAAAGAAAGAAAAAGTGAGAGAGAGATGAAAAAAAAAGGAAAAAGGGACAGAGAGACAAAAGGAAGGAAAGAGAGAGAGAGAGAAAGAAAGAAAACACATGGCTGGCAAGCCACTCCCACCAGGTCACATGGCCGGCAAGCCACCCCCATAAAGGAGGCCACACCCACAGAGTAGGTTCAAAAAAAAATTGAAACCCACCACTGTACCAAGCCATTGTAAAGTGATACTAGTGACACATCAGTATTTCTTCCGGCTAAAATATGATAGTAAGGGAGTGTAAGAAAATATGCTTTTTTCCAAGAGGCAAGTGAACGTCCTTGTTTTTCATTTCGCTTCTCATCCCAAGAAGTTTCTTCAGCTCAAGAGCCCAGTTGCCTCTTGAAAAAAAGCACCTTTGGGACAGCCGTGATCTGGACGACTGAGAATCTCCACAAACGAAAGCATCAGAAGGACATCAGCATCTGAAGAGCGAATGCATTTAGGGAGAGATTTTTTTTTTTGTAAAGAAAAAAGTTTGGACCTCTAGAAAGAGTTCGGGGTAAGTTTTGATGAGCCGAAGCCGCAGATAATGCTAGGAAAATAAACTCCTCTCCGTGTTTTGTTTGTTCAAGGCTGTCATTCAATCCAAGGAAAAGAACTCTTCTTTTTATAAATTCCTTGAAAAAAGAGAAATGTGTTTGTTTGGTTTGTGGGATGCATTTTGCCTGCAGTGACTCTGGAAGGCTGACAAAGGACTCAGATACAACTAAATTATAATCGTGGCAATTGAGGACAACACGAATCAGCAGTAAAGAAGACATCGATCCCACAGTATCAATTAACCTTCTGACCCCCATACCTGGGAAAACCACAAATGTTTTCAAGCTTTTATGGAATGCCACCAGGATTGGGGCCAACCAGTTAGTGAAGATCTCAGCGATCGTGCCTTTGAGTGATGAGAATGGCCAAGATTATGGTTGGGTGGATGGGGAAAGCCCTGTTGTTCTTTGTGCAATCACCTCTCCTGTTAAATTGTGGCTTCTCGGTTTTCCCACACTTCTATGCAATCCCAAAGGAAGACATCAGAAGAGAATCCCCTCAAACGCAGAGATCATTAAAAAAAAAGGCGCTAGAATGCACAAAAATGGATAAATTAACGATGGATCTGTAGGAAGTTAGCACCCACCCCTCTCCTAGAAGAATGAAACATCCTAGGAAATATTAAGAAGGCAGAATATCATATTTCCTTGGATCAGAAATGGAGAAATGTATTTTTAGGTAGGAAACAGACTCACTCTTAATAGCCCCTACTTTCTTAATGGGCCATTAAAATGTCCAAGCCAGTCTATTCTACATAATAAAGAGTTCTCCCCTTCAGCTCCAGAGTGATGGGATTAAGGCATGATAGTATTAGTCCTTTACCCCACTCACCACATGGCACCTGGACACTCAAATTTGGACTCAAAACACAGCCTAGAGAATTGTCCCTGCATGACCCCATGGGAGTCTGACAACCAATCAGAATATAAGCTCAGGCTCAAAGTCCAGATAGGGCATAAAACCAGGAACTTTCAGCATCTCACTCTCTTTTCTTCTTCACCCAACATCTGGAATCATGTGATCCCCCTTTTCTGTTCAGGGCTCAAGCCATGTGATCCTGTCCACCATTAAACCATCTTTCCAAGCAGCCTCCAGGCTTCCAGTGTCTTTTTCCCCCGCTTGGAGCTGAACCCAGAAGGACTTTTCTTTCAACAGAACTAAGGAATAGAGAGGAAACAGAGTATTATAATAAGAGATGGAATAGATGGTATAATTGGCTAGAAAAGAGATGTAAAAATTAATGCATAATGAATGCATAGAAAGTATAACAAAAGGAAATGGTAGATATTTAGAGAGTAACAGAGGTGTAAACGCTGTATATATTATATAAATGAGTAATTATGAAATAAGGAGGTACATGTATAAAACAATAGGCATTAGAATAGGAAATTGGAAAAAAAATACCGATAATGGAAAGCTGTAAAAGTGTAACTGCACCTGGCCTTGGAATGATACAAAAAGTCGAAATGGCAGGCCATTCACGTGTCCAATGACATGACACATTTTTTAAAAAATTTCCACGCATGCACTAAAAAAAAGTAACCCATCCAAGAGATATTTTATCAGTCCAAACATTTCTACTTTTAATATTTCTTTAAAGCCAGGAAAACGAGTGTTTATTAGCTTTAAAGAAAGATTAAAAGTAGAACATCGAAATTATTTTCACAGGAAGGAAGGAAGGAAGGAAGGAAGGAAGGAAGGAAGGAAGGAAGGAAGGAAGGAAGGAAGGAAGGAAGGATGGATTTGGGAGAAAAACTTCTTTCTTCCTGCCTTCCTTTGTTCATTCATTCATTCTCTCCTCCTTTCTCTCTCTTTCTCTCTCTCTCTCTTTTTCTTTCTTTCTTTCTTAAAGCCACACTTGGAATACTGCATTCAGTTTTGGTCGCCACAATGTAAAAAAAGATGTGGAGACTCTAGAAAGAGTGCAGAGAAGAGCAACAAAGAGGATTAGGGGACTGGAGACTAAAACACATGAAGAACAGTTTGCAGGAACTGTGTATGTCTAGTTTAAAGAAAAGAAGGACTAGGGGAGACATGATAGCAGTGTTCCAATATCTCAGGGGTTGCCACAAAGAAGAGGGAGTCAAACTATTTTCCAAGGCACCTGAGGGCAGAACATGAAGCAATGGGTGGAAACTAATCAAGGAGAGAAGCAACTTAGAACTGAAGAGAAATTTCCTGACAGTTAGAACAATTAATCAGTGGAACAGAAATTGCCTCCAGAAGTTGTCAATGCCCCAACACTGGAAGTCTTTAAGAAGATGTTGGATAGCCATTTGTCTGAAATGGTATAGGGTTTTCTGCCTAGGCAGGGGGTTGGACTAGAAGATCTCCAAGGTCCCTTCCAACTCTGCTATTGTATTGTATTGTATTGCATTGTATTGTATTGTATTATTGTTTTGTATTCTTCTTTCTTTCTTTCTTTCTTTCTTTCTTTTCTTTCTTTTCTTTCTTTCTTTCTTTCTTTCTTTCTTTTGTTCCCATCTAATTTCAAAGTATTTAACATTCAGGCTTGTGCAGCTGGTTTGCAAGCAATTACTCTTTAAATTCTCTTTAATCCATGCCAATCATTTCCCAGCGTTGATCATTACCCCAAGCTTTAATTGCCTTTGCTCACTTATACGTTGTTACTTTTAAAACATCACAGATTAACAGGAGGCCATCAGCTACATAACCCTTTGGAAAATTAAAGGGTGGGAGGAGAAGGGGAGGAATCTCAGCGCCGTGTGAATGGAGGTGGGTTTCAAGGCCACCTAAACTGTACTTCGCACCTATATTTACTAAGCAACAAGTATTCAAAGAGCCGCCTTTCAGATCACTTGGGTTTTACAGTATGATTACCATGGAATTATGTGTGTAGGTGTACACCACGTGGTACAGATGTAGTAATAGATGTAAGATTAAATCCATGTCCTTCCCATTCTATATTTACTCAGTCAACTGCCTCCATCCCTTTCCTTTCCTTTCCTTTTCCTCCCTCCCTCCCCTTTCCTTCCCCTTCCTTCCTTCTGTCCTTCCTCCCTCCCTCCCATTTTCCTTTCCTCCCTCCCCTTCCCCTTTCTTCCTCCCTCCTTCCCTTCCCTTTCCTTCCCCTTCCTTCCTTCCCTCCCTTCCCTTTCCTTCCCCTGCCTTCCTTTCCCCTTCTTCAATCCTTCCTTTTCCCTTCCTTCCTTCCTCCCTTCATTCCATCTGCCTCCCCTCCCCTTCCCTGTTATAATATAATATATAATATAATTCTGTTTGCCAACTTCCTTGCCAGCTATGGAGGCAGTTATAAGTTTCATACTAAAACAGAGAAGAACATTTTTCTTTGAGGACTGTTTGACTATTAGCGTTGTTTCTTTCTCGTTGTTATCTGCAAGATACCATTGCTTATTACTAGTGTCAGGTATCCCTATCATAAGAGGAACCAAGCAAATCTATCAAAAGGAACCTTGCAAAGGTCTTTGGCAGATAGCAATTTTAGTGAGACAAGGACAAAACACCTTTTATTTAGAAAACTAGAGTAAACAGAGACTCGTTTGATTGTTATGGCCTTCTAGCCACACTTAACTAGCTTTCTAATCACTAAGTCGTGATGTACTTTATCAAATGTTTTGCTGAAGCAAGATATATTACGTCTGCAGCCTTCCCACAATCTATTAAGGAAGTTATTCAGTCAAAAACTTAATTAAGACTAGTCTGGCAACAGGACCCTGCTGACGTTGTTTCAAGGTGTTTGCAAATCCGTTTCTTTGTAATCTGCTCTAGAATCTTCCCAATCAGTAATGTCAAACTGATCAGACTATATTTTTCTTTTCTTCCATTGTTGAAGTCCAGGAAAACATCAGATCTCCAGCAATTTTCAAACATAATATCTAAGGACTCCGCCAGACCAGCTGGTACCTAATTGTCCTTTGAGATACATTGGGGTGAGCGCAGGGGTGGGTTTCTCGCCCCGTTCCAACCGGTGCGGTTGGAACAGGGCCGCGGTGTCCTCGTGCACGCGCGCAGTGCACCGCATGCGTACTAGCGCCTGTGCGATGCTCCAGCTGCTCCTGGAGGATCGCGCAGGCGCTGTATGCGTTCTGCGCATGCGTGGAAGTGCAGAACTCGTCAAAACCGGGTAAGAAACACGGGCAGGCGGGTGGATCCTTCGGCGTTCCCAGAAGTTACTTACTTCCAGGTTCGCCGACCAACCGGTTCGCGGGGACCGCCGCGAACCGCCTGAAACCCACCCCTGGGTGAGCGGTAGTTCCTGCCCCCATCACTCAGGGAATGTCTATGGTTGAGGGCCAACTGGAATAAATTGGACTGCAATTCCCAGAATTTCATCCGCATGAGCAACTGGAAGGAAGGGACATTTTTGACTAACCCCAAAGGGCTTGTTTGGTGAGCTGCTTATGGTTTGGTTAATTGTCACTTCTGAAAACATTGACCAAAGCTTATGTTCCTGAGTTAGCTAACTTAGATCTGATGACATCTCCCCTGGTGAAAAGTAGAACATTCTGTGAGCTCAAGAAGTCCTATCTGGAAAGTGCCAGATAGGTAAACCAGGCAATAAGTTGGCAGTATTTACCTCTATACTTCACCCCTTCCATCTGGGAAGAGCTAACAAACCCGGTCTGCTTTGCAGGGTTGGTGTATGACTGCTGCAAATCATACAATAACTCTGCAGAGCAGAGCAGGTTTGTTAGCTCTTAGCAGGTGGAAGGGTGAAGTACGGAGATAATGCATATATTAGATGCTTGGAAAGTCTAAGGATACTTAAGCAACATTATAAGTGGCTTATTTAAACAGCTTAATTTATTAGGGATTGTTAATTTATTAGAGGGCTGTGAAAATATCTACAGACCCCTGACATCCTGGACATAAATTGTTTCAACTTCTAGTCTTCTACCCTCAAACGACTCTGTAGGGAACAGCACACCAAGACAACTAGACCCAAGGACAGTTTTTCTCCGATCCCATCACTCTGCTAAACAACTACTGAACCGGGGCCTTGAGGCTGTTAAAGACTGGATGAGAGCTAACAAACTAGTGCTCAACCCAGAAAAGACCGAGTGGCTGTTGTGTTTTCCTCCCAAAAATTCGGCTAACGTTCCATCAATCAGGCTGGGGGGGCAAAATTTATACCCCTCAGACAGGGTCCGCAACTTGGGAGTCCTCCTGGATCCACAGCTGAATTTTGACCACCATTTGTCGGCTGTGACCAGGGGGGCATTTGCCCAGGTTCACCTGGTGCGCCAGTTGCGGCCCTACCTGAACCGGGAGGCTCTCACAACAGTCACTCGAGCCCTTGTGATCTCTAGGCTGGAATACTGCAATGTGCTCTACATGGGGCTGCCCTTGAAGAGCATCCGGCGACTTCAGCTAGTTCAGAACGCGGCCGCGCGAGTGATCATGGGCGCACCACGGTTCGCCCATATAACACCGATCCTCCGTGAGCTGCGCTGGCTGCCTGTTGATCGTCGGGTGCACTTCAAGGTCTTACTTACCACCTATAAAGCGCTCCATGGTAGTGGATCTGGCTATTTGAGAGACCGCCTCCTGCCAATTACCTCCCTGCGTCCCATCAGATCGCACAGGGTAGGCCTCCTCCGAATTCCATCCGCCAGTCAGTGCCGACTGGCGACTACGCGGAGGAGAGCCTTCTCAGTTGCAGCTCCGACGCTATGGAACACCCTCCCCGTGGAGATCCGCACCCTCACCACAGTCCAGGCCTTCCGCACAGCCCTCAAGATCTGGCTATCCCGTCAGGCCTGGGGATAGGATTTATTCTCACCCCGCCCGAATGTTGAGTGAATGTTGTGTTTTTATGGTTAATTTCTTTATTCACATTTTTTTTCTTTTAAGTCTTGTCTTGCACTCCCTTCCCCCATTGTTGTAAGCCGCCCTGAGTCCCCTCAGGGAAAAGGGCGGCATATAAATGCTCATTAAAATCTAAAAAAAAAAAAAACTCCCACAACACTGTCAAATTAACTACTAAAACTGTATTACTATTAGTCTTCTCTTCCTTCCGAGTACCTATCTCTTTCCACTTATGACTAATAACCATGTTGCTTGTATCTCTAAAATTTATAATGTTTTATTTGTTACCTAGTATAATTTGATTGCTTATTAGTAACCTATGACTATCCCTAAGTGTTGTATCTTATGATTCTTGATGAACGTATTCTATTTTATTTTGACTTATGTACATTGAGAGCATATTCACCAAAGACAAATTCCTTGTCTGTCCAATCACACTTGGCCAATAAGGAATTCTATTCTATTCTATTCTATTCTATTCTATTCTATTCTATACTATACTATACTATTCTATTCTATTAAAAAATACAAAGCTTGCACCGTTTATTTCCCTTCTTGATTCTTTCCATAGCACACATCCTTGTGTTTTTCTAAGGTTGGCTGCATTGTGAGCTCTCCAGTTCTGCAATCTCAGTCTCCTAGCAACTAACAGTCCAGGCTGCGCATGTGTGTGACATGCTCTCTCACACATACGCACACATCGTATTCAAATTGAGAAGAGCGGATGGAGAAAAGGAAGGTTTATTCTCTGTAAAACCCTTTGCAACAACTTGACGATTGCCTTTTGCACAATGGCCTTTCAGGAATTTGATGCACAAGACAGATGCCCGGTGCATATCCAAGTAGACAAACCAATGCGCTTTACATTTCTTTCACATGTTCCATAGGACTTGCAAGAAAAACCCCAGCTATGCCCAAGAGCACATAAAGGACAGGGGGGGGGGTGGAATAGGCCCAAATTAAGACTCCTAAAACTTAGGTGAAGAAGCAAGGGTGAGGCGTAATAGAAGTGAGAGATGCTGTGATATAGGCAGTGCTTGAAAACCACAGTTCTACATTTCTACAAGGCTCTACATTTAGGCAACAAAAACGAAATGCACAGGCACAGTATAGGTGGTACCTTGCTCAACAGTAGTAACTGTGGACAACCATTTAAATATGAGCCAGCAGCGTGCAGCAGCTGCCAAAAAAGCCAACACAGTTTTAGGCTGCATAAACAGAGGGATAGAATCAAGATCACGTGAAGTGTTAATACCACTTTATAATGCCTTGGTAAGGCCACACTTGGAATACGGCATTCAGTTTTGATCAGCACGATGTAGAAAAGATGTGGAGACTCTAGAAAGAGTGCAGAGAAGAGCAACCTCCAAGGTCTCTTCCAACTCTGCTATTGTATTGCATTGTAATTATCCTATTATATCCTCTCTTTTTTTAGCCAACTCTCTCTCCTGCCGAAAAAGCAAGAAGAAAGCTACTTCTAATCTGTGCCTCTTCAGAAATAAATAGATTTTGGCATCGATATCTATAAATTGATATAGGAGGAAAATGATTCTTCTTGAGTGCTTTCAGGATGATGTGAAAGGGGGAAAAAGAGTTTAGTGCATAAACAAATGACCTTGGGGAAATCTGTCATATAGGGGAGTCCTTGGTGCTCTCTGAGCTTGGTGCTTTTCTTGCAGACGTTTCATTACCAATCTAGGTAACATCATCAGTGCACTGGTATGTTATTTTTGGTAGTGAAACATCCAAAGTCCAAACATCCTTGGACTCGCAAGAATGCCTTGCCGTCTCTTGGAATGCAAGGCAATCCAACCGGTCGTCCTAGAGGAGATCAACCCTAACTGCTCTTTAGAAGGCCAGATCCTGAAGAGGAAACTCAAATACTTGGCCACCTAATGAGAAGAAGGACTCACTGGAGAAGAGCCTCATGCTGGGAATGATGGGGGCAAAAAGAAGTGTTGAAAGAAATGTCCTTCTGGGTTCAGTTCCAAGTGGGGGAAAAGACACTGGAAGCCTGGAGGCTGCGTGGAAAGATGGTTAATGGTGGACAGGATCACATGGCTTGAGCCCTGAACAGAAAAGGGGGATCACATGATTCCAGATGTTGGGTAAAGAAGAAAAAGAGACAGAGATGCTGAAAGTCCCTGGTTTTATGGCCTCTCTGGCCTTTGATCTTGAACTTGTATTCTGATTGGTTGTCAAACTCCCATGGGGACATGCAGGGGCAACTCTGTAGGCTGCCTTTTGAGTCCAAGTTTGGTTGAGCATTGCTTCTCCCCAAGTGCCCTGTGGTGAGATGGGCAAAGGGCTAATACTATCATGCCTTAATCCCATCACCCTGGAGCTGAATGGGGGAGGTCTTTGTTATGTAGAATAGACTGGCCCAGGCTTTTTTAATGTCCCATTGACAAAGGTGGGGGCTATTAAGAGGGAGTCTGTTTCCTGCCTAAAAAACATGTTTCTCTATTTCTGATCCAGGGAAATATAATATTCTGCCTTTTCAATATTTCCCAGGATATTTCATTTTTCTAGGAGAAGGGTAGGTTTTAACTTCGTACAGAAGAAGGGGACGATAGAGAACGAGGTGGCTGGATGGAGTCAGTGAAATAGTCGGCTTGAGCTTAAATGGACCCTGGTGGATGGTAGAGGACAGGAAGGCCTGGAGGAATGTTGTTCTATGGGGGGTCATGATGGGTCGAACACGACTTAGCAACTAACAACAACAAGGGCAACATCTGCAAGAAAACCACCAAGCTCAGAGAATGCCAAGGAGTCAGCAGTCCAACCCTGAGCTACAAATATTCTCTTAAATCTGTCTTTGCTGGCTGAGGAACTCTGGGAGTTGAAGTCCACAGGTCTTAAAATTGCCAAGGTTGGAGAACACTGGACTAGAGGACCTCCAAGGTCCCTTCCAATTCTCTAATTCTATGCTCTCATGGGAATATAAGAAACTAAACACCTAGAGACGGTTGTACAATCAAAACAGAATCAGTCCCACCTGCATGATCTCCTTGACACAACAAAGTGACTTCAGAAACACATTTCCCCAATGAGGGTGTGGGTCATACCTAGCTTGCAAAATCCAAAACAGTCAAAGGGAGGAAAGATATTCCTTAATCTGAACTAATGAGAAAGCCTTCCAGAGAGGCTGTCCATCAGAAGACCATCAGTAGTCAGATTGACCAAGGATCCTGAAGTTTGCAGTAGTTAACCAATCAGCACATGGATTTTGCCTTCCAAAATAGCCCCCTTACCATGTTAATTGTGTCTGCCATAATTGCTCCTTCCCTGTTTTTCTAATCCCAGTTTACCCTTTCCTCTTCTCCCATAACACAGCTTATCTGATTCATGAGATTCAACAAACCCCATTGCTTAATACATGAATAGCTGTGCTTACTCGATTAGACGTTTATTATTATTAAGGGGGATCTTCCCTGACTGAAATGATAGTCTATCAAGAAAACCCACATACATATACATCCTGGAAAAACAGCTACAGCAAAGCAACAAGCTTTAAGTATTCCTATCGATCTGGAGGAATTCCCAAACTCTTGGAGGACCAGCATGGCTTCAGCTGAATCCAAGCAAAAGACATTCATTTATCTCTCAACCAATAGTCTTTAATGGGTCTACATCTACATGGAGGGAAGTAAGCAGTGGGGTAACACAAGATTCTGTCTTAGGCCAGTACTATTATTTATGGATGATACTAAACTGGCAGGAATAGCCAACACTCACCTAGATGATAGGCTCAAAATCCAGATGGATCTTGACCAGTGGTTGTTTCCGGATCCCGTTCCAACGGGTACAATTGGAACGGGCCCAGCGTCGCCCACATGGGTGCATGCGCGCATGCGTTGTAGCTGCAACTTCGCTTCCGCAAGCCTCCGCAATGCTCCAACTGCTCGCCGGAGCGTTGTGCAGCCGCTGTATGCGCCGAGCGCGTGCACGGAAGCACCGAAAGCTTTAAAACACGGTAAGTAACTCAGGCGGGTGGGTGGGCCCTCCGGAGCACCATACCGGAATGGTACCCGGTGCTCCGGGCAGGCTCCGGTACACCCGTACCGCCTGCAACCCACCACGGATCTTGACAGACTTGAACAATGCGCCCTATCTAACAAAATGAAATTCAGAAATTTGACTTCCGGGGTGGGACCTTGCTGATGGCGGCAGCTTAACGAGCTGCCCCCGGGTTCCTGGCCGCGTTATCTGCCTAAATACCTGGTAGATACCTCATTCTTCAGGCAAAGAAGAATGAGAGAGAGATCCAGCTGGTAAGAGCTTTTCTTTGAAGTTTGCAGCTTTTTTTTTTGCTGCGAATGGAAGGGGGGCCGACCGGCTGATCACATCTCCGTGCCAGAAACAACCCACCACTGATTTTGACAGACTTGAACAATGCACCCTATCTAACAAAATGAAATTCAGCATAGAGGAAAGTAAAGTCTTACACAGGCAAGAAAAACCTAAAGTACTCATATAGATTGGTGAAACCAGACTTAATAGCAGTAACTGTGAGAGGGATCTTGGGATCTTAGTGGATAACCAGCTAAATAGGAGCCAGCAGTGTATAGCGGTAGCCCAAAAAAGGCCAATGCAATCCTAAATTGCATTAACAAGGAATACAATCAAGATCAAGTGAGATACTAATACCACTCTATAAAGCCTTAGTAAGACCACATCTAGAATACTGCATCCAGTTTTGGTCACCACACTATTAAAAAGATGTGGAGACTCTAGAAAGAGTGCAGAGAAGAGCAACCAAGATGATTAGGAGCCTGGAGGCTAAAACATGATGAAGGAACTGGGCATGGCTAGTTTAGTGAACAGAAGGACCAGGGGAGACATGACAGCAGTATTCCAATATTTGAGGGGCTGCCACAGAGAGGAGAGCATCAAGCAAAGAATAATGAATGGAAACTGAACAAGGAATAAGAAGAATCTCAACCTGGAAATAAGAAGAAATTTTCTGACACGGAGATCAATCAACCAATGGAACGGAAGTTGCCTTCGGAAGTAGTGGGAGCTTCATCACTGAAAACTTTCAAGAAGAGACTGGACTGCCATCTGTCAGAAAGGATGTAGGGTCTTCTCCTTGGGAGGGATTGGACTAGATGACCTACAAGGTCCCTTCCAACTCTTGTTAATCTGTTAAAACCTCTCTTGATTTTGAAGATAACAAGATATCCAACCTCTGAAAAACTCATCTACTAATCTCTTTGGATTAGATATTACCCATTACCTAAATTCACTGGGCTAAACCTCTGTAAGATTGGCTAAAAGTTCTTTGGATCTCCAATATGGGATCAATTGCATAATCCAATCATATCCAGTACAGAGATGCAGTGACCAATAATGGCTAATGTATTTGCTCTCATCCTTAAAATAGCCTCAAAAATAACATGGCAGTAGTCTAACCAGCTCTCCCGATGTGTAAAGTACCAAAATGATTGCAAAATTGCTCTCAAATACATTTTCTGATTATTGTTTGCACAGATCAAACAAGCATATGTTTCAGAGCTTCATATCACGAGGACTTGATGCCTATTATTTTTCCAGCATGTTTCAAAAGACTGATAAAAGTCGGGTATTTGCCTCCTCTCCCAGCTGGGTGTCCTGTGGGAAGATAATAAAAGGATGCTACATTTAAAATTAAACCTTTTTACTTTCTGGTGCTAATTCTGCAGTTTTTCCAGAGAGACCTCTAGGCATGAAGACATTAAGAAAACTTTTCTCTCTAGGAAATCCTTTGGATGACATAAAATGATTATTTGATTGCCTCTCCAGCTATCTGATTTCTGATCTTTTTCCTCTTTCCTTGCAGCTTTTATTTAAAAAAAAGAAAAAGAAAAACAATCCTATTTTCTGGGCTGCTGTTTTTAGTGTGTGTTTTTAATTTTAACTTGAGTGGCATTTATTGCTTTGTAATTTTTTTATGGCACAATTTATTGTTGTCGAGCCAAGTGCCTTGTTATATTTCAGAGGGAAAGACATATAAATATAAATTTATCTTGGTAGGTTGCCTGGTTTCTGGGCCTGCCCTACTGTGATTTTCAAACCACGAAAACAGCTGCTTAAAGACATGTAGGCTGGTGGAAATATAAAATGTCATTTAACATATTTTAGAGGCCCTTTTACTGCTATGACTATATAAAGAACCTTTTCATCAGCCTTCCCTTGCTTAATGCCCTCCAGGAAAGCTGGATTTCAATTTCCAAGATCAATGCCAGCTAGGAATTCTGGGAAATGAAGTCCAACTCATTTAAAGACCCCCTAGTAAAGAGCAGCGGTCACCAACTGGTGGTCCGTGAGAAAATTTTGGTGGTCCGCAGAAAAATTGTTTGCATTTTTTTATATTGCACTAAATCAGGAGTCTTCAAACTATGGCCCCTGGATTGGATACGTGCAATGAACATTTGTGTTGCTGCAGACAGTCTCACCTTCGGGGTCTTTTTGTGCAGGTCAGAGGGGGCAGAAATTCCAACTTAGGGTCCTGGTGCGGGCTTTGGGTGAGGATGGAGGGAAGTGCCGCTGGTGGCAAAGAGATGGAGGGCCTCTTTCCAGTGGGACTGCATCATGGCCTGGAACTGGCTGACCATCTCAGCCAGAGGTGGGTTCCTACCAGTTCGCACCTATTCGGTAGAATCGGTTCGTCAAATCTACCGAACAGGTTAGAAGAGCTTCCACCAGTGGACCCGAAAAGCAGGCCAAACCTACAGAAGAGGTTCCAAAACTTTTTGAAACCCACCACTGATCTCAGCCCACTGAGCCTCCAGGAGCTGGTACCTGTCCTTGCACTCCCTCAGGTCTTCTCTCTGCTTGGAAAGCCTATGCTGGTAATCCTCAGTGAGATGCTTCTGCTGAGTCTTCTTCTTGGTCAGATCAAATTTGAACTGAGCTGTTTTGCCAACTCTTTCTCATGGTGGCTGCTTAACTCCAGCAACTGCTTCCTGTTGGGGCCCTAAGGAGCCCTGGCAGGCAGGCAAGGAGTGGTTGGCAGGGGAGGGTCGAGTAGAGGCTGGCGAGTGCCCTTCGGTGTGAGTGACATTGAGTTGGCCATTCCCACCCAGTCATATGACCACCTAGCCACACCCACCCAGCCGGTCATTAGGCAGATCATATTCGTGGTCCGCGGAATTTAAAATTATGAATTTAGTGGTTCCTGAGGTCCAAAAGGTTGGGAACCTTTCTGGCATACAGAGTGTCTGGAAGATGATAATCCCAATCTCCTCTGTTTGGAGAGAGACTGTTTGCCTTTTTTTATCTTTTTATTCTCTTGAAATATTTATCCTTTTTTTATAGGCCATGCAGAGTTAACGAGAAATATCTTAGAAGGGAAATTGCATGTTGGGTTTGCCCCACTCAAGGAGAGTGCTGCTTCCTCTACGATAGCTTAAGTATAGCTTGCATTTCAAAGTTATCTAGGAGATCAACTCAACTCCTTACAACCCTGGGTTTAATCTGAAGGCCAGAGTAGAGCTTTTCAGCAGTTATACCTTTATATAAATGGGATTATACGGGAAGACTTTGAGGATGGAGGGAGACAAAGCCTGAATTCTATTTATTCAGGTTTCCTGCTTATCAGATCCCTTTAGCCGTTACTTAGACATTTAGAACACATTTTGTAGACAATGTCATAAATATGAATCAGTTGCCAAGTGTCCAATTTTTGATCATATGACCGTCTGGATGCCGCAATGGTCTTAAGTGTGAAAAACAGTCATAATGGAATGGAATAAAGTAACAGAGTTGGAGGGGACCTTGGAGATCTTCTAGCCCAACCCCCTGCTCAATCAGGAAACCCTATACCATTTCAGACAAATGGTTGTCCAATCTCTTCTTTAAAACTTCCAGTGTGATAAGACTCAGAGTCCACCGCATTCTGAATATCAGCATGTCCTCAGAAGAAACTTCTTTTTAATCTCATCAAGGGGACAACTAATTGGAATGATAATGGCAGGAGGCAACAAGCAATCTTTGTCTCATTTACCCAAGCCCTGTTGCAATATCTACTCTAAACCCTTGATTGAATTGCTTGATTTTTGTCAAACAAATTCATTCCAGTTGACTGAAAGCTTGAGAGCTTTCATATCAGTGTAGGGGAATATCAGTGTGATATACAGTGTAAGTATAAATAAATATAAATCCAATAAACCAATAAGCCAAACCAAATAAACAATAAATAAATGAATAAATTCTTGGCAGATCAGGACTTATCAACTGATGACCTTTAAAAGATTGGTAATCCTCCGGAGTCATTGACTGAGATGGGTGGCTTATAAATTGATGATGATGATGATAATATGTGTTGTCCCAATTGTAATTGGAGCCCTTGGAGCAATACCTAAAGGGCTACCTCGCTATTTGGAAATTTTGAATTTATCAGACTTGAACATTCTGATTCTACAAAAAACCACCCTACTTGGAACAGCTTATATCCTCCAACGTTACCTTAACAGTTCCTAAGTCCTAGGTTAGGACTCGAGCTGTTGAGCTACCAACCAGCCCCAAAGGCTGTGAATCTCACCAAAGATTAACCATGTAATCGAATAATAATAATAATAATAATAATAACAACAACAACAACAACACAATTCAGTAGCACAAATGATCCATTGGAATTTGTGCAAAAATTATATAATATTAAAACAGCAACAAACTGGTGGGAACATAAGCCTGAAAAGATCACCGAAAATCAGATGGTCAAGATCTTGTGGGATTTTCGCATACAAATGGACAAAATACTGGCCCATAATACACCAGACATCACACTGGTTGAAAAAAATAAGGTTACAATCATAGACATCGCAATACCAGGTGATAGCAGGGTCAATGAGAAGGAATATGAAAAAATCACGAAATACCAGGACTTAAAAATCGAAATTCAACTATTTTTATTCCAAAAGCACTGGAATTACATTTAAACAGTTAAAAATTGACAAAGTCACCATCAGTCAAATGCAAAAAGCCGCACTGCTTGGATATGCACGCATATACGAAAATACGTTATGACGTCCTAGGCCCCTGGGTGGGGCCCGACTAGTAACCAATGCCAAATCCGGCGAAACAACTGGCCGCTGGGATACAATTCTGTTGATGATGATGATGATGATGATGATAATAATAATAATAATAATAATGTACAGATAGTCCTTGTCTTATGACAATAATTCACCCCAACATTTCTGTTGCTAAGCGATACACTTGTTAAGTGATATTTTGTCCCATTTTATGTCCTTCCATTTCAGTCCAACACTTCAATATGGGTTATTCCTAAAATCTCTCACGCAGGAGCTGCCTGGGGATTTGAGGGGGTTGAAGTTCAGCACCGCTGGAGAGCCACAAGTGGAGAAATTCTGATTTACAGCCCACCTTTTCCTCTTATTGCTCCTGAGGCCATTTTTAATTTTCCAGTGATGTCTTCTGAAGACATCTAAGGCGAGAGAAAATGTGTCTGTGTCTGTGTGTGTGTGTGTGTATTTACTACCTACCCATAGACAACAGTTTGATCATCTTTATTCAGAAAGCATTTTACAGCACAATAAAAAATAATGCTCTAGTGAGAGCCACAACAGCTTTAAAGGAAGGGGGGGGGAGGAACACACCTCTCCTCTCTCTTGTTATCTCCCCACTTGCACTGCTACGCATGGCATTTTCTTGGCTATTTGACTCTCAAATGCTCACATTTTATGAGGGGATTGCCATAAACTGGAAAATGCTGGGTGACAGCTCCTGGCTTGGAGATAGAGCAGCCCTCCACGGGCCTGTATATATCTCAGAAGCCGAAGAAAAAGAACCAACGTGAAGCCACAATACACATAAAAACTCTAATGTGCCTCCAAAATTACCTCATCTTTTATTTAGAGGTTAGTCTGCCCTTGTCTTTCTTTATAGCTCTTTATATGACTGAAGGGGGGGGGGGGAGAGACAGACAAAATAAGGCGGCGGCTGTTGCCAGGTGGAGCCTTTGCAGCCAGGACTCTGCCCACAAAAGACGGGAGGGAGGGAGGAAGAAAGGAAGGAGAGAGAGGTGGATGAAAGAAAGAGGGAGGGAGGGAAGAGAGAAGTGGATGAAAGAAAGAGGGAAGGAGGAAAGAAAAGAAGGAAGGGAAGGGAAGGAAGGAAGGAGAGAGAGAGGATGAAAGAAAGAAAGAAAGAAAGAAAGAAAGGGAGGATGGGAACATGGGTGGGAGGGAAGGAGGGAGGTTGAAAGAAGTGAGGGAGGGTGAAAGGGAGGGAGGAGAGCAGGATAAAGGAGATGAGGGAGGGAGGAAGGAAAGAAGGAGGGAAAGGAAGGAAGGAGAGAGAGGAGGATGAAAGAAAGAAAAGGAGGAAGGGAGAGGAGGATGAAAGAAAGAAAGAGAGAGAGAGGGAGGGTGGGTGGGTGGGAGAGAGGGAGGTTGAAAGAGAGGGAGGACAGCGGGATAATAGAGATGAGGGAGGTTGGAAGGAAAGGAGGAGGGAAAGGAAGGAAGGAGAGAGAGGAGGATGAAAGAAAGAGAAGGAGGAAGGGAGAGGAGGATGAAAGAAAGAAAGAAAGAAAGAAAGAAAGAAAGAAAGAAAGAAAGAACTCAGAAAGAAAGGGAGTGATGGAGGGAGGTGGACAGAAGGAAGGAAGGGGAGGTGAAAGGGAGGGAGGAGAGCAGGATAAAAGAGAGGAGAGAGGGAGGGAGAGAAAGACAATGAAAGAAATAGGAGGGAAAGAGGGGAGAAAGGAAGGAAAAAAAGGAAGGGATGGGAAGAAAGAAGAGATAAAAGGAAGAGATGGAAAGATGAAAAAAGAAGAGTGCTAGGAAAAAAGCAAGTTTAAAGAGAGGGAAGAAAGAGAGAAGAAACGGAGGGAGGAAGAAAGAAAGGAGTTCCTCATTGTCACAATTATAGCCACTTTACTCTTATAAACTATTTTCTGATTAATTCCAAGGATGTTTTAACAGCAATAAGCAGTAACATGCGGCTCCTTTTTCTAATTTCTAAAAAGCCACCAGCATTTAATTTGGAGCTCTAGTAAGAGCAACATGTTCTTGCCCAGGACCTTGTTGGGCAGAGGGGAAGATGAAAAACACAGGAGGGGGGGAAAGGGATGGAATATTTCCTAAGATATTTACAAATCATTCACAAAATGTCAAAAGTTATTGAATTCTGGGAAGAGTCATCCCAATTCAAGAAAGGAACTAGCTGCCAAAGAATAGCAAAGTTTGTTTTAAGATAGCAAAGGAGGAAGTCCATGAAAATAATAAAAGATCAGAAACAAAAATGCTAATAAATCTTCAGACCCCACTTGGCCAAATTATATATTCTAAATTTAATTTCCTTCCCCTTCTCTTTTTGGTGTTTTTTTACCCCTGAAAATGAGAGCTTTCTGTCCATCATCAAGGAACACACAATGTCCAAAATATATCACTTGGTTTATTTTGCTACAATACTGACGTTTCTTAATGTTATTAAACTTTGAAACTTTTGAAACTTTCTTCTATTAACTTTTTGACTTCCTCTTTCCATCTATAAAAAATGGAGAAAGACCCTTCCCCGGTTCCTTAACCTTCAGCAGCTTAGAATGCCAACTGCAACGGTCACCAATAGAATTAGAGCGATGATATGAACGAATAGGGTGGCTCAGTGGCTAAGACACTGAGCTTGTCGATCAGAAAGGTCGGCAGTTCGACGGTTTGAATCCCTAGCGCCGCATAACGGAGCGAGCTCCCGTTACTTGTCCCAGCTCCTGTCAACCTAGCAGTTCGAAAGCACGTAAAAATGCAAGTAGAAAAATAGGAACCACCTTTGGTGGGAAGGTAACACCGTTCTGTGCGTCTTCGGCGTTTAGTCATGTCGGCCACATGACCATGGAGACATCTTCGGACAGCGCTGGCTCTTCAGCTTTGAAATTGAGATGAGCACCGCCCCCTAGAGTCAGGAATGACTAGCACATATGTACGAGGGGAACCTTTACCTTTATGAATGAATTACACTTTTCCATTCTCTATAGCAACCAGTTCAATGAGTAAAACAAGGCATATATATATATAGGTAGTCCCGAACTTACAACAGTTCATTTAGTTATCGAAGTTAAACAGCACTGAAAAAACTGACTTATGACCATTTTCTCACACTTATGACCACCGCTGCATCCCCACCGTCACATGATCATAATTCAGATGCTGAATTTTGCCTGGTAACTGATTCACATTTACCACGGTTGCAATGCCCCGGGGACATATTATCCCCTTTTGTGACCTGACAAGCCAAGTCAATGGAGAAGTCAGATTCAATTAACAACCGTGTTACTAACTTAATAACTTAAGTTATTAACTTAATAATAGTGAAAACCCAGAAAAACCCAGAAAGTCCTGTTGCCTTTTGAAAAAACACCTTTGGGACAATCAGGACCTGGATCAGAGGTGGTATTCAGCAGGTTCTGACCAGTTCTGGAGAACGGTAGCGGAAATTTTGAGTAGTTCGGAGAACCAGTAAATACCACCTCTGGCTGGCCCCGCCCCATCTATTCTCTGCCTCCTGAGTCCCAGCTGATCGGGAGGGAATGGGGCTTTTGCAGTATCCTTCCCCTGGAGTGGGGAGTGGGGAGGAAATTGAGATTTTACAGTATCCTTCCCCTGCCACGCCCACCAAGCCATGCCACACCCTCCAACCACACCCACAGAACCGGTAGTAAAAAAAAATTGAATCCCACCACTGACCTGGATGACTGAGAATCTCCATAGACATGCAGTGACAATTGTGGCAAGAAACGTCGTAAAATGGGACAAAATTCGCTTAACAACTGTCTGGCTTAGGAGCAGAAATTTTGGGTCACAAGTTGAGGACTACCTGGAACGCATTTTAAAAAGTAAAGAAATGACTTTATATCCGCAAACGGAGTAACGTAAATAGGGTCGCACAAATGAATACTTTTCTCAGTATCTTTTGAGGTTGTTTTCCCCCCACGAAAAAAGGGGGAACTATTTTTTTCCCCCGTCTTGTTCCACAATTTCTGCACACTTCAGAAAACGGGGTGAGGAGGTGGCTCAGCTTGCTGGTCATCAGCTCCCAGCATTCAACGCCGAGAAATGTGTGATTCCCAACCCTAATTTTACAGGGGAGAACAAACAAACAAAAAAGCAAAGAAACAGAAAGAAAGAGAAAAACAGACATCAAACCAGATGTGAAGTCAAGTCATCCATATCTTGTATTATTGTTCTTTCCCTTTTAAAGTAAATTGAAGCAGCCGTTTATCGGAGAAGAACTGATTTATTGCTTTTTAATGTACTCAAGATCGTTGCTTTGTTCTTGGCGCAAGTCTCCTAAACCAGGGGTCTCCAACCTTGGCAACATTAAGCCTGGAGGACTTCAACTCCCAGAATTCCCCAGCCAGCTGGCTGGGGAATTCTGGGAGTTAAAGTCCTCCAGACTTAATGTTGCTAAGGTTGGAGACCTCTGCCCTAAACAGCTCACGAAGGATAAAAAATACAATAAATAAAATGGAACGCAAACAGGGGGGAGGAGGGGAATTAAAAATTAAAGGTAAACCTCCAGAAAGATCAAACCAGGAAAGGGCTTGCATTGAAACTCCCGGGGGGGGGGGGGAGGGAATTAAACACACACACACACACACACACACACACACACACAGTGTAAGGACACTTTGCACATGCTAAAAGAGTATAAACTCGCAAGATTCGTTTTTTCTCGCCACGTACATGTATACATCCGGACTAGACTGAGTTGTTTCGTTGTGTCATCTACTATATGTGGATATATATATAATTATGCATGTGTGTATTTATTTATTTAGTCGTGTTTATGTAGTGTATGAGAGACGTGGTGGCTCAGTGGCTAAGACGCTGAGTTTGTCGATCAGAAAGGTTGGCAGTTG
This sequence comes from Thamnophis elegans, assembly GCF_009769535.1. Classification (NCBI taxonomy): domain Eukaryota; kingdom Metazoa; phylum Chordata; class Lepidosauria; order Squamata; family Natricidae; genus Thamnophis; species Thamnophis elegans. The sequence continues at coordinate 69,053,243 of NC_045548.1, forward strand.
GGCGGTTCGAATCCCTAGCACCGCGTAACGGAGTGAGCTCCCGTGACTTGTCCCAGCTTCTGCCAACCTAGCAGTTTGAAAGCATTAAAAAATGCAAGTAGAAAAATAAGAACCACCTTTGGTGGGAAGGTAACAGCATTCCGTGCGCCTTTGGCGTTTAGTCATGCCGGCCACCTGACCACGGAGACGTCTTCGGACAGCATTGGCTCTTCGGCTTTGAAATGGAGATGAGCATCGCCCCCTAGAGTGAGGAGCGACTGGCACATATGTGCGAGGGGAACCTTTACCTTTACCTTATATAGTGTATATTGGAGGTGGTGACCTTTTGAGAGCTGTATGCAATGAAATTTCATTTTGATGTATGCCTATTAGTGTATATTCAAAGTGACAATAAAGTTTATTCTATTCTATTCTATTCTATTCCATTTCTCTTCTCTTCTATTTCTCTTCTCTTTATTCTCTTCTATTTCTCTTTTTATTCTCTTCTCTTCTACTTCTCTTCTTTTATTTCTCTTCCATTCCATTCTTCTTTATTATTCTATTCTATTTTATTCAATTCTATTTCTCTTATATTTTGCTTCTATTTCTCTTCCATTCCATTCTTCTCTTTATTATTCTATTCTATTTTATTCAATTCTATTTCTTTTATATTTGTCTTATATTTCTCTTCCATTCCATTCTTCTCTTTATTATTCTATTCTATTTTATTCAATTCTATTTCTCTTCTATTTCTCTTCCATTCCATTCTTCTCTTTATTATTCTACTCTATTCCATTCTATTATCAGGGAAGGGCTGATGGCATAATAGGGGGTGCACGTAGACTGCATTGTGACATCTTCTGAAGATTGACAGCTGTTCTGACAAACCATCTTGGTTACAACAGCTCCTAACTACAAGCCTTTGCATTTCTGTTGGGGAGGGGGCAAGGGAGGCTTGCTGGATCATTCAGAGAAGTGTTGTTACCTTTCACAAACTTCTTATTCTAATGCAGTGGCTTTCAACCTCAGTGTCTCTAAGATGCCTGGACTTCAACTCCAAAAATTCCCCAGCCAGCCATTGTTGGTTTTTTTTTTAATGGTTTTAATTATCATGCAAAATCTTATCCACCATGCCTGCCACACAAAAGGACTAAGATAAAAACCTTAGAAGAAAAGGAAGGGACAGCTAGAGAGAGGATGAGGCATGGATAAGAAAGGCAGAATGACTGGGGAGCCTTATCTCCAAGTTACAAAACATTTCCTAAACAGGAAGCCAGAAAGGAGAACTGGAAATATTTTCTGTCTTTCCTTCACAAATTCCTAGGGTTTCTTTTTAAACTGCCCTGGATTACAACTCCCATCCTTCCCAGCCAGCAGGGCCCAAAGGATACAGGAGAGATGCAACATATTGAACCAAGTTGGAGAAGAACCTCTGGAAAAAGTACTAACAAGCATATGTAATAATCAGTGAACATTCAGTATTATTTTTTAAATGTAAAAATACAATAACTTACACCCCTCGATACA